>NC_134115.1:80165492-80468408 GCF_040939455.1 Microcebus murinus | reverse complement strand
GTCAGAAGAAATGTGAGAGGTAGAAATATTAGACTGAGTTATTTTTTTCAGTTTTCTTCTTCCCCACCAGACTATGTCTTGAGAACAAGAACTGTGTCTTATTCTTTCTTGTGTCCATATCATCTAGAACTGGTACAATGTAAATTCTGGAGGAGGGCTTGGTTAGATGTGTGGTCTAACACATCTAGAGCCAATGGCCAATGGAGACCACCTTGGGTTGGTCTCCATTGGCTTCCTGTAATACAGTGTTCTCAAACTGTAATTCCCTCTAGCACATCAGCATCACCTGAAACTTGTTTGAAATGCAAATTATTGGGCCCCACCCCAGACCCAAACTGTAAGGCTGGAGCACCACTTTGGCAATGGCCACTAAGGGTGAGAAACATTGCTATTATCTAACCTGTTCTGCCACCTAGTGGAAATTTTGGGAGTTGCATCTGGTAATGAGTTGGGGCCAGATTCTGTTGCTGTTGTATACATTAATTATACCAAGGACCACCTTGTATCTAAGGTTACAGCCCATTCTGAATGTGTTCTATACTTGCCTCCTATGTTATTTCTAGTTATCATAGGGCATGTCATCAAGACATCAGCATGCAGTCTGAGTAAACCTGTCCTTACTGTTTTAGAAATGCCTTTAATTTGGTGTTGAAATTGCTTTTATCACTCTCTGGAATAATACACAGCTATTAAACAATGACACTACAGAGTAAGCACATAGGGAAATGCAAAAACATAAGTGGGAAAAACATGATTAAAAATGGTATACAGGATGATTCAAATTAAATGGCTTAAATATACATAAGAACAAAATGAAATGAAATACGTCAAAGTGATAATAGTGGCACTTTGTGACACTGAGGCTGGAGTATCACTTGAGGCCAGGAATTTGAGACCAGCCTGGGCAACATAGTGAGACCCTACGTCTACAAAAAAACTTAAAAACTTAACCAGGTAAGGTGGCATGCACCTATAGTCCCAGATGCTCTAGAGGTTGAAGTGGGAGGATTGCTTGAGGCAAGGAGTTTGAAGTTATGGTGAGCTATAATAACAGTTATCTCTTAAGGATGAGATAGGTAAATATTTTCTATATGCTTTTTTGGTATTTTCTAAGTTTCCTATAATGATCATGAATTTTTAAGAATCATTAATATTATACAGCTGTAGGCATCTTTTAGCCCAAATTCCCTCTTTCAGGAAATATTAATGTTAGGTCCCTACTCTGTATGAGGCATTGTGCTAGCAGGGCCACAGGTTCCCCACGCCTGTTAGGGCCTAGGGATACAGAGATGGATTGTATATGGCAGGCGTCCTCAAACTGCAGCCCGCCGAGGACATGTACCGGCCTGCTGGATGTTTTTGCCGCCTCTGCCTGTCCTGCTTAGCAGCCAATTCGTCCCGGGCCCACGGTGTGCGTGTGTGGAATGTGCGCCGCGTTCTCCAACGGCCCTCCAACGGTCTGAGGAACAGTGAACTGGCCCCCTGTTTAAAAAGTTTGAGGACCCCTGGTATATGGTGTCTGTCGCTGGAAGCGCATGGTTCTCTGGGATGGTACACACACGGAACCCAAGAGGTATAATGAAGGAAGCACAAAGATGGGAGTTCTACTTAGGGTTAATAACCAAGGATTCATAGAGGAAGTAATCCTCCATAAGTTCCTAAGCTGATAGTAGGATTCTAGATACAGACATCCTGTAAATTGCTAGTCTTTATTAGCTGGTCCTAGGTTGCAAACAAACCTAGATGCGTGATTGGTGGGACTGTATCACTCATGATAATGTTGATAGTGTCTTATTAGGGACATATAAGACACTACCAGAATTTGAAGACAAAATCATTAAACAACTGAAATTCAACATGAAAGGAACAGGATGCTGGTGGCGGCAGCATGGTTCTTCCGTTTCGCTGAATCCCCACATAAAAATAGCAACTAAATAGCAAAACCAAAAGCCAATACTTACAACAAAACTCGATGACAGAGTAACCCATAGAACCCCTAAAATAAAGTGGGTGGCTCCACTGCCACAAGAGCAACACTTGTGTTAGAGGAAAAGAAAGGCAGACACAGGGATAGTAACTGATGGGCCTGAGAATGGGAGACCCCAAAATAGGCAATAGGTGGTCACTGAAGAGCTGAGCGGCCAATCTGATAATGTGAGCTGAAGCTGGGAGAGGTTCTGTCCTCTCCGGCAGTAGATGCATGTGAGAGCCTGTGGTAAGAACACCCGAAAAGGCTGAGGCGGTGTAGCCCTTATCAACTCTTGAGACCTGCTCTCTTCTAGGACAGGGCCCCCTACTAGGGAAAACTGAGACTAAAACTGGGAGAGGACAGGGGCAAGAGATATGGCCTAGACTCAAAAGAGGGTAAGGACAGAGGCAGGAAATACCAGAAAGCAAGCTGCCATATTTTTGAACTCAACAAAAACAACAGAAGAGGGGGCTCTGTGAAGCTTGAAAAGCCTACCTGAACATACCCTTATTCCAAAACGTCAGGAAAAATAAATTGTTATAAACAGTAGAAAAGTATTGAGGCCAAATTCCTTACAAAATCATTAAAAGAAAAACAGTGCTAAGAGGGAGCACAGAATAACTTCTTTATAGACAATAAAAACACACCAGGGAGGCGTCATAAAACATATCAAGACTAACTTATTTAAAAACAAACTAAAATGCATTAAGCAAGTGATATAATACATGAAAGAACTGTATAAATCAGGATTAGAAAAACTCAAAAATGAAGTAAATTCAGGAAAGAACTGGAAATTACTAATTAATAGAAATTACCAGAAATGAAGACTAAACCAGAAAGAACATATGAACTAAATAGATAATATGAGCTTAAAAGATGATGAAAAAAGAAAACTATTTTTAAATAAAAAGGAAATAAAGAAATAAACAAGATTTGAGGGAAATTGACAAATATTGAAGGCAGTCAAAGAAGATTAAACATAATGGGTAATAGGAGTTCCTAAAGAAGAAGACCAAAGCAAGGGAGGAACAGAGCAAATGCCAAAAAATACCATTCAAGAAAACTTTTCTGAAATTAAAAAAAGGTTGAAACAACATATTGGAAGTATACTATACCATGAGAATATAGACCCAGAGTGGCCAACACCAAAACATTAAACTAATTGAACTTTCTTTTTTTTGGAGACAGTCTTGCTTTGTTGCCTCAGCTAGAGTGCAGTGGTATCATCACAGCTCACTGCAACCTCAAACTCCTGGGCTCAAGCGATCCTCCTGCACAGCCTCCCAAGTAGCTAGGACTACAGGTGCACCCCACCATGCCCAGCTAATTTATTTTATTTTTAGAGACGGGATCTTGCTCTTGCTCAGGCTGGTCTCAAACTTCTTTTTTTTTTTTTTTTTTTTTTTTTTTTTTTTTTTTATTTTTTTTTTTTTCTTTTACTGGCTACCTGGTCTCAAACTTCTAACCTCAAGCAATCCTCCCCCTTAGGCCTCCCAGAGTGCTAGGATTACTGGTGTGAACCACCATGCCCGGCCAAACTTAACTGAACTTTAAAGAAAAAATTAGTTGAGCATCCACATAGTAGATGAGGGGAAGTGTCTCTTAATAAACATATTTCAACTATAAATGGAAAAAAAAGATAGAATATAACCAATTTACAACTCCACTAAATAAATAGGTAGGCAATGAGCATCAGCAGCTGCTAAGATCACAGAGACAATTAGATATGTGTCCCTTATAGTTGTGCCAAATACCCTGTATAGTCTTGCCAAAGGAACCAAACCTGAGTTGGAACCATTCTCTGAATCCGGCTGCCAATTTGCAGGAAATACCAAGGACAGAGATGTACGTTGAACTGCAGCAAGAGTGTGCATTCAGCAAAATCCAGACTATGGGAAACTGTAGGTTAAATGGCCTGGGTTTTTCAACAAATACACTGTAAGAAAAAGAGATAAAAGAGGAGTCTATAGATTAAAAGAGACTGAAAAGACATGGCTTTTGAAAAATTGGCAAGATTGTAAGGTTTAGTGATACATATTTGGGTGGTAAAATAATTAAAAGAACAAAGGACAGAAATGATTACTATCAAGTCAGGATACTGGTTACTTAAAATATAGGGGGCTGTATTTAGCATGGTGCACATGGAAGGGGCTTTTGGGTGGCTGGCAAAGTTCTGTTTTTTGACCTGGGTGCTATTGCCTTATGTTCATTCATTAAGCCTATACTTGATTTGTGTTTACATGGTTTTCTATATCTGTGTTTTAATTTACAATAAAAGAGATTTTTTAAAAAAATTATCAACCTAAAAGAGGCATCATGGTGTACAGGATCATGCCATTCAATGTGTGATTCCTAAACTAACAGCATCACTTTGGGAACCTGTTAGAAATGCAGAATCTTGTAGTTTTATGGTTTCCGGTCTTAACGTTTGTCTTTAACCCATTTTAAGTTGATTTTTGTATATGATGGTAGATGGGGGTCTAGTTTCCTTCTTTTGCATATGGATATCCAGTTTTCCCAGCACTATTTATTGAAGAAGGTGTCCTTTCCCAGTGTATGTTCTTGGTGCCTTTGTTGAAAATCAGTTGGCTATAAATATGTGGATTTAGTTCTAGGTTCTCTATTCTGTTCCATTGGTCTGTGTGTCTGTTTTTATACCAATAACATGTTGTTTTGGTTACTATAGGGGAAATGCTTCAGGACTGTGGTCTAGGTAAAGATTTTTATGGCTAAGACTTCAAAAGCACAAGCAACAAAAACAAAAATAAACAAATAGGACTATATTAAATTAGAAAGCTTCTGCCCAGCAAAGGAAACAGTCAACAGAGTGAAGAGACAATCTGTAGAATTGGAGAAAATATTTACAAACTTTTCATCTGACAAGGGACTAATACCCAGATTATACAAGGAACTCAAAACAACTCAACGGCAAAAAAAAAAAAAAACCCAAATAATCTGATTTTAAAATGAGCAAAGGATGTGAACAGACATTCCTCAAAAGAGGATATATAAATGGCCAAGAAATATATGAAAAAATGTTCAACATCACTAATCATTAGCGAAATGCAAATCAAAATCACAATGAGATTTCATCTTACCACAGCTAGAATGGCTATTATCAAAAAGACAAAAAAATAAATGCTGATGAGGATGCAGAGAAAAGGGAACTCTTATACACTGTTGGTGGGAATGTAAATTAGTATAGCCATTATGGACAACAGCGTGGAGATTTCCCAAAAAACTAAAATAGAACTATCATAGAGTCCAGCAATCAACTATGGGGTATTTATCCAAAGAAAGGAAATCAGTATATCTAAGGGATACCCGCACCCTCGTGTTTGTTGTAGCACTCTTCACAATAGCTAAGATATGGAATCAAACTAAATACCCATTAACAGATGGATGGATAGAGAAAATGTAGTATATATACATAATGGAATACTATTCAGCCATAATAAAGAATTGAATCCTGTCATTCCTGGCAACATGGATGAGCCTAGAGGACATTATCTTAAGCAAAATAAGACAGGCACAGAAAGACAAATATCATATGTTCTTTCTCATGTGGGAGCTAAAAAGAAAAATGGGAGCTTGTGGAATTCGAGAGTAGAATTGTGACTGGGAACGGTAGCAGGGAGGGGATCCTGAGGAGAGGTTGGTTAATGGATTCATGGATACAAATTTATAACTAGGTAGGAGGAATGTTCTGCGGCACTGTAGGATCAATATGGTTAATTATAATTTATCCTATATATTCAAAAAAGCTAGAAGAGAGGACTTTGTTTACAATACAAATAAATGAGAAATGTTTGAGGTGATGGATGTGCTATCTCCCCTGATTTGGTCATTACACACTGTATACACATATTGAAGTACCACTCTGTGTCCTGTAAATATGTACAATTCTTACATGTCAACTAAAAGGAAAAGGAAAAAAACAGAGTTGCAAGTGGAAAAAAAAACAGAAATGTAGAATCTTGGACCCTACCCTGACCTACCGAATCAGGATTTAAGTTTTAACAATATCCCTAGGTAATTCATTTGCACGTTAAAGTGTGCGAAGCACTGGTGTAGAGCAGCAGTCCCCAGCCTTTTTGGCACCAGGGACCCGTTTCATGGAAGACAGATTTTCCATGGGCTAGGGGAGTGAGGGGCAGCGGGAAGCTCAGGCGCTGATGTGAAATTCACATAACATAAAATTAACCATTTTAAAGTGTATTATTCAGTGGTGTTTGGTACATTCACAGTATTGTGCAACCATCACCTCTGTCTAGTTCCAATACATCTTCATCACCTCCAAAAGAGACCTTGTACTCATGAAGCACTCATTCCCCATTCTCCCCTCCCCCATGGTCACTTGATTTTTGACAAAGTTGCCAAAGCATAGGGAAACAAAAGTCTTGTTAACAAATGATTATCCATTAGCTGGGTATCCAACTGGAAAACAAATGAATATCAATCCTTACTTCATGCCATACACAAAAGTTAACTGGAAATGGATTATAAACCTAAATGTAAATTCTAAAACTATAAAACTACTAGAAGAAATACTGGAGAAAATCTTTGCAACCTTAGGGTAGGCAAATATTTTAAAACTAGAACACAAAAGCACAAACCATAAAGGAAAAAATTATTAAATTGTACTGTATTTCAAAATTCAAAATTTTGTCCTTCCAAAGACACCGTTGTGAAAATTGCCTGTAATCCTAGCGCTCTGGGAGGCTGAGACGGGCAGATCATTTGAGCTCAGGAGTTTGAGACCAGCCTGAGCAAGAGCGAGACCCCGTCTCTACTAAAAAGTAGAAATTAGCTGGACAACTAAAAATATATGGAAAAATTAGCCAGGCATGGTGGCGCATGCCTGTAGTCCCAGCTGCTTGGGAGGCCGAGGCAGGAGGATCACTTGAGCCCAGGAGTTTGAGGTTGTTGTGAACTAGGCTGATGCCATGGCACTCTAGCCCAGGCAACAAAGTGAGACTCTGTCTCAAAAAAAAGACACCATGTGAAAATAAAAAGGCAGTCCTACAGACTGGGAGCAAATATTACAACACATATATCAGACAAAAAATTTGCATGCAGACTATATCAAGAATTTTTATAAGTCAATAATAAAGACAACTCATTTTTAAAAGACACCAAAGATTTGAACAGACACATCACAAAATAGGATATATGAATGACTAAGAACATAGGAAGACATTTAACATCATTAGTCATCAGGAAAACACAAAAACCATGAGTTGCTACTACACATCCAATAGAATGGCTAAAATTAAAAGGGCTAACCAAACCAAGTGCCAGCGAGGATGTGGAGCAATGGAGATCTCATACGCTGCTAGTGGGAATGCAAAGTGGTACAACCACTTTGGAAAAATAAATGGCAGTTTCTTAAAAGGTTTAACAGGCATCTACCATATGATCCAGCCATTCCATTCTTAGCTTTTTTACCCAAAAGAAATAGAAGCATACATCCACATAAAGTATATAGATATTTATAGCAACCCCCAAACTGGACACACCCACAAATGTTTAGTAACAGATAAATAGATAAACAAATTGAAGTATATCTGTGCAATGAAATACCAATCAGCAACCTGGGTGCAGTGGCACGTGCCTGTAATCCCAGCCATTTGGGAGGCTGAGGTGGGAAGATTGTTTGAGCTCAGGAGTTGGAGACCACCCTGGGCAACGTAGTGAGTTCCCTGCCTCTAAAAATATATATATACTACTAAGTAATAAAGGGAAAATTATCAATATATACAGCAACATGAGTGAAATTCAAAATTATTATGCTGAGTAAAATAAGCCAGAGGAAAAAAAATGCATAGTATATGATTCTATATATAAAACTAACTTCTAGTGACAGAAAGCAGATTGGTAATTATCTGGCAGGGAGGTGGAGGAAAGGATAATTTATTGAAACCTTAACCCTCAAGGTGATGGTATTAGGAGGGGAGTCTTTGGGAGGTATTAATAATTAGGTCCTGAGGGCAGAGCCTCCGTGAATGGGATTAGTGCCCTTATAAAAGAACCCCCAGCAGGCTCGATTGCACCTTCTGCCATATGAAGTCATGGTGAGAAGACAGGCGTCCATGAAGAAGCCAGCCCCCACCAGACACCTTGATCAAGGACTTCCAGCCTCCAGAACTGTGAAAAATAAATTTCTGTTGTTTCTAAGCCACCCACCTGGTCTACGGTATTCTGTTATTAACAACCTGTGCAGACTGAGACAAAGGAGCATGAGGAACCTTTGGGAGCAATGGAGATGTTCATTATCTTGATTATAGTGATGGTTTGACAGGTATATACTTTCGTTGACACCCATCAGATTGAATGTTATAAATACGTGCAGCTTACTTGATGTAATTATACATCATTAAAGTTGTAAAAAAAAAACACTTTCTTATTCTTGCTATATATTTTTAAAATTCTTACTTTCCTATGTTTATTTACCATGCATATTCTTGATCAGTCTATTTCAAGAATTTTTGTTCAGATGGTAGATGTTTTTTGCTCTTTTACTGTGGTTATACTCCTCAGGTGGCTCATTAGTTTGGTCTGTGAGCTCCTGTCCCCTGGGATATCAGCTACTCTGTATGGTGTTTTGGGGGAAGGGCTGAGGACCAGGCTCTAGCCCATGTCCCTCCCACTGGGTTTAAGGAGAGGGGAGGGGGGAGGAGAGGCACCAGCTCACAGAATCCCCCTTGATTGATCTCTTTGGTCTAATCCATCTTTCTAGATGAGACCCATCCTCTAGTCAGGGTTTTGCCCTTAAATTCATAGGAAGCCCCAGCATCGAGAGGCGGCGTTCTCTCTGGGGTGTAATCTCTAGCTCCACTTTATTTTTCTCCATATTGGAGCTTTTTGCTTCCTGGTAGGTTGACCCATGTGGCCTGACTGTGCTGATGCTTTCTAAGGGGAGGGGTAGGCAATGGTTTTCCCAAGACAATGCCTGGGCGAGGTAACAGACAACCTTACAGGCCTTTCCTCCTGTCTGTCCTCCATCAGCCCTTGGCCCAGGCTGAAGGCACTTCTCTCCCTGCTCCCAGGTACATACTCCTGTTCCACACAGACTTCTGTCTCCCCAGAGGCTTCTTATGTTTTCTTTTTAGAGTTCTTCACCTCCATCCTCCCATTTCACTTAAATAATAATTTCTCCAGAATGGATTTTGAGGAAGGAGGAGCACACCCAGTATTTGTTTACCATCTTAATAGAGACCCCATAACTTATTTAACTTACTTAAAACCATCTATATTCTTTGAAAAGGTAGTCTAGATCTGAAAATGAGATTCTGAACATCATAACACTAAAGACAATAAAAACTACAGAAAAGTAAAAAATAGTTCTCCGATTCAAAAGACAGAAAAATAGAGAACTTTTAAACATCTTTTCACAAATATTTTAGAATGATACCTATTTGAGTTAGCATTTAGTGAATGTGAGTGACTGACATTACCCTGTTCAGAGCGATGGGGAAATTGAAATATGTGGAATTTTAAATAAGTTAAAATGTTATACTAATACATGTTGCATTTAACAGATCCCTCTGGTCTCCAGGCTGTATTCTGAGTATGTAAGATTTTTCCTGCTGTACTTACTGTTCCATATGCTTGAAACATACTCTTTCAGATCTTCATTGGCTTTGCTTCTTCTTGGTATTTCTATGGCCACTCTATCCGAAAGAAACCCATCTGCAACTTTTGAATCCTTATTTGCTTTGTTTTTCTTCACAGCACTTACCTTTGTGTGAGATTATTCTGTACCATTCACCTATCAGCTACTTATTTATTGTTTGTCTTCCTGCATATGTGCCTGGGGGCTTCTATTTTGTTCTACAAGGGTACAGATCACTAACATGTGAGATAGTATAATCGGTAGAGAGTATGCCCTTAGTAAATAATTACTAAATAAATAAATAAATCCCCTGTGTGTTGCTGCTTCTATCAGTTATCTATTGCTGTGTAATAATCTCTAAAATGTAATGGCTTAAAGTAACAGTTTATTATTTTTCACCATTCAGTGGGCCGACTCGGTCTGCTGGGCTCACCCAGGCAGCTGCGGTCTGCTGGTGGCGGGTCTGGGGACGCCTGGTCTGGGATGGCCTCTCCCTCAAGGCTGGAGCCTCAGCTGAGACAGCAGGGCCTCTTGGCATGGTCCCTCAACCTAGGTCTCTGTGCTCAATGGCAGTTTTCCAAGAGGGGAAAGGTAGAAGCAATGAGACCGGGAGGTCTAGGCTCCAGAACTCCACAAGTCACTTCTACCATGTTCTCTTGGTCAAAGCAAGTCAAAAGGCCAGCCCAGCATCAAGGGGAAGGGAAACAGGTTTCTACCTCTTGATGGGAGAAGCTGCAAAATACTATGACCCTCTCATCTTTTCTTTTTTTTTTTTTTTTTTTTTTTTTGAGACAGTCTCACTTTGTTGTCCAGGCTAGAGTGAGTGCCGTGGCGTCAGCCTAGCTCACAGCAACCTCAAACTCCTGGGCTTGAGTGATCCTTCTGCCTCAGCCTCCCGAGTAGCTGGGACTACAGGCATGCGCCACCATGCCCGGCTAATTTTTTATATATATATCAGTTGGCCAATTAAATTCTTTCTATTTATAGTAGAGACGGGGTCTCGCTCTTGCTCAGGCTGGTTTTTGAACTCCTGACCTTGAGCAATCCGCCCGCCTCGGCCTCCCAAGAGCTAGGATTACAGGCGTGAGCCACAGCGCCCGGCCCCTCTCATCTTTTCAATCTACCAATTGCTCCAAAGCAGCTTTCCTAGTTTGCAAATAGCAGAAGAATTACAGGAATCATCCACCGATGCCCAGCCCCTTGCCTGGCACCTGGCAGGCCCCGACTGATTCCACTCTCTCTGGCAGTGTGCTGCTTCTCCAGACTTACTGGCCAATGCTGTCCCCTAGTGGAATTTGAGGATTGTTACTTCTTGCCTGACACCTGGGGATAGTTCTTTTCTGGGAGATTGAATTGTAGCCTTCTAGGTTATATAAGTTAGGGCAGTCATCCTGAAATTTTACTACAGATAGGATTATATAGGGATAGGTCTAAGTTCATTGAGTCCTAGGCCTTTATTAAGCTCTGTAATGTGTGGGTGCTAGAGGGTGAGGCTACAGTGTTGGGAAAAGAACCTGACATGTAAGGGTGGTGAATGATTATTAAAAACCAGCTCTGCCACTAACTATCTGTGTAACCTTGGGAAAACCATTTAATATCTCTGATTCTCAGTTGTCTCATGTATGAAATTGGGTTAATGAATCTATCTGATAGGGTTGTTGTGAGATTAGAAATAGTGCCTAGTTACAGTGCTTAACAATTAGACCCTAACTCATTAAATGAGGGCTAATATTATTGGTGTGGTACAACAGGCAAGGGTCTGTGAAAATGCATAGTGTATAGTAAGTGTTCCACAGACATTACCAGAATTTAAATACTAAGCACCAGATGAGCAAAAAGCATGTCTGTTTACCATTGATTACAAGGATCTGGTGTGCCAAAAACAGAACATAGTAGGTGCTCAACAAATATTTTTTGAATGAATGAATGAAGTGCTCATACCTGGTCTCTATCAGTGTGTATGTTTTATCAATATGCATTTCCTTATCAGCATTGGTTGCACCAGAAATTTGTGTGTGTGTGTGTGTGTGTGTGTGTGTGTGTTTGTGTTTTAAGTTGTTTTAAGTCCTCTGAGGACCTATGCTTTGTTTTGTATACACCTCAGCACTGACTAAGCTGCCAGGAATCAAGCTATTTTTAGAAAAGTTCTTTTTAGTGTCAAATAGTGATGAGAATGCCAACCCTGAAGACAGACTACCTGAGTTAAAATGCCAGTTCTGATTGGTCGTGTTACTTTAACCAAGTCGCTCACCTTCTCTGGGCCTCACTTTCTCCATTTGGAACATGAGGGAGTTGTGCTAACGATCCTCTCTGCTCTAACTTGTTAGAATTCTGTATGTCTAATTCAATGTTTTAAATAACCCCTTTATTATAAAAATAATATATGTTTACTGCAAAAAATTTGAAAAATACTAAAAAGAATAAATAAGGAAGTAAAAATCACTGGTAATACCACTCCCCCAGAAGAACCACTGCTAACATTTTGGTGCATTTTCTCATAGTCCTCTTTATATCTATATGGATAATTTTTACCAAAAACTGGGGTCAGAACATATATACTGTTTGGAATGTGCTTTTCTCACTTGATATATTATCAGAAATTTTTTATCATTAGTGTTCTTCGAGAGCATGATTCTAACGGCTAGTCTGTCATATGGATCATAATTCACTTAAACAATTGTTTAAGTGAATTAAAGTTGTTGCATAAAGTTGTTGCATTAGGTTAAAATTAAGTTGTTGCATAATTAAAATTAAGTTGTTGCATAATTAAGTTAGTTCCATTATAAATAAGACTTTGACAACTAGCCTTTTATATAAATCTATACCTATATCTCTGAATTTTCCCTCTTAGGTTAAATTGTAAAATTTTTACTATATATCACCAAATTGCCCTTCAGAAAAGTTGCTCATTAGTAACGTTTAAGAGTGGCCATTTCTCCATGATCTCTCCAGAGTTGGCTACTTTGGCCTAAAAAAAAAAGAAAAACTACCAATGTTACAGATGGAAAATAGTTATATCATTGTTTTAATCTAATGTTATTATTGTCATACTATTTTATTTCTGGTAGAATATAAAGTTGCATATACATTACTTTTACAACTTTATAAAAATACATGTAACACATGCACATATCAAGTGTGGGAGAAACAATAGAGAAATGTTGCTACTTGTATGATAAGATTGTGCTACAATAATTTTTATGTTGTAAAATTTTTAAGTTAAAAAAGTCTGTGTTACACAGGGGTACTTGTTCTTCTAAATCCTTTCTTTCCCTCTTCCTGGGCACAGTTGCCCAGCTAGAGACTACATTTCCTAGCCTCCCTTGCAGCTGGACGTGGCCCTGTGATTAAGCGTGGACTAATAGCATATGAAAGGAAGTGATGCAAACATTTTCTGAATCATCTCCAAACTTAAGCTCCTTCTCTTTCTCCTTTCCCAGGAGTAGCAACCCCGCTTTGATTAAGCAAACAGTGACACCCTGAGGAATGGCAGAGCAACAGGGAGACGCTACCTGTTTGTAACTGCGTCACCTCACCAACCTAGCCTGGCTGTTCTGTTTTGTAAGAGAGAAATTAATCCACTCATGCATTGATGGGCCCTTTAGGTTGTTTCCACATCTTGGCAATTATGAATTGTGCTGCTATAAACATTTGAGAGCAGGTGTCTTTTTTATAGAATGTCTTTTTTTCCTTTGAATAAATACCTAGTAGTGAATAGAATTGAAGAGCATTCTTCTAAGTGAAGTGTCACAAGAATGGAAAAACAAACACCACATGTACTTACCACTAAATTGGAATGAATAGATCAACACCTATGTGCACATATGGAAATAACATTCATCAAAAATCATTTTGGTGGGAGGGAGGAGGAGAGGATGGGTAAATTCACACCTAATGGGTACAGTACACACTGTCTGGGGATGGGCACACTCATAACTTTGACTCAGATGGTACAAAAGCAATTTATGTAACCAAAACGTTTATACCTTCAAAATATTCTGAAATTTAAAAATAAATAAAAATTAAAAACTAAAAAAAAAGAGAGAAATTAATTTTGATCATGTTTGGGCCACTATATCTTGGGGTCTCTTTGTTAGAGCAGTGTAGCTCTGACCCCTGACAACCTCAAACTTCTCCCTAAGACCGCAGACGTTTTGGAGACCATTTATTTCACAGTTTGTGGAGCTGATTGAAAGCTGGTGGCAGAGCAGTTGGAAGTCACTATGCACTTTACAGAATACCATAAAGTATTGGTCTTTTATATTTCTTCATATACACTTTAACAAAAATTATGTGTTAGTATATTTTTTTGTTTATAAGGTTTAGAAACAAATGTAATTTAAGTTACAGTTGATACAAAATCAGAATGCAAAAATCATAACTGTAAGCATACAAAAAAATAAGCTGCCAACAAACATGCTCCATTGGGGCTAAATTGCTCCCATTAATATTTTCAAGGGGCCAGGTGGGGTGGCTCACTCCTGTAATCCTAGTACTTTGGGAGGCCAAGGTGGGAAGATTACTTGAGGCCAGGAGTTCAAGACCATGCTGAGCAACATAGCAAGACCCTGTGTTTACAAAAAATAGAAAATTAGCCAGGTGTGGTGGTGCATGCCTGTAGTCCCAGCTACTTGGAGAGTTGAGGCAGGAGGATTGCTTGAGCCCAGGAGTTTGAGCTTGCAGTGAACTACAATGATGCCACTGCACCCTAGTCCAGACAACAGAGCGAGACTGTGTCTCAAAAAGAAAATTTTTTTTGAAGGCTACATGTTTATTCACCGTTGGTTTTGCCTTATTGTATACTCTTAATGGCAGTGATTGTAGTATACATCAGTATGACAATAGGGGGCATTACTTTTAAAAAAGAGGTTTGCATGATTGGTTTAGTTGAATGTGTTTGCAGTTGGTGCAGTGGAATGTATTTGCCCTTTCTACTGCGGAAAGTGCAGTATCAGGTATGCTCTGAGAAGTCCTTTGTCCCAGATACTGATTCTGGCAAGAGACTCCAGCACAGCACACAGGAAGTTCGGAGGGTACCCATCACAGCAGGTCACCGTTACCTTCATGAACGACCGTTTCCACGGTGAGCAAGATGATTTTTGTCACTGTTACACAGCCCAGCTATGACCACCCTCTGAGGACCCAAGGAGTCAGGACCTCCGAAACCTAAGGAAGGCAACAGTGACTTCAGCTTCCCATTGTCACTGAAGTGGAGAGGAGAGCCCGCCTTTCTCCTCTGCTCAGACTCTCTCATGGCACCCTCCGTGGGTGCAGGGTGGCCGTGATCCCCAGCTTGCTCCTTGGTGAGGAAGGCTGGCTCCTGTTCCTCATGGTGATGTGGCAGGGGCGTGGATGTGCTTCCCAGCCCCACTTCTTACTATTGTGAGAACCTGTATGGGTAAGTGATGCCATTTTGCATTTTTTTTTTTTTTTTTTTTTTGAGACAGAGTCTCGCTTTGTTGCCCAGGCTAGAGTGAGTGCCGTGGCGTCAGCCTAGCTCACAGCAACCTCAAACTCCTGGGCTCAAGCGATCCTCCTGCCTCAGCCTCCCGAGTAGCTGGGACTACAGGCATGCGCCACCATGCCCGGCTAATTTTTTTTTTTTTTTTTATATATATATCAGTTGGCCAATTAATTTCTTTCTATTTATAGTAGAGACGGGGTCTCGCTCTTGCTCAGGCTGGTTTTGAACTCCTGACCTTGAGCAATCCGCCCGCCTCGGCCTCCCAAGAGCTAGGATTACAGGCGTGAGCCACAGCGCCCGGCCCATTTTGCATTTTGTCGTACTTTTTTTTCCACGTAAGATCATCATTAGCAACTCACTTGTTGCTATATTATCTATATAATTATCATTTTTAGTAATTATACATTATTTCATTTAACAATAGAATTTATCTAAATAGCTCCTTATTGTGGACTCTAAGTAGCTCCCAATTTTGTCTTATTGTAAAAATTGCTGCAATTAGTATTTTTGTCAATATTTTTGCTTCTGTTGGATAATTTCCTCAGGAGATGGGGCAAGTTTTGACTACCTGTTATGGAAGACTAGAAGGATGTTGTGGCAACAGACCTATCCTTCAGTAGGAAGTGTTTAAATAAACTATGCTATAACCAATCAATGGAATACTATGCAACTGTTAAAAATAATTAGGGTTATTTTATAATAGCCAAAAAATGGAAATAATCCAAGTGTTCATCAAATGATAAATAAAGAAAATGTGGTGCAATATCCATACAATGGAACATGACCATAGGAAGGAATGAAGTTCTGGTACATGCAACAACATGGATGAACCTTGAGAACGTGCTAAGTGAAAGATGTTAGATACAAAAGGCCATGTGTAATATGATTCCATTTATATGAAATATCTAGACTAGGTAAATCCACAGAGACAGAAAATAAGATAAGGAGTTACCTGGGGCTGGGGGGAGCAAGCGATGGGGAATGAACACTAATAGGTACAGGGTTTCTTTTAGGAGTGATGAAATTATTCTGGAATTGAGTAGTAGTGATGGTTGCACAACTTTGTGAATATACTAAAAACCACTGATTTGTACACTTTAAGAGGGTTAACTTTATGGTGTATGAATAATACTTTTTGGTTGGTATTAATTGGTAATTATTTGATATTATTTGGTGTGGTATATTATTCATATACTATAAAGTGTACTCACCAGCAAATTGGTATTAATGGATCAACACCTCAGTGGACATATAGGAATAACATTTATTGGGTGTTGGGCAGGTGGTGGGGGAGGAGTGGATGGGTATATACAAACACAATGAGTGAGATGTGCAACGTTTGGGGAATGGTCATGCTTGAGGCTCTGACTCGAGGGGGGAAGGGAGACATGGGCAATATACGTAACCTTAACACTTGTACCCCCATAATACGATAAAAAAAAGTTCTCAATAAAAAAGAATGAGGAAGATCTCTATGTATTGCCGTGATTCAATTATTCATTGGAAAAAGTACATTATAGAATAATACTATAATATGCCATTTTTGTGAAAGTCTTCTTTCCTGTCTTTTGTGGTTGAGATTGTGGGGCGGCTTCTCCAGGCACATGTCAGTCTTGCCCTCACTCTGCAGTAAGTTCAGGCAGGGGAGCGGCTCCTTTCTCTAGAAAATAGAAAGCACCTGCCGTGTGCTGGGCACTGTGACAGTGTATGATGATTTCTGTGTAATGTATAATTATTCCCATTTTTCAGATAACAAAACTGAGAGGTAAGAGAGATTAATGAACTGGCCAAGGTTATCCAGCAAGGACAGGAATCAAACTCTAGCCTGTCTGACTCCGGAGGAGGTGAGTCAGAGGGTTGGGCGCTTGGAGGCTAATTCTCAGCTTTGTTTGTTTCCTGTGGATTGTCAGGCCAGGGGCAGGGAGGCTGCCTCACTTTAGGGAGCAGAGCTTACAAGAATCCTGCTTATGAATTTACACTGAGGGGTTGTTTATGGTCCTTTATTTGAGGACAGTATACAGTGGACTTTAGAGAGTCATCTTTCCCCAGGCCAGGCCCTTACAGCTCGATGGGAATATTTCAGTAGTTCCTAACCGGCCCACTCATGCTGCCTTGCTAGTCCATGCTCTTTCACAAAGCTGTCCTTGCTGTTGTTTCTAACTAGAAAACTCTTCCTACCCATCAACCACTCAGCAGACTCTGACTTACCTGTCAAAACCCAGCTCATATGTCCCTTCTATTGTTTTCTCCTTAACAATAATACCATTAATAGATGCCCCAACTAGAGCCTTTATAACACTAGTAATATTAATACTAGTAGTTATCATTTAGTGAGTTCCCACTATGTGCTAGGCAGTTTTAATTATTAATATACCTGGTCCTTTGAATTCTTATGGTAATCATGCAATAAAAGTATAATTATTTACATTTCTTCTAGATGAGGAAATAACCTGGAGAGGTTAGGAAATTTGCCCAAAGTCACATAACAGGATATGAAGAAACAGGTCTTTCTGACTCCAAAGTTCATACTTTCCCCCTTACACCATACCCTCTCTCTCCTGCGCCATTCACTTTGAATTGCACATGCTGCTTGTCACTGTCTTCCCTGTTGCCCTGCTAGCCCTAGGAGGCAGGTGGTGGCTCCGATTTCAGGACTGCCACCCCAGTATGCGGCCTGCTCCCAAGTGGCCAATCCTAATAGTTAATTTCACAGGAGTTGAATGATTCCATTTGCAGGGACACCGCCTGGAAAGTAAAAGCAATGTGTTTGTCCTCTCCCTGCCGATGGAACAGGCCTGCTATCTCCCCAGAAGAGGCGATAAGGGGGCAAGTCTTGCCTCCTTGAGGACTTGCAGATGTTTCCTGAGGCCCTGAGAGCATTTCTGCTTCTGAGATGCCTTGGCTGCCACTGCCAGTTAATGTGATCTGTGCTGGTGTGGATGTCAGCAATCTGCTCTAGCCAGCCCTCTGGAAATTGCCCTGAAATATTATGGCCACCAAGGACGGAGGCCCCATAGCCAGCTTGCTGGATTCTCGCTGAAGCTCAGCAGGATCTTCATTGTAGACACGATGCTTGTTGAGACCTAAACTTGGCAGTCAGCTCTAGCTTTGAAAATTGTCTCTACCACTTACTAAATCTGTAGTCTATGGGCAAGTTTCTCAACTTTTCTTAGCCTCGGTTACTTCATCTGTAACAGGGAGTAACTGCCTCCTTTTTAAGGCTGTGGATAAAAAGAGATAATGTACACTGGATCCTTTCCCCTGAGCCTAGCACAGTGCCCACATACAACGTCACCGCCGCCATTAATGATGATAATAACAATAATCATTGTTACCAAACTATCCATGGTAGACTTGTTGTTTGCAGCTCAGAATCTGATACAGCTAATATTATTAGTTGGGAAAGTGAAACAACATCTTCATAAAAACAGATCATTTTGGCCACATGGGTGGTTTCTCCAGACCCCGGACAAGTCCTGCCTGGGAAAGTGATCTCTCATCCTTTGGGTGTGAACATGTGCTATTCTGGATTCCTGCTCCTGGAGTAAGCCTGGGAAGGTGGGGCTTTGGTTGAGATTAGACCCCCACTTTCCTGAGTCCCAGGCAGCAAACAATCATTTCTCTATCCTGACCACCTAGCCTAGGATCGAACAATTAGCAGTTATTAAAATTATCTAATATTTTTTGAAGATAGTGAATAATAATTTTATATTGAAAACTATTTAAAAGTTAGAAAGTATTTTCATAGGAATTATTTTATTTAAATGATTTAAGCACACAAATATCCTCAAAAAGAACATAGACTTTATTTAAATTTTATTTAAGTATTTCTTGAGCTCTTCTAGTTTTTGTGTACAGAACTCCAGGGAAAAAACTGATCGACTTGTGCAGTTTTGACCTCTAATATTTTCCCTGGACATTCACTCATATATATTTTTCCATGCTTTGACAGACTTCATATTGTTATCTTTAAGATTGTCATAGTATTCCTTCAAGTAGGTGGGCCAGAGTCTGCTCATCCACTTGTCATTTGGCACCTGGGTGGTTCCCACTTTATGCTATTATATGTTCAACCTTTATCACAACAAGTTTTAAAAACAGTCTTGGGAAGTATTTCCTTAGGATAAATTGTTTAGAAATATACTCAGGGGGCAATGGATAGGAATAGGTTTTTGTTGTTGTTGTTACTTAAGGTTAGATCTTCCTGAAAAAAGATAAAACAACTCACAGAGATTGTCCAGGCATTCACTTCTGGTCTGAAATGGGAAAGAAGTACAGAAGCAGTGCCAATGAGATGACAAGGCACTCTTTGCTGCGCCAGGCAGCATTTGCTGGAAGGGGCTGGACTTTTCTCTTCCATGGGAACATTCTCAACTGCTATCCCAGAGCTCTGACCGTGAGTTTATTCAGGGCTACCCCAGCCTGCCTCAGCTGCCTTTGCAGGAATTGTGCAATGGCAGTTAGTGCAGAACTGGGCGTGCCCATAAACTCCCAAGAGTCAAATGCCTGTTGTGGGTGGGAATGAATGTTTTACCTGAACAAGGCGGCATGGCTGGGGGCTGGAGCACCAAACGGACCAGGCAGGGGCCTGCCGTCAACACCACCCTGCCGACTCAGCAGGCACGCCCACCCGGATGGCAGATTACCAAAATTATACAATTTTAGATGCACAGCTTTGGCTCAGGCCTTAGATGCTAGAAAATACAAGACTCCTAGGAGAGGGCACACTGCCATTTATGTCCCAGAGGGAACTGTTTTACCGGAGCCGACTCTGAGAGCAAGCCTGGTCAGGAAAGGAGGTGAAGAGTCTTCACGAAGACTCTGGGAAGACTTCCTTCCACCCCTGAAGGAAGCGAAGCTCAGAGTCTAGTGAGCTATATTTCACAAAATCTCCTAAAACCTAGGCTTCCTTCTCTCATTGCTGGTGACCCATGGGGCTCCCTCAGGATGGCAATGTGCCTGGGGGAGCTGTAGACAAGCCCACCTGAGGGCGTTGGGCCTGGACAGAAACCTGGGGTGGAGGTTCCTGGTTGGATTTAAAACCTGTGTTGCAGGTTCCAGTGGAGTTGACACAGGGACCCCATCCCAGCCATGTGCGTGTGAGCACCTGGGTGGGCTTCACAGCTGTCATCACGGTGATGCTATGATCTCTCTGTCGCTGTGGCTCTGGTACTCTGGAAGTGGAATCATCTCTATGATTTAATCCTTAGCCCAGCTCATGGACTCAGACCAAAACCTCCCTCAGATTTTATCTCCTTTTCCCGCCTCACCTCATATGCTGTGTTCTACCCATTCTGGCTTTTCTTCTTCCTCGAACACATACCCAGCTTGTGTCTGCCTAAGAGACTTTGCATTCGCCCTTCTTTCCCTCCTTGATCCTTCCATGCCTTCCTCCTCATCTTCATGCAGGCCTCAGCTCAGTGGGACCTTTTCTGGAATGAGAGATCTTCATTGAGCACTCTCGTGAAAGTAACGTGCCACCCCTGGGTCATTTTCTATCCTGTTATCACCCTATCACCCTGTGTTTTCTTCTTTGCACTGTCATTTCCTGAAATTATTCGTTAAAGTACCCATATGTTGTCCAACTCCCTAACCAGAACATAAACTCCATGAGAACAGCGACAGGCTTTCTGCTCTCTGCTCAGAGCTGAGAACGGCGCCGGCACTTATGGGGGACCCATCCGTATCTGGGGCAGAGCTGCCCTCGCTCTTCTTCATTCAGCTTTATCATTTTTCTCCTAAGTGGGATGTAGGTATCAGCTTGGCAAGGGGACAGGGCCACAGGGCTGGGCTGGGCTGCATGCAGAACAGGGTTCTCATCTAATTTAATGGCTTTACTTGGGATATGAGCTGGACTCCAGGGGGCTGAGCTAGAACCAGTGGATAGACTTTAGAACAGAGACAGACTTTAGTTCAGTATAAAAAGAACTTTTTCATTTTTATTTTTTGAGACAGGGTCTTGTTCTGTCGCCCTGGCTGGATTACAGTGGCATCATCATAGTTCACTGCAACCTCAAACCCCTGGGCTCAAGTGATCCTCCTGCCTCAGCCTCCCTAGTAGCTAGGACTACAGGTGCGCACCACAACGCCTGGCTAATTTTTCTATTTTTTGTAGAGATGGGGTCTGGCTCTTGCTCAGGCTGGCCTCGAACTCAAGCAGTCCTCCTACCCTGGCCTCCCAGAGTGCTAGGATTACAGGTGTTGAACAGAGCTGACAGGAGACAGAATGGTAATGCTACTGCTTCTCACCTGGGCTAGATCCACACCTCACCCATCCCTGTGGCCCACTCACCACCCTCTGCTTCTGTGTGGCCTGCCCACCGACCTGCAAACTGAGCTCACTGGTCTCTGTGTCCCAGCAGAGGCTGAGGATTCTGCATCAGTGAGGGAACTAGACCAGATGTCTCGGTGGGCCGTTTCATCTCCCATTTCAGAGGCTTGGCTGAGAGCAGTGTATTTCTAATCCGCACTCTGTGGACTGCAGGGCCTCCAGGGAGGAGAGGGTGACAGACTGCGTTAAGCTGTTAATGGTGTGCTGGGGTTAAAGCTCAGTGACCTGCAGGGCCTGTGCACTGAGTAGTGACCACGTCCGCCCACCTGCTGTTTGCTTAGCATGGAAAGCTGATCATCGGTATCAGGAGGGCAGCACCAAGGAGAAATACGAGTTCTAGGCCTGGTTCTGCTGCCAAGTTACCATATGAGCTTGAATAAGTTCTTCCCTTCTCTGAGCCTGATATTTCTTTCTGGATGAATGAGAGTGTTTGGATTAGATCTAGATGCTTCTTAAAGCCCTCTCATCTAACTCTAACATGCTAGGATTCCACCAGTGAGCATCAGACATGAAATAAGTTAGGCCCGTGGCAAGGCCTCGTGCCCGGCTCCGGTTCTTCAGCTGATCGTCTTTCTTAGCTGACAGCCTGGAAAGGAACCAAGACCCCTGACCCCTGTCATCAGCAGCTCAAGCTTTCTCAGAGAGGCTGTGTTTATTCACAGCTCTGGCCGGGCAGCTGACAGAAGCATGCGGTTGATCAATGAACAGATCCTGAGCTGCCCGTCGTGAGAGAGAAGAGCTGAGTCTGGTCAGATGCACCCCCGAGACACCCCTGGGGGCTGTCCCACCAGCGCCCCTCATGGGCATACTCACTCAAAGGGCAGGACAGGGACATTATACTTCTGCCTTTGAGAGGGTAGGAACTCCTAGGGAAGCATTTGTGCCAAGACCTCCCTGTCTGTGGCAGCCCTGGGCAGGCCTCCTTGTGGTCCTCTACCCAGGGCAGGAAGGAGGTGTAGTGACAAGGAGCCTCTTCATGGTGCCCTGTGATAATTTCATGATGTTGTAGCTTTCCTGAAACTCATCTCATCTTTGGCACAGCAACATAGAAAATTGGGGCGGCCTAACACTTCGTTCTGGGACCATTCTCTGTCCTGAGCCAGTTCTTTTTCTTTCATCCTATAGGGAATGAAAGGCTCGGAAAGCCCAATAGTTGAGTATATATTTCCCAAGCATCTTTTCTGAGCTAACTCCAACTTGGGAACTGGAGATTAAAAATGAATTTATTAACTTTTTAATGCTTTGTGCAATAGATATACCTACACAAACACAGGGTGTAGATTCTCAGAGGAACAGGGTTTTCATGCAGCATAAATTTTTTAGATCACTGCTAAAGGGACTGATACACTGGATTTAAGAGAAGGTATTTCTCATGTTTAAAAAAAAATACTAAAAAAAAAAAACGGACATGGTCCCTGCTGTCAAAGAGTTTGGATAAATCCTTTCACCCCATTGGGCTTCAGTTCTACAAAATAGGGTTAATGATCCCTGTCTAGAGTTGCCAGATTTAGTGATTAAAACTCAAGGTTACCTAGTTAAATTTGAATTTTAGATGAATAATGAATATTTTAATGTAAGTATGTTCCATGCAATATTTGGGATATACTTATACTACAAAATTATTTGTTGTTTATCTGAAATTCAAATTTAACTGAGCATCATGCATTTTATCTGGCAACCTTAGCTCTATCCAAACTAGTTCAGGACTTTCATGAAGTATAAAAGGAATAATATGCAAATTAATAATGTATGAAAGTGTTTTATGGTTTACACTGTTCTTTGTCCACTAGAAAGGTTCAGATTGCATGCCTTTGATGTAAAGAGATCTCTTGCGAGTCTATGATTCTGTTCTCACTATGGAGACCCCAAGACATGAAGAGAAAAACCTGAAGCTGCATCCCATGTGAAGACTTTTTATTTCCAGACAGTAGATCCAAAACCAATGGCACAGACGGTGCCTGGAACAGCACATGTCAGAAAGCCTGGAGGGTCGGCTCATAGAAGCTCTGAACGGGACCACCGAGGATGTAAACTGCATCTGCATCTTCTGGCCCGGTCCTCAAAAGTATAGGGTCTAGAATACTGTCACTACTCGGACTCCCCCTGGAGCATAGGGACAGCAATGGGCTGGATTCAAGAGTTTGAAACCAGTGTCCTGGCAGGGACCGGAGGGAAGAGAAGTGTTTGACCTGGAGATCTGTGGACTCAGGGGACATCAGCATCCGTTTCCCACCCAGCATGGGCCATGCCTTCTGAAAGGTGCCACTCCCATACAAGGTGGCATTTTGCTCTGGTAAAGGCCCCCAAGCAGACATTTCTTTTCAGTCACCGGCCAGCCTAGAGAAGCAGAACACCAGCAGCAGCAGCAATTGTTCAAAATGTGAAGGCTGAAAAAGCCCTTAGAATCCCCACTCTTCCCTCCTTCCGTCTTAGAGACAGAGAAGCTGAAGATCAGGCTGGGGAAGTGACTCACCCAAGGCCGCATATTAAGTTAGGCCCTGAACCAGGACTGGAGCCCATATCTGCTGCCTCCCAATCAGAGGCAGATTCACTTCAGCCCATCCTCTCCTGGTATTCCCTCTGTCTGGGCAGGTGCCACCCCCCACCCCTCTGCCCTGGCCCCAAGCAGCCACTGTCTTCCAAGGCCAATAATCCAGAGGTGCTGCTGAGAAACCTTCCCTTTCTCACAAAAGAGAAAGGCAGTTACTTAATAATCGTGGTGATAATCTGCTTGGAGACAGTACCTTATAGTTTGCAAAATACTTTTATGTTATTTATCTTACCTTCCATCAGTTCCCACCCTCCTACACCCTACTCCTTCTGCACTTGTCAGCCCCTGAATGTGTAGTGCTCTCCCACAGAGGGGCACGGCCTCCAGAGCCAAACTGCATGAGGTTGAAGCCCAGCTCTGCCATTATGTGTTGTGTGATCTTAGGCCAGTTACATAACAGAGGCTACCTATGCCTCAGTTTCCTCATCTGTAAAGTGGGGATAATAATACTGATATCTACCTCAAAGGATTTGTACGCGAGGATTAAATGATTAAATTGTGCTTATAACAGTACCCAGCTCATTGTTAGGGCTTAACAAATATCACTACTACTACTACCGCCACCACCACCACCATTGTTATCATTACAGACCTCAAAGCCCTTCTCCTTATTCCTATTGCTCCTTCAGGAATCAGTTCAAATTCCCCTCCCCTAGGAAGACTTCTTTGATCCTTTCCCCTCAGTAGAGTTAGATGTTTAACAACATTTACTGCACTTACTTAGATACATTGTATTTGCCTATTTTTCTGGTCTATCTCCCTGACTAAACTGTGACCTTCATTGCCATCTTTATCCCCAACACCGTGTATAGGGTCAGGCAGATATATATGCTTAATTGATGTTTCTGGAATGAGTGAATGAAAGAATGAGTGAATGATCTCATTGATTTGCAAATCTAGGAGTTATTTTTTATTTCTGTCTTTCCTCGCCCCACACCCTATCCAATAGCAAGTCTTGACAATTCCACTTCAAACACAGACTCTGAATCTGCCTCCAAGCCAGCCCAGGCTACCATCTTCTCATGCCCAGACAACTCAGCCTCCCTGCTGGTTTCTGGGCTTCCATCCCTGCTGCCCTGTGATCCACCTTCATTCCCCCTACTTAAAACTCTCCCTTGACTTCTCATTGCTCTTGGGATAAAACCCAGTCTTCTTCCTTGGCTGCAGAGCCCTGCATTGTCTAGCATGTACCACTCTCTTTCTCACTTCATATGCTTCACCTGTTTGGTTTCGTCTTTTCTGTTGCTTTCCCACCTCAGAGTCGTGCACTTGCTGTTCCTTCCAGTTTTTGCAGACTTGGCTCCTTCTTTTGTTCTGAATGTTGCATCCTCAGAGAAGCTTTCCCCAACCACCCGGAGGGGATGTCTCCCAGTAATTCTGTGTCACAGCACCCTTTTTTTTTTTTTTAGCTCCTTTGTAGCATTTGTCATAATCTGTAAATATAGTGATTGTTTACTTACTTGTGAATTGATGATCTCACTCACCATACTGCAAGCACCCCGAGTGTGAGGTTCCTTTTTTGTGTTGTCTTGTTCACTAGGGTATCTCTAGATCTGTGTTTAATACATTTGTGCTGACTGAATGAATCCTCCTAGCAACACAATAGGTAGACCAGGTATTATATGTTCATTTTACAGATGACAAAATTGAAGCTTAGAGAGGTTGATTCCTGTCCTAGGTAACATAGGCTGGAAGTAGTACATCCAGCCCCACTAGATCACACTTTTCCCACCTGATCATTTCACCTTGAAGGGAGATTGACTCTGGGCTGGGAACCCAGTTTGACTGATTTATAATTACTAATTCCCCAACATGGGACCGGATGGCAGAGATTACAAGTTCTTGCTTCTTAAAGAGGTAGTGCTGCCAGTATGTGCCTGAGGATTACAGCCATTTCCAAATTCCAGACTGCACTTGGGGCACTGCACACACCCAATAAACACTCCATGATCTTAATAAAAGTGCAGTATTATTTGAGAAAGGAAATCAGACCCACAGGCCTGATCTATCAGGACCCCCTTCAGAGGCTGTTCTAATTTGGGCCTGATGAAATGGGAAAGATGTTTCTAATTCCTTTGCAGTAATGTGGCCTAATTTGGAAGATTTTGTCATTTCTGAGGGCCTCACTGCTGCCTGAGAGCAGACCCTGATTCCTGTCATTATTTAAAACCCTGTCTTGGCCATTGATAATAGACTGGCAGTGGAGCACCACTTCTGTGATTCCAGGAGGAAAGTTCATGGAGAAGGAACCTGGTGACATAAAGAGAGCCCTGGATCAGAAGCCAGAGGCTGGAAAGGCCCATGGGTGTTCAGCCAGTTAACATTAGGCCTCTCACTGGTCTGTGGCTGCCTCCTCTGCAGGGACAGATTTGGGTCAGATGGTGGCATGGGAGTCAGAAGGTCTGAATCTGCCCCTGGCTCTGTTACCTATTTGCAGGTGGGATCTTGTCAAGGCCCTTTCCTTCTATGCTCCTTCATTTATCACTGTACAAGGACATGTTTGGAGGGGCTGATGTCTAAAGACCTTTCCGGCTCCATTATTTGCTCTTTTTGTGGCTGTTTCAGGGAAACATTTGCTCTCCTAGAACTAGGTTTTCTTATCTTCCAGCCCTCAGAAGCCAGCATGAAATCGACATGGCTACCTCAAAATAGTTCAACAAAGGGCATTTTGGTCCTAAAGGGCTAAGGATTTCTCAGGGGCACCTTAGATAGAAAGAGTCAAGTGCTTACTCCTGCCAAACACACTCTCAGTCCTAGAAACTGCCCTCTGACAGGAACATACTCCAATGAAGGATGCTTTTCAAGAGGGCTGAAGCCCTGGAAGTGGGGGAGTATGACTCCTCGTAGAGTCTAGACATTATGGGTGTTGAACCCCAAGGCTATTGTACCCTCCTGGCCTTGACCCACTATGTGGGAAAATAAGGTTTAGGAAAATCAGGTATATACCAATATCTTTTTGAGTGTTTATTATGGGGTAGGCTTTGGCTCAATGCTTTGTATATTTTGTTTTGTTTGATCTTGAGTCCTAAGAGACAAATATTATGATCTCCACTCTATAGAGTTAGAAATTGAGACACAGAGCTAAAAGTAACTTGCCCAAGATTATACAGCTAGAAAGACCAAGATTGAACCCAGCACTCTTTATTGCTAAACTATTGTCTCTCTTAATAACAATAGCAATAAAAAATAACCACAGTTGAGGAACTACAGTTAAGCAGTTGTGGAAATCACTCTGGACCAGAGGTCTAAATAAATGACTATAAATCTCATATCTCTAATTTATTATATTAGCTTGGTGAACTTGGGCAAATCATTTGACTACTTTGAGTAACAAGATACTGACTTATAAAGTGGGGATAATCACCCTTTCTACTTCACAGTATAAGATTGAAAGGGACAATGTATGTGAAGTGTTTAGAATTGATGCCTGGCACATAAAACGTACTCAGTAATAATCACTATGATTATTATTATTATAACTGTCACCTTCTTTCCAAGGTTGTTGCCAAGCTCAAATGAGATAATGGTTGGGAAAGTTCTGTGTGCTGTGCACCTGTCAGTAATCCCCTTTATTACAATTATAGCAACCTAAGGGAAAAAGTTATTTATGAAGCTCTGACCCTATTCCTCCCCCAATGGTTCAAATTCTTTGCGCGGCAGCCAATACTGATGACGAGCAGAGCAAAGGTTTGACTTGGTGCCCACTGTGAATGACGTCCTTCAATAGATCTCCAAGAACTGCAGCAAATGCTTTTCTGGGCTTATTTTAGCATCAGAGGGACTTTGAACCAGTTTTCAACATGCAGCTTCATCATTTGGTGATGGTGCCTTGCATTTAATGTGGGCTTATTATTTAGGTCTTTCTTCCCCTGATCATCTTAAGAAATGATACCATGGGGGTAGGTCAGGAATGTTTTTGGCAGACATATCCTCAGATTAAAATGAGTTCTGTTGTTGATTATTACTGATTTTGAGAATGATATGTGCTCATTATGAAAATTTTAAACATCAATACTGCAATCACTCAGAAACAAAGCATGTTAACATTTTAGTGTATCTCCTTTGGTCTTTTATTCTATATATACATTATCATTTAAATAATTGGGATCACAATATAAACAGATATATAAACTATTTTTCACAATTTTATATTGCAAGAATTTCCTTCATGAATTTCATTTTATAGATGTATAGTATTCTAACATAGAAACCTCATAGAGCAGAAAGTAATTAATCCTTTATTGTTAAATGCAGATTTTTCAAATTTTTATTACATATAACACTCTGATGAACATTTTTGTACATAAATATTTATATCTGGTTATTTCTCTTGGATAGATTCTTAAAAGTGGAAATAATGGGTCAAACAGTATAAACAGTTGTATTACTTTATTTATTAACAGTGAGAAACAATAACAAGTAATACAGTTTTTAAAAATTCTTGCCAAATCAATAGGTTAAAAAATGACAACTCATTGTCTCAACTTGCAATTCTATGATTACCTTAGTTGCATATGCAGTATTTCATGTTTCTTAGTCATTTGTATTTCTCTTTCTGTGAGTTGTCTCTTAGTGTCCTTTGCTGGGCAGACTTTGTTAATAGTGGCCCCAATAATCCTACAGTTGCCTGCAGAAGATGCCAAACCTTGCATTTAGCCACATCTGACAGGAGGCCAGGCTCCTGCAGGATTAGAAATAGTCCATGTCAGCATTGCTGTTTCAATGAAACCAGAAAGGGGAAAGGTTTCCGTGTTTTATTGGAATCTGGGCGAGGAAGTTATTTTGCTGAGCCATATCTATCGTATTATTAGGCCTTCTTTTATTTTCTTACTCCCAAAGCTTCCCTTTTTTGTAAAGGTTGCTCCAACAGGAGGGCTAAATTTGATGCATGTGTGTCTTTCCTTTCAGGATGTGTTCACTGACCTTGTCCTATGTGCAACACACAGTGGCCACCTAATGGACTGTGGAATATAGAGGAGAACCTGGGCTGTAGGGTCAGGCAGATCTTGGGCAAGTCCTTTAACCTCTTGGAGGCTCTGTTTCCTTTTCTTTTAAGCATAGGTAACAGCCTGGCCTTTGAGGAATAAATGCACTATGAATACAAAACTCCTAGAACAGTGTCTACCACATCATAAGACTCTGTTTAGCCCAATAGACATTCTTGAGCCACTTCAGTGTATTTGACATTGTGCTAGGTGTGAGTATACAAAGAAGATGAGAATAGGCCCTTCACAGCATCTCCTTTGCCTAGGAGAAAAGTCAGGCTGCTTATCGGCTCTAATAAGGCCCTCTCTGACCCCTGCTATTCTGTGGTCCTTTCTTAAGCTCTGTGGTTCCAGGTGTCATGTGCAGGTTGACAGCTCTCTTTAGAGCCCTGGGCCTTAGCTGCAGTTCTGGGGCAATGGGAAAATGCCAGTCGACATTTTGTTACACAGAGTGTCACAGCCATAATTTTTATTTTCTCTTTTCTTCTTAACATTAAGTTAGAAGCATTTTCCCTTATAGTTAAGGGTGTCAGATGGAGCCAGCCAACCCTGGCTTGATTTCTGGCTCTATGACTTAGTAAGTGACCAGGGGCAAGTTGCTTAACCTCTCTGTGCCCTAGTTTCCTTATCTGTAAAATGTAGATAATAATGTGCTATAGACTGTATGTTTGTGTCACTGTAAAATTGATATGTTGAAATCCTAACCCCAAGGTGGTGGTATTTGGAGGTGGAGCCTTTGGGAAATGATTAGGTCATGAGGTTGGAGCCCTTAAGAAGGGGATTAGTATCCTTATAAAAGAGACCCCAGGGAGCTCCCTTGTCTCTTTCACCATGTGAAAACAATAAAAAGACAGCAATCAATGAACCAGGAAGAGGGTCCTTACTAGACAATGAATCTGCTGGTGCCTTGATCTTGGACTTTCCAGCCACCAGAACTGTAACAAATAAATTTCTGTTGTCTAAAAGCCATCCAATTTATAGTACTTTGTTATAGCAACCCAAACGGACTAAGACATAATATTAATAGTACCTACTTCTTACAGCTCTTAAGAATAAACAAAATAATTCATGTGTAGCTTAGTATAGCGTCATAGTAAAAGCTCAATTATCTAATAATATTTGCTGTACTGTCTTCATAACTACCTCTACAATGACCTTATATGATTAAATAGAACAGATATAATACCTTTCTTTGATGTCAGATATTTAAGGTGTTTCCAATTTTTAAACATAAAGTAAAATTTTATTCCTAAGAAATAAAAAAGTTATCTTTTGAAGCAGAGAAACAAATTTAAGAATTAAATATTGAGGGGATCAACATTAGTATACTTAAATTATCTTTCAAAAGGATTCAACATTTTCTATACATATTACAGGCTAATTACCCCATCTTCGAAGCCCTGGCGTGGGTGATCCTTGCCTGAGGCAGATAGCTGGCCTGGATCACTTCCGCAAGGTCTTCTAGTCCTTTGCTCTGTGATGCTCCTGGCAAAGAAGCTGCATCAGCTTTTCTCCTCTATTGCCAGAGAATCTCTGATAGAGCACAGCTCAGGGCCAACAAAGCATTTTTCAGATCGCATTTGGGGTATCTGGTAGGGCAACTGTCAGGCCATGTCACTTGATGGGAAAGTTACCTGATAGGGTTTCTCCTCTGGTCCTTTAGCCAGCAAGGCTCACGGTTAGCAATGGTATAACTTAAATAGGAGCCTGCACAGATTGAGCGCTCTCCTCAGCTCAACTAAGTGAGAGAGGATTCATTGGTCCCATTTTATAGATGAAGGAAACTGAGGCTTGGAGATGTGGAAATTTTCCTTCAAGGTCACACATTTGGCAGAATCTTAACCTAGTTCTGTCTGGCTGTAAAGACACAAGCTCCTCCCATGGGTACCACAGGATCTCTTTTCAGTTTAATTCAGCATGAATTCGTGCTCATATGTATTGCTCCTGCTAGGCACTGAGAACAGAAAGAACAGCTGAGGGATGAGACAGACACATAAATCGCAAATTCTAGTATTAAGACTGATACATGCCTGTGAGAAGTAATAAAGCCATGTGGGCAGTTTCAATTTATCATGTTGTATGTATTTCTGAAAGCCATCCTTAATCCTTCTAGGAAAAGGCAGGGGAGAGGTAGATTGATAGATCAGGGCTGCAATCAATGAATAAACAAAGGGCAGTAGGGAAATGGGGAGGGAGAGATTAATTCCCACTCAGAAATCCAGGAATGTATCTTAGAGAATGTGGCATTTTGGTTGCCGTTTGAAGGGTCAAGAGAAATCAGCAAGAGAATACAGGGAGAGGGCACGACCTGTCCACCCCCTTCCCAAAAAGAAGTAAAAACAGAACCTTGGTTAGAGCTTGCTAAATATTGGTCTTGAAACCAGAACACTCACCCCCTCTTCCCATCCACCCCCCTCTCCCGGCCTTACATATCAAGATACAACCACAGATAACTACAAATGCAAAAACGCAGAACATACACATAAAACACACATCAGTACACACATACAGATTAAGACAAATAATATATGAAAATAGGTACTAGCTCCTATACTCAATAAACTCACACAGATGCATATAATAGTCATACACTCAGACTCACAAAACTGGTTATGCTTTCATACGCGAGAACATACCACTCATGCAGGTAAAGAAATGCATGCTTTCAATAACACACACAGGGTCACACACAAATCTCATCCTGCTGGGCTGGTTGGAGGCCAGTGACTGATGGGAAACCATGCACAAAGGCAAACATCACGTAGGGGAGGCCAGAACTGGGTTAGCGGTGAGGCTGGGATTAAGCCCCATCAGATGACAAACCCGCCCTGCCTGGCTCCCCCAGGAAGCTGCTGAGCCGCCTGACCTAGCTCTAGGCTGGGAGGATGGTGCGAGGCTCCGCGTCCGAATTCCAGCTTCACGGAGGGTTTAGTGTCATACTGGGTCAAGTTCTTCCCCACCCCAATCCCTGCAACAGGCCGGGGCTCTGGGGACACAGTAGGGCTGTGGCCTGGGGCTGCTTTCTAATCCTAGGCTTGTTCTGACACAGTACACTGCGAGTAGTTAGCATTAATGAGGGTTTACCAACAGTGGGCCAGGCGCTGTGTTAAGCCCTTTAAGTACATTACTTAATTCTCACAACAGCTCTGTGAGGGCGGCGGAGGGGCGGTGTCCTATCATCTCGACATTTTAGTGGTCAAAAAACTGCACCCGCTCGGGCCACAAAACCACTCAGCAAGAGACAAGTTGAGGTTCAACCCCGTCCGATCCTATTCCCGGGGTTTAGGGTAAAGTGTGCACGTGAGACTGTCTCCCCCACGCAGAATGCTTGCACCCTCGGCTCCTGAAGGGTCTCCAGACCCCGTTGTCCAGCCTGGCACAACACCTGGCCCACAGCAGGTGCCTGTTGAGGGCTTAGGGTCTTGGTTCAGGGAGGCCCCGAGCAAGGGCCTCAGTTTCCACATCTCTGAAACAGGAATGGAGGCAAAGACCTCGCAGGGCTGAGGCCGCGCTCTCCTAAACAGCAGGGGGGATGCGGAGCTCCACATCCTCGCTGCTGCCGCCCTCGCCCGTCGCGGGGCTCCAGCCCAGTCCCCGCCCGAGCCCGGTGCGGCGCCGGCGCCCCATTGTTAAGGAGGGCGGGGACGCTCCCGAGAGCGGGTTTCCCGCCCCGGGTCGCGCTCACAGCCCCGTACAGCAGATGACTTGGCCCGGCTTCGGCCGCTCGGGGCGCGTCCTTTGTCTGCTCCGCAGCGCCGGGTGCCCGAGGCCCTCGCCCCGCTCCTCGGGTAGACAAAGCCGGGGCCGCCGCGAGCCCGGCGGGCTGGAGCTGGGCTCTCGCCACCCTCCTCCCGCCTTACGCACCGCCCCCTCCCCTGGACGTCCTATGATTGGCCCGCGGGGCTACAAAGAGGCCGGGAAGCGGGTGGGTCACGTGGGCTGGCGTGGTTTCTCATTGGTCAGGCGAAGCTGCCAATCGAGGAGGGCGGGCTGTCCGCGCTCGGTCCGGTCTCTCCCTCCGCGTTGGGGCCCGCCCGCGGGGCCGGCCGCCTGTCAGAGGGAGGTGGCGATGGTGATCCCGGTGTTGGCGGCGGCGGCGGCGGCTTCCTCGGTCGGATTGCAGCGGGGAGAAGATGACTGACCAACCGACTGGCTGAATGAATGAATGGCGGAGCCGAGCGCGCCATGAGGAGCCTGCAGAGCCTGGGCGGCCTCGCCCTGTTATGCTGCGCCGCCGCCGCTGCTGCCTCAGCCGTCTCGGCGGAGAATGTCACCGGCGGCGGCGGGGCCGCGGGGCAGGTGGACGCGTCGCCGGGCCCGGGGCTGCGGGGCGAACCCTACACTTTCCCTAAGGCGATGGCTCCCACGGCCCAGGCCCGGAGGACTGGACCCCCGCGCACTACCGTCCGCCGACCCCTGGCTGCGAGCTCTTCACCCCAGTCTCTGGAGACCAGCCCTCTTCGGGAGACAGCCGGACCTGCCTCGACCACCTTCCAGGCGCCGCTCGGCCCCTCGCCCACCACCCCTCCCGCGGTGGAACGCACTTCGGCCACCCCTCCGGCGCCGACCAGACCTGCGCCGACCACCCTTTCGACGACCACTGGCCCGGCGCCGAACACCCCTGTAGCCACCGCTGTTCCGGCACCCGCCACTCCCCGGACCCCGACCCCCGATCTTCCCAGCAGCAGCAGCGTCCTGCCCACCCCACCTGCCACCAAGGCCCCCTCGCCTCCCCCAGGTGAGTCCCAGCGCTTCCTCACTGGCAGGACCCTCCCCGGCGGCTGCCCATCCTTACCCCAGCCTCTGCCATTCAGGGTTGGGCTCTTGGTTGTAATTGATCGTTTCTTGCCCTAAAGGCTCCCCAGATTTCGGCTCCCAAGGGGAGGTCCGAGCTCCAGCTAGCGCCCCCAACCCCCGTTTCTAATCTGGAAAGTCTTTTGTCCCCCCTGGGCTGTGCTCCCTCGGGAGGGGGTGGATGCTGTGTGGAAGATGCCGCATCTCCTCCCAAGCAGGGCTTTCTGGCCTTTGTCAGAGACCCGAAATGGGCACAAACTTTTGGGTTGGTTTGGCTCACACAGCCACTTTGCCTGGTTATTTGGGGAAGTTTGAAAGCCAGCATAGTACCTCCTTCCCCCAATGGGTCAAAGCTGAATATGAGGGATTCCTCCCAGAGCTCCAGTTTCCTTGTTCATTTTTTTTCTTGTTTATGTAAATATCAGATGCGTGTGTGACAGGTGAAAGAGATATTGAGAGGATTTTGCTTACAAACTGTAGTACAGACCACTTGGGGCCAAAAAATAAAAGTAAAAAAAGGCGTTGCAATGCATGTTTTCCCTGCAAATAAGTGGATTCAGTAGGTTATTTGGGACAGGTGTGTATCTAGGTTGAGCACATGTGTAAATTAGGTTAAATCCCTTCCTTGCATTATTTTTTCTTACCCAATTACAAGGTCAGTATGTTTGGACAAATACACAGTTTAGGCAAGGATGCCCATTTTTGTCTCCTTAAGCTAGAATGTTCAATTTTGCTGATGCTGATAAATGTCAATGTCAATTTCTGTTAGAGTCTGTGTAGAAAATAAGGCTCTTCCTTCTGGTTGAAGTCTTAAAGCAAAGTTAGAGACAGCTTCTATTCTTTCCCCTTTTAAATCTAGCAGGAGCCTGGAACTAAACAAATAAAACCTACCATGTCAAGATGTTAGGCAAGAGTTTTTGAGTTCTTTTGCTTTGAGTTGGGGGTGGAAATTTGTTCAAACCATTTGTCTAGTTGGATCTCTGACCTAAATCTTAGACTCAGTAATTTACTGTGGAATTAGGTATGGACTTTGGACTATAACTGAATTTGTAGAGAATTTTCTCACATGGTTATTTATGAGCCTTAATACAGTCTTGAATCTGGGGTTGGAACTTGGCAATGACATAAGTAGGAATGCAAATTATTCACCTGTAAAAAGCCAAGTTTGCATCTCTTCCAACTTGGAGTGTATTAACTAGCTAGGTTTTACTTGTAACACTTTTTGGCCTCCAGAGATTGACATATAAATGATAAACAAGCATAGTAGCTGAGAGTATGGACTCTGGAGTTTAATCTTAGGTTTCAATCCTAGCTCTGCCCTTTATTAGCTGTGTAAGCTTGGGCAGCTAGCTCACCTAACCTCTCTGACCTCAGTTTCTTCACCTGTGAAATGAAGTGAATAAGAGTACTTAACGTCATTGGATTGCTGTGACGATTAAATAAATTAATACATTTATAGTGCTTATAACAATTCCTGGTGCAGAATAAGCACAGTATATGTTATAGTTATGCTGATGGCCAGGCATAGGCCCCCACCCCCTTTATTTTATGGATAGAAAGCATTTGAGAAAACTAATAGGGACTTGTGATTTTTACTTGTTTCAGTAAAATATAATAGAAAAAAATTCAATTTTCTGGAATTTTAAGCACACAGTAGCACTTAAGTAGCAAGATCACTTACTTTGGTTAGTATGTGATAAATAAGTCTGTATAATTGATATTATTTTACTTTTATTATTTTTGTATTGTTATTTTTAAACCACAGTGGTAACCCTTATTGGCAAAAATACACAAGCAACCAGAAGTCTACAAGGGAAAAAATGAAAGTCACTTCTTCACTCTCTCCTAGTTCCAGTCAGTCCCTAGAGGTTACTGCTGTTGGCAGTTTGTCGGATCTTTTTTCAAATATTTTGCTGGGCATATATGAACATGCACACAAGGTATTTTAAAATAGATTTTAAAAAATGAAAACGGAATAATTCCATTCATATTGTTTTGCAACTTGTGGTATCCATTTAATTATGTATCATGAACTTTTTTTTTTATGTCAGTACCTAGAGTCTATCTTATTCTTTTTAACAGTTGCATTTTCCATTGTAAGAATGCACCATAATTTATTTAACCAATCCCTTATTTATGGACACCTAGATTGCTTCTGGGCTTCACTTTAAAAAACACAGAGAAGGGTTTCTTGTTAAGGGTTTCTTGTTAAGAACACAGGGTTTTCTTGTTAAGTCCATCATATATTTATATTCTCTAATACTCTGGAGTTTCTTAGAATCCAGATCAATTTCAAGTGAGGTGAAGCTGGATTGATTAATATTTGCCATTTGAACTGTTGTTCAAAGCTTTTAGTAATTGCCATGGACTGACATTATACTTATATCTATGGTGGTCTTTGAGTGGCAAAAGTTTTAAAGAATGTCCAACTTTGATAATTATGTGTATTAAATATTCTATAGTTTGTACTTTTCAGTGAATTTGGTCTAGATTGCCTATGACTAGTTCTCAGCAGCTGAACTGACTCTGTGGCCAATTGATAGGCAATTTTAGCTTTACAGTGATATGATCAAGTATGGACTTTTTATGTGAGCATGGGTTCCAACCTACTTTAAACAGTAAACATATTTCTTTGGCAGAAGGAAAATTTCTAATTGAATTTGAGAGAGCTAGTTTGGCTTGCAAAGTTGGATTCCCTGGCATTTGGGAAGATAGTTATATAGGGTTTTTTATTTCAATGTTCTTATAAGGACTGAATACCATTGATAATATATTATTTGATTGGATAGGTCTTATAGCTTATTTTTGAATTAATAAGAATTTCTTTCATAGAGATCTAGCTGAGAGCTCTTGCCTGGCCCTCAATTAGGGCCCTCTTTTGTTTACAGGGACACTGATCTGAAAACTGAAACTACCCAGCAAGCAGACACTTTCCTCCCCAAATCTGGCAAAACATTCAGCTGATTGGTTGGTTGGTTAGGGCATTTTAAGCAGGGTGAAGGGAGATGCTGTGACAATAGAGAGTAATAATAATCAGCAGTAAGACATTGAGGTAGTGACAAATGTTTTATTTTTAAAATTATGGACCTTTAGGGCTAGATAGGACCTAAGACGCCACTACCTCCTAGCATGGCTCTACATTTGAAGGAATATTTCCATGGGCTTAGCTGAAATATTTTTCCCTGTAGTTAACCGACTAATCTGGTTCTGCCTTTGGGGGCCATGTAGAACAAGTCTGCTGTCTCTGTGCCATGATAGTTCTTAGGGATTTGAGGACAGTGATTATGCTCCCTTGGAGTCTAGGCTAAGTAACTTCAGCTTCTTCAACTGGTCTTTATGTGACATGGTTTCAAATCCCCTCACTATCCTGGTCACCTTTCTTCTGGTCTTTTTTAGTCTTTCTCTGTCTCTCCTAAAATGTGGAACAGAGCTGACTGTAATACTCCAGATGTGCTCTAACTAGCTCATGGCAGAGAGGGTCGTTGCCTTGTTCTTTCTGGATGGGATTCTGCTGTTGATGTGGTTAGTCCCTAATCACAGTAGCTTTTTTGGCAGCCATATGATGTTGCTGACTCATTGAGTTCATTAAGATAGCTCAGTCTTTATTTATCTTTTAATATATGCTAGATGAGTCTTCCTTCATTCTGGACTTGGAAATTCTCATCATTTTCTAAAGGATAATCTGAGACATTTACTGAATTTATAAGATTGGTTGTGTTAGATTCAAGTCATCCTTTTAGATCCCAAGTACTCCACCCAGTTTATTCACATTTACCTGCAGGGTGTTCCTATAGACTGAGTCTAAGGACGAGTTAGGGCAGGTTATTCTTACCTCATAAGGGAGAGTAAATTTATGAATGATAAAACAGTTTGGAAGGGAAGAGAAGGGATGATAGTTTAGTCCTGAAGAATCTCTTTCAGCTCTAAAGTTTTATGATGATTTAGTATGCATGATTCAAGGCACATTTATGCCCTCCTAAAGAACCTTAATTATTTATTTGTGATCTAAGTGATAAGACTAGACTTTGTTTAAGCAAGCCCTAGAATTTAGAATTTGAAAACTTTGACTACTGTGACTACTGTAAATAAAATATTACAGATGGATTATATTTGAACATCCTGGGAATACAGGGCCCTCCTAACTGTACTGGGAAATGTATTCTTCATCCTAATCTGCTCTACTACTAGGTTTGGGATCTTATTTACTTGTGGTTATTTAAAAAGATGCCATTTATTTTAAGGAAATAGAAACTGTTCAGGCTTCAAAGATGATATAGATCCACAGTCTTTTATCTAAAACTCATAGGGTTTTAATGTATTTCAGAATTTAGAATTATTGAGATTTTAGGAAGTTAATAAATACATCCCAGTGAATTGAGACAGCATCCTATAATCAAACACTTTAAGATATCTACAGCAAAATGCATGTATATTCACACTGAGTGGGATAAATAAAGACTGTAAATAGCCTTGTATTTGCTCAGGTCAGATTTGGTTACCAAATGTATTCAGGGCAGGGCAGGTATTTGCCACCAAATGAGTTACAGAAAGAGTTTTGGTTTTGGGGTTTCTGGTATTTAGCATCGGGTTTGAGGGATTGTGGACCATTATAATAGCAATTGCAAACACACTTACTATGTTCCTGGCACTATTCTAAATGCCTTAGATATATTAACTCATTTAATCCTCAGAGTAGTTAGGTAGTATTATTATCCTCATTTTAAAGATGAGGAAACTCAAGTCCTAGAGAAGCCCAGCTATAGGTGGAACCTATATTAAAATATATTGAGATTTTAGGAAGTTAATAATACATCCCAGTGAATTGAGGCAGCATCACTCTAGGACGTGAATCTCTAGGACTCAAGTCCTAGAGAAGCCCAGCTATAGGTGGAACCTGTATTAAAACCCAGTCAGTCTGGCTCCAGAATCTGTATTATTGGCATTTAAAGAAATATAGTTGTCTAGAAGAGAAAATTAGGAAACCATTTTGCTAGAAATATTGGTCCTTGGATATTAACCTGAGAAAATTTCTACTGTTCTTAGCATTTATTCCCTTTGCTCCATTGTGCACTATTCATTTACCTCCTTGAATTTTCTGTTTTGCAATGTGTTACAATGGTGATATTAAATTAGAGCTGTTATTTTTCCTTTGATTGGGTTCTGAGCTGGTCTGTTATAAACAAATTTGTATTCTTTTTAGGGCCAGGCCCAGGGACTTCTAAATTTACTATATCTTATTCCTGGCCTAAGTTCCTAGCTTTCTGTAGAAATGATTTAGTCTGATTAGGACTTTCTGAACCATCATGAACTCTAGAACATTAGTTCTAAATATTCTGAATTATGTCCCCAGGATGCCTTCTGGCTAGTTGAAAATTTACACACTGAAATAATCTGAGTAGGTCTTTTTATCTTGATTTTTTAAAAAAGACCCATAAAATTAAAGTGTACATTACTTTTCATCTCAGTATTTCTAAACACGTATATATTAACTGCCAGACGTCCTGGCACCCTTATAAAAAGAATGAAAGAAAAGTATCACAGTGCCATTTTTACTGATGGGTAAATTATGGGTAGAGAGATTTCTGCTCTAGGGCATTTAATAGATCAGAAGAAAATAGAAATATAAGACCTTGTTTAGATGAAAGACAGTGTTAGATGATATTTTTAGTTATAAATAGCTTTAATCCATGCTTTTTGCCTTGATCTTGATTTTTGTTTTCTTTAGATGTGATATAAAAATCTTTATTACTAATGTTGACATTATATTATAGGCACCTCTTCTGTGATCACTTAGTCTTTTTTCAAGTATATATTTTGATTTATCTGTTTTTCACTAGAAATGACTACCCTAACTGCACTGGTAACTTTAAAGGAGGGATTTTTAAAAATCGTGATGAAAAAGATAATGTCTGGATACATATTTTTGAATCATAGTAAAAGTTTACTTAAAATAATTGCTTTAGGTGTGTATCTATGATAAATGTGTGGCAAAATAATCCTTCTAGTAATGCCACTGTTCCACAGATAATTATTATTATCAGAAGAAATTTTCCCCTATTATTTTTTCTTCATTAAACAAAAAATCTTTCTTCCATTCTCCTTACTGCTCATTTTTTAAAATTTAAACTCCTCTGTGTGTTACCCTCACTCTTATTCTTAGCCGCATCTATTCTTTCTATGATCCTCAAAGAGCCAAATTACCCTGTCTATTTAACAATTTACCACTTTGTCCTCCTTCAGTGCCTCCTCAAAGCCTAATTCTCTCAAGAAGTCTTTCTAGATGAACAAAAAGTCCTTGAAGATGTCCTGGTATCAGGGTGCACAGGGTTGAACACTTTGCTCTTAGAACAAAACATGTCTTTCTCTGTGACTTTGACTCTTTTCCTATTGATTTGTTTTTAGTCTATTTAATTTAGATTATTTAGCCCTGATAATAAGAAAATGTCATTTATACAATATTCAGAACATGATATTAGTTCTCTTTTTGAAAAAAATGGAGAAAAGATTATCTTTTTTGCTCTGAGGTCTTCTTTATTATCCAGCTCTTTTCCCCCTTTCCTGAGGAACAATAAAGAAAAAACTTTAATAATGGAAATTATCTGCCTCTAAATCATTTAAACACTTTGAATAAATACCAAATTTCCTTTTCTATTTATGAATAACATAAGCTGTTTTTGTTGGTAGGTAAAGTTGGGATGCATACCAATATGAAAGGCCTAATTTGGTTGAGAAACAAATGTTTGTTTTAAAAAATTTATTTCAAATTTTTAATTATGGGTACATAATAGTTGTATATCTTTATAGGGTACATGTAATCTTTTCAATGACAGAATTTCCCTTGTAGAAATCTAATTAAAGTTAATAGTGAACAGGGTGCTTCTAACAATTAACAAGTTTGCAGTGAGTCTGTAAGACTTTGCCATCAGTATTTTGTTGATTTCTGGGTATTATGTGAATGAAAAGTGGCTTTACTTCTGTCCCCTGTTAGTACTTTTATTAGTGAATATTGTCCAAATCTTTACAGGTTTTTACTGGGTTTCACATTTGATAGTTTGTATTTCAAACTGTTGTCTTTTAAGTTTATTAAGTGTAAGTATTTGGCTAGCTTACCTGGCCATATTTAAACAATGAAAAAATGGTATTTAGAGAAGATGATTGCTTACTTTATATTTTCTTTCCTAGGCACTATATACAGGTCTGAATGTTATGGAAAGAGGCCACTAGTAATTGAAAGTAAATGGTGATGGAGATGACAAGGTGAACAATAGCACATGAGTGAGAGGGCTGATGTAAATTTCACTTCTTCATATTGAAATATCATTTACTTTCCTAATGTATGAATCTGTTTGGAATTCCTTAAAATCTTAACATGCTATTTCATGTATACTGCCTCAAATCAGTGTGTTAACAGCAATGATACTTAGTATTCTCACATCTCATTTTCAATGTAAAATTTAACACTTTGGCAGGGAAGGCAACCAGTGTTAACCAAGCATATTATTATATGCCTAATTACCTACCAGGATTTTTTTTTTTTACACACATCGTGTCATTTAATTCTTAAACAATGCAGAAGTTAAATATTATTATCCTTACCTTATAAATGGCAAATACTGAGATTTGGAAAGTTAAAGTGTTTTGCCCAAGCCTATCAGGTTTACAAACTCCATAAGGTCAGGGACTTTGTTTTGTTTTCTTCACAGTTACATTCCTACTGTCCAGCCCCAATATCTCACTAAATATTCAGTGATTGAATAAGTAAAAAGAAGGAAGGTTGTAGCTACACTACACATGCAGTATATTCCTGAGGAAAATAATGTAATTATGGTCTTTTCTTCTAGTTTAGAAATGAACTTTCTCCTTCATTCATAGTAATACTATGAGGAATAGTATAAGAACTTATTTAGGTCAAGTGGAGCTCTTTGAGATCGAGCATATTAATTATTCATTTTTTGTTATATAACTTTGTCCCTTCTATTTTTCTTAAAGGAAGAACAACAATGGACAAATGAACATCTGATGACTTTAGAAAGAGTAGCTAAGTTGCATAAGCTAAGCACTTGTCTGTGAGATGTTGGACCCTAAGTTCTTCTGCCAGTTCTTTTACTAGTTCTATGATCTAGTAAAAGCAAGTAATTTCATCTGTTAAATGAATTAGACTAGATTTTTCGTTTTTAAAATTGTATTCTTTGGGTACTAGGGTTTCTCAGATGTGTTTGGGAGCCAGTATTGGCAGTCAAGAGGCCAAGTGAACCCTTTGCCCCCAACCCTTACCTCTCACCCACACATCACCAGCCACACTTTAATCAGCCCTGCTTTCATTTGGTTTATATATTGGATTTGTTCTTTCGGTAAAGATTTTTGAAATAGGAATTCTCCTACTGTAAAATTCTGTGGTAAAGAAATAGCCATTAAAATGCTTACATTATATTAAGAAGCAGTATACTTAGGAGGAAAGAAATATACCAAATGTTAATTGGTTAAAGCTAAGTAATGGGATTATGGGTAATTTTAATTACCCTTTGTGTTTTCCTGAATTTTTTGAGCTTTTAAATGAATGTAGCCAATTTTAATCTTGTAGTGATAAAAATAAATGAATAAAACTTAAAAATGAATAAAAAGTTGTAATAAGCTCAGTAAGCCTTTACTTATATGAAATCAAGTCAGGTGATTTTATCCAGGGCCACTTAACTATAATATCTGTTATTGACTCAGCAAGTTTGATCTGCATCAGAGGTATTTGCTTAGTTTCAGTGAGTTGGGGTTCTGAAGAAAGGATATTATTGAAGACAGGACCCAAGAAAGGAGACTGTTCCTGCGGCCTTACAAATCTTAAACACAGAATAGGGATGACGTATCTAAGATCTGGTACCTTTAGGAAAGGTTTAACTGAGATCTTCAGCAGAGGCTGAAAACAGAGAGCTGGTTCTGTTTTCGTTTCATTCTGTCTAGGGAATTTAAAGCATGTACTTTAAAATTAATTTAAGTAACTTATTAACATAGATCTTGTTTAAATTGTGCAAAATTTGAATTCATGGCATTGTTCACAGTCTTTACCAATCTAGAAGCTCTTTGGTTGTTTCTTCCTTGAAAGCTACAGAGCCCCCAAAAGTTTGGTTTCTGTCTGTCCATATGTTTTGCAATCAGATCAGATCGGATTACCTTTATACTGGTAATATAACAGCTGTTCTATATGATGCTTTGCCAGAGAGACAACTAAGCTCTAAGGGAAGGGGAAATTTATTCATTTGGAAAAAGGAATGTGTTCTGCCTAGTCATAAGAAAAACGATAAGGAGTAAGGAATGTTTTCAACCTGGCTGGGGAATGTTAATAATCTTTATTTAGTAAATTTTAGACCCTTTAGATAACTGATTCTGGAAACTTGTTTCAGTCTTGCATGCTCCCTAGAAACTGGCATATTACCAGAGATCTTATTAGATTTTTATTATTTTGTTGTTTAAAAATCTAGTGATTTTGCTTAATGTATGTGAGCAAAAGGAAGAGGTTAGAAGTAGTAGTAGCATTGTTAGCTGTAAGGCGGACATCATATTCCCTAGTTCCTTTTCATTTTGGAAATGGTCTTTAAAGGTGAAAATTCTTAAAAAAATATTTTGGGAAAAGTTTAGATGTTGTCTTCTCTGAAATAAATTGGATGAACTAAATAGCTTTTTAGATTCTCTTCAATCCTGTCTGTCATTTATAGTGACATAATGGTGGTAGTTTGAGAAGGGTGACTGGAAATAATGGTGGAAAAGAGGATATTCCAACATATTTATCCTGTGTTATATTTGTATTGAGGCTTGATTAGAGGAAGGTACTGGGCTTTTTCTGCTGTAGATTTCTCATTTGACTTTATATTTGTTATAATCCTACAGTGTGTTTTTATCAGTTCTATATGAACAGCATTACCAGGATAGCCCCACCATTCACTGATGTTGTGTGGGTTAATGAATAGTTATAAAGTGTACCAAAACCACAAGGCAATCTAGCTGTTGGTTATTATTATACTGAATTGTTGGTGTATATCCTGCAAACCTATCCTGTTCAACTGGTTTTAGTTTTTAAGTTAGCTTGTTGCTTCAACTTGTCTACAAAGACAGGGGTGAATGGTCCAGCTAATCAGTGGAATGGCAGAACTAAATTCCAGTCTTTCTTCCTTTTACTTTGTGAGTTATTGAGCACATTTTTTAAAATGCCTCTGTGACTTAGTTTCCCTAACTATGAATTGAAACCTGTTATTCATTTCCAGTCTCCTAAGGTTTTTGAGAAGTAACACATGTAAATTACTTTGGGCTTTTTTCAAACACAAAGGCTTTATAGGATTCAAACTGTTTTCTTGTGTTCTTTCCAGATTACATGGTTTATATTAGTTTGTAATGTAAACAAAGCTTTAATTAACTACAACAAAGAAATAAACACATTTATATGTGGCTTCTTTATACAAAATATATTTTTATGCTATTTTGTAGTTGACATATTTGTATAATTTATACACAATTATGGTATTTTCCAGGTATAGGATCTTTAATATTATTTTTCCTCTCTTACTACCTTGAGAAAACAAAATAATTTTTATGTCATATTAATTAAACTCGCAACATAAGTTGTGCTTTATATATCTTTAACATTATTTTTGGTTAATCTGTTTAGAATGGATTCTACTTATCTTTTTAATGATTACAAAAATAATATATGTTCATTTTAGAAATGTAAAGTATAAAGACAAAAAAATGAATCTAGAGTTAACTAAAGGTAACAATTTCATGGTAACTACAGAATTTTTTTATATCAGTATAGATGTTAACCTCCTCCCTGCCACTGAGATAGTTCTGTATGGATGTACTGCTCTGAAACTGCTCTTTAACATAATATATTTCAAGCCTTTAACCACTTTGAAATGGAACATCTTTCAAATGGAGTTTAAAGTAGTACTGTTGGTACTATTACTGTTATTTAAGTTATCAAATTTTGAGCACTTACTATGTTCAAATTACCAAATTAGGTGCCTCCTAATAGTTACAGAAAAAACTATCCCATAAAGCATTTTATCACTGAGTTTAATATTTTATTACTGTGTATATTGCTTCATTTCTCACAGCAATAAATGAGATCACTTATTTGTTATGAAAACAGAGATGTGAGTTGGATTTCGCACTCTGCTGAAGACAAATATATGACAGATCAAAATGTGAAAAAAAAATCCACCATATTTAAATTATTTGTCATGTCACTGAAAATGACATAAATGTATTTTGGATAGTGATCTAAGACTCCATATGATGCTTTCCTTAAGACTTGGTACTCTGACAGAATCAAACCAGTGACTGTTTTTCTTGTGTCTGCTCTAGCACAAGCATGATTGTCTTGGATTCAAGTGGCCCCTGAAAAGCCCAAAGCAGTCTGGAACCAAGCCACGCATTTGGTATTTTTCAATCCTGTGGTGAGAGAAGTCAAGGTACCCATCTGCCTGGCTCATACCTTGCCAGGCCTAGGTGCTATGCTAAAGAGTATGCAAAAGAATGGCTCTGGCCTTTAGGAAGCTCATATCTAGTTTACAGAATGATCACTGTTCTCTGAAATTTGAACTTTGAAATCAAAGCAGTAATGAACCATGTTGTTATTGAGAGAGAATTGAATTAATTAATGCATGTAAAACACTTAATTCAGTGGTGCTTAATAATCAGCACATTAATAATCAGCACATAGTAAACACTCAAAGTTAGCTATTATTATTAATACTGTTTTTATTACCTATTCACAATGTTTGAAAAACAGCAGGGAGAACTTTGTTAATTCTAGATTAATAAACTTACCAGTTTCATTGATAAAATTTATAGACTGATAACACATTGATAATTAGGAAGACTTGCATATTGTCACAGATTAACTTGCTCTACTAGGTGGTTCTAAGGTGCAGGGTAGGACCAATATGCTTGAGGTAAAGGCTATCTCCTCTCCTTTGAGAGTGGCCCAGGTCAAGCCAGAATTATCCTGTGTCAGTTGCCAGATATAACAGTAATGATAATGCTCAGAACTGGACTATTTGGAAACTATTTTTAAAAAGCAAATTCAAAGGTAGGACTTCAGAGAATCCCTAAAATAGCCATTGTCCAGTCCTGGTGGGTGTGTAACCCTCTGGGATCTTTTGTAGTTATCAGGCCCTAGCTACAAATGACCTAGTAAAGAGAAAATAAAATTAGGCCTATAGAAAGACATGACCACTCAATTTTATGGTTAGTAGCACATTAACATTTTTGAAAACATGCCAAAAACAACAGACACAGGTGAAAGTCACATAATCTTTCTGGACTTCAATACCATCCTCTGTAACATGAATGTAATAGTACCTATCTAACAGGGCCCTTAAGTGTTGGATCTAGAATTCAAAACCAGTTTTGTCTGACTCAAAAGCCTGTACCCTTTTTTTCCTTTGACTAAACTGTGCTGCATTGCCAAAGCAGATGGGAGTTGCAGAAAATGAAATAAAGCATTCAGTGGTTACAGAGCACATTTTGGGTTCTGTTTTTGTCACCTCCTCTCACCTCCCCCAGCAAACTTGTACATTTTTTCTCTCCGCATTGGTTCTGAGTTGTACACAGTGATCCAAGTTGCTTTTCAGTAGCTATTGTGAAAATCAAAATTAGATCAAAGAGTGTTTCTCAAAGGCAGATATGGGTGTGGAGTGGGGTGGGGAGAGGAGATAATGGGGAAAATTAAATGAGGGTAAACAGGTAGAAAAGCGTGGTAAATGTAAAGCAGAACTGAACAGTAACTATGTGATTGTCTATTCAGCACCAGAGGGTGGTGCTAACAGAGACAATGTAATGGTTATTAGCATTTGGCAAGTAATACCACACACTGTGAAATGGCAGTATTGATTTCTTTTTGACTTGACAATAAAACCTTTCATTTTTAACTTAATATGGACTCTAGATCAAGATGCTAATGCAAAATAATACATTGTAAAAAAATAGCAGGTGATATTTGATTATATAAAAGTCATAGAAGAATATCATATTTGTAAATGTGATTCATACTTCTGCCAGTAGCCTCAGGATGCATTCCCCCTCCCCATTTTATAAACTTACCTCCTTACTCAAAGGTTAATTGTCTCTCAATCAGACAAAGGAGCAGCTATTATTCAACTATCTGATCCACTTACAAAACATATTGACAGATGATATAAAAAATTTTGGAGGATTTATGTTAATTCAAAATAACTAAATAGTTTCAATTTGTGTGACATTAATACTCAACAATAACAATATTATTACATCCTGCAAGTACATAAGTATAGCAGTCAGATCAAACTGTAAAACTATGGATGTGGAGAATATATATACAATGCAAAACTTAATCATATTTACCTAGTAGGTCTTCAAAAAATATTCATTAATAATTAAATACTCCTAAATAGTAAATTATTTATCTCTGGGAATGATACTGTCAGAAATACCTTTGAATGCAAATGGGAAATTCAAAGCACTATGTCATGATTTCCAAGTAGACCACAAACAATTAAGAGGATAGAAACTGCCTTATTCATCTTTGGCTACCTCTTCTTCCTATGCAGAAACATAACCAGAAATGGGCAACTTCAAATTCTGTCCTAGACCCACCATAGTTGTTGCTAGCCACAAAAATGGCCTGAAGTACCATACCTGCTCAACATGAAACCTTTTTATTGTTCCCTTTTGTGTATAACCAGCTATATCCTGAGATTGTATCTATTCCAGAAAGAAAAGGCTGTTGGGCAAATGGTCTTGTTCTTGTTTTAAAAAATATAGTAACCTAGGGCAGTAGCATCTGACTTTGAAGAAATGAAAGCCCATAATTGTGAAATGATTTGTATAAGAACAGTGGAATAGCAGAGATGGATGTAGACCAGAGCTCTGTGGCTTTTAGAGGTTAGCATCTTGGTGGAAACAAAAGTACAATTAAGTCAAGTTGAAAGAGAGCTTTTGTAAAGCTAGCTTAAGAATTATTATTATTGATACCTATTATCTCTGGAGCAAGACTAGCTAGATTTGAATTTTTTTTTTTCTAGCACTTAATGTGTGGCCTTGCCTGTGTCTTAGTTTCCTCATCTATGAAAGGGCATAATAATGTCTGCCATACAGGGTTATTATAAGAATTAAACAATAACATATGCAAAGCATTTAGAATTCCTGGCATGAATTGGCCTTCTAAATGTTAACTGCTGCTTCTTACTATATTTTGAATACCTAGTTCTTCAAACTTTCTACTTTACTATTTCCCATCTTTTAATTCTTCACTACCTCTGATCCTTCCAATTCTGATAAGTAGCGTTACCCCATTTTACAAATGAGGAACCTGAGTCTAAGATGAGGTTGTTTGCCCAATAGTCACATAGCTGAGAAGTGCTAGTTATCTGGGACTTAAACCCATATCTGTCTCACTTTTGAAGCTCTAGCATGACAAAATAACATGCTAAAAGTACATTGAGTTTAATGCACTCTGTTATATCTTCCTAACCACTGTTTGTTTTAATACATCTTTCTCCTCTGCCACCTTCAATTCTGTTTTCTTATTTGTAGTCATTGTTTTTTTCCATAATTACTACTCTCTACAGTTTTTCTCTTGATTCTTTGGAGTAGAAAGTATGCATTTTACCTGAAAGCACAAAGCATATCCTCACATACCACTCTGTCCATTTTAATTTTGCATTCATTCATTCATTCATTCATTCATTTATTTATTTATTTATTTATTTATTTATTTATTTATGGCCTAATTGATCTATACAGTGGATTGGTTTCCAGAGGAGAAGATATGGATATCTGTTATGAGTCAGATGAGCAAATATATACATTAGCCAGGATGTCATTTAAGGGCAAATAGCATATATCCAAAAACTAAGGGTCATTTTAGCCTGTGTAAAAGGTGAAACACAAGTTGGTCAGAAATAGAGATGATAGCAAATAATGGTACTGAGTTGCTACAAAAGCTTCACAATGTAGTAATGTACTTTTGTGTGTATTATTTTTAACTGATGCATAAAACTTCTGAAAAATTCCAAATGGATTCCAGATATTTGTTGCAAAAAAACAAAAGTTTACTTAAACTCTCTGTTTTAGAGAATTATTTTTCTTAGCATATGGTCTTTCTTGTTAACAACAGGCCATTTAACAGTTTATCAGAAAGTAAGTAGTTCTCTTTGCTGAGTTTCTTTCAGTTGATGATCTTGTGTAATAGAATACTTGTTTAGAAATACACACACTTAAAATCAGTTATCAAGTAGTCTTCAGAGACTAAAGCCACAAGTAGCAGGATGCTATTACTTTCTGTTTCCTTATTGTTTAACCAATCTTCAATGGTACTTTCCTCTTTCTTTTTTTCTCCTCCTCCTTCTTCTTCTTCTTCTTTTTTGGTTAACCGAACAAGATTTCAGATCCTCCTTGCTTCTGGTTTAGTTTTTTCTTGCCATGCTCAAATTGGTCTTTAACAATGATTCATTAAGATGGTTCTGCTTGACTTTCCACTCACTTTTATGTAAGTAATAGGGGAAAGGTTAGGTTTTTGTCTGTAAGTGTATACTGGGCTTTCTGTGTTAACAAAAGAAGGTTCTTTTACATTTATCAGATCTTTGTTAATCGCCCATTGTGCACCTAGCTAGGCTAGATAGATGCTGGAGAGACAAATAAGATATAGTTTCTGTCCTTGAAAACATAGTGGAGGATACAGAAAATTAGACTACAGAATGATAAGTTCCATCATAGTGGTATGCACAGCGTACTACAGGAGCAAAGAAGACGTCTCACCCAGACTTTTAGGGGGTTAAGGATTATGTCAGGGGAAGGCTTTCTGGGGCATGTTTTCTCTGAGCTGCATCTTAAGAACAAATAGGAGCCAGGCTCAGTGGCTCACACCTGTAATTCTAGTACTCTCGAAGGCCGAGGTGTGCGGATTGCTCAAGGTCAGGAGTTTGAAACCAGCCTGAGCATGAGCGAGACCCCGTCTCTACTATAAATAGCAAGAAATTAATTGGCCAACTAATATATATAGAAAAAATTAGCCAGGCATGGTGGCATATACCTGTAGTCCCAGCTACTCGGGAGGCTGAGGCAGCAGGATTGCTTGAGCCCAGGAGTTTGAGGTTGCTGTGAGCTAAGCTGATGCCACAGCACTCACTCTAGCCTGGGCAACAAAGCGACTTTGTCTCAAAAAAAAAAAAAAAAAAAAGAACAAATAGGAATTATCTAAGTGAAGAAGGCGGAGGGCACGCTAGGAAAAGGGAGCAATAGCATGTGAAAAAGTATAGAGGCAAGAGAGCATGTGCGTGACCTATTTAGGGAACTGAAATCCTGAGTGGCTAGAGTAGGGAAGGAGGGAATATGTGAGGTTGGAATGGTCAACAGTTGTCAAATTATGAAGTGGTTTCCATGTCATGCTCAGAAATTTATTCAAAAAGCCATGAAGAATTATAAACCAGGAAGTGACATGGTAAGATTTGTGTTTGGAAAGATCAGTCTGGAAACTAATATATTTCTAAAAGTGTAAATGATCCCAAGCAAAGATAATTAGAGGCCTGTGATTATCTCTTTAAATCTTTTCCAGCATTAATTTTGGATTAAAGGGTTTACATGGTAAGATACCATAATAATAGAGGGGACATGATTAGTTTTCTATCTCCTCTTATTAAGCAAACATTTGAAACCCATTTTGCTTGTTGCTATAACACCCGATTTAAGTAACTAAAATTTGAGACTTGACAAATAAAGCTAGCAATGGATGCTAGACCTCTTAATGTATCCGGTGTTAGGTTGAACAAACGCAAGTGCCTCCTGTGTGCCAGGCACTGCGCTAGGAACTGAGGAGAGAATGGTGGATGACTTAGGCATTCACAGTCTGGTGGAGAGACAGGGTCATACACAAATGCAAATTCTCCAGAATACCTATGTATTAGATTCCTTTATATACATTTTAACTTTACATCTTTACCTTAAACCTCCAAAGTATGGATGGAAAAACCAAGGATGAGAGGTATTTAATTTACTCATGGGTCATGTAATAATGATGATAAATAGCCAAAACTTGATATTCAAAGTACCTAACTCTGAATTTTTTTTCTATACCATATTACACGGCTTCTCATGACAAGTTGATAATGTATTATACTTAAAAATTTGTTTAAAAACGTTTTAATGTCTCGAGTCAGTTCAAAGATATATACTTTTGAGGCTGAAGTAGTTTTCTTTCCCTCTCTATTAATTCTTCCAGTGCTACCCACTAGTATTATTGAGCCTTGAAGGATCCAGTCATGTGTGGCTAAAAGTGCAGGCTCTAAAGTCAGGTTGTCTGGATTCAAGTCCCAGCTCCATTGCTTATCTATCTGTCAGCCCATTTATACAATTGTGACTCCTGTTATGAGATAATGTTGGTAAAGGACTTAAAACAGTGAAAGCACAGGGAAAGAATCCAGTAGATGTTAGTTGTTAAAATTGTCAATGGAATAGCAGCTCATCTATTTTCCAAACATTCAGGAAATTTTGATAAATGCAGTTTAACTGTCTAACTGTTTTCAAATTAATCTTGGTAAAGAGCTTTTGCCTACCATGCATATTTAAAATCTGACTTGTTCAGAGCATCAATGACCTGTTGCAAAGATGCCACAAACAAAAATCTAAGAAAATATGCTGATGAGAATAGTATAAAAACACTTTAATGCTTTTTTATTATGGAAAATTTTGAACATGTACAAAAGTTAACAGAGTACGGTAATGATCTTTCTCATACCTATCACCTGCCTGGACAACCATCACCCCATCCATGGCCAGTCCTGCCTCATGTATGCCCCTGTCCATTTACCTTGCTCCTGTATTGTTTTTTAAAAATGCCAGACCTCTTATCATTTCATCTATGACTATTTAGGAATATATTTTTGAAAGATAAGGTTTTTCTTATTCCTATATATTTTATTATACCTAAGCAAAAAATTTAATAATTTCTTAAAATCATTAAACACAGAGTCAGAAAACCACTTTCTTTATGATTAGGAGAAAAATCTTTTAAATTTTTTTAAAGCTAAATCTAGAGAAATTTTAAACATATAACAAAAATTAACAGAGTAGGGTAATAACTTGTACCTAGACAACCATCACCCCATGGCCAATCCTGCTTTATCCATACCCCTATCCACTTTTGCTAAAGCTAAATCTAGAGGCTTGATTGATCATTTTTTGGGGGGAGAATTAATGAAAATTGGTGGCTTTTTGATTGTTATTGTTTCTGTCATTGTTAAATACTTAGTACAGTCCAACTGAGGATGAAAACTAGCAAAATAAGGATACTCTTAATTGGTTGAGTAGGGTAGGGTACAGGTTATTATCCAGTTTTTACATATGAGGAAACTATGACCTACAGAAATAATTTGTCAATCATCAGTCATATAAACTGCAAAATTACTGTGCTGAAATTTGTCATTTGAACCATGCTCATTCCATAAATATTTATTGAGTTGAAGACACTTAACTATTTATATTTCTTTTTAAATATCTATAGCCCACATTATTTTTATAACAAGGGTATTTTTATCTTTGATCACCTAATTCTATCTTTTGTTATGTTAGAATTTAAAGTACTTCCCTCCTCCTTTGTCTTACCTTCATTTTAGCTGGTAGAATGACTTTAGGGCCAATACAGAGGAAATTTTGGTCTTCAGCAAAGGGTTAGTTGCAAGTATGAAAACAACTCAGGCAAATGGTCTATTGGTAGTGAAACTTTTCATTATGAAAAGTTCTTTTCAAATTCCAGGATATTGGTTGCTTGGTCACTGAAGAGTCTGTACTACCATTCACTAGCACCCTGGGTGTCTGAGTAGACCTGATTAGGAATGTACTGCTCATTTTGAATGGAAAAAAAAAAAAAGGATAGAAAAACTGCCTCAAACATTGCATCACCTAAGCCAAACATTCTACATTTGATATATGGTTGATACAAGACATTAGTCTTTTAGAGTACACCCTAACACACACGTAGTTTTCATTTTGAGTGTTGTCAGCTTTGACTACAGCCACATATCTTTTAATATACACATGCAGGCTGACTCAAGAGGGCATTGATAAAAGCTCATTGCTTTACTCGTCTCTGTGGGTGAATAAAATTGTTTTAACATGTCAGGGCCAGTGTACCTACCTGCTTTATTCCCATTCTTTAATTTTTAAGCCTTCAACCTCATAATTTCCCCAAAGTTTTGAATACTATCCCTTCAACAATTAGCAGAAATAATAGTGCTGATGAAGTATGACTTTGATATTGGTTTCAGTTATATATCTGTAATGTTTATTTCCCTGGGCTTTCCAACTGAGGGAGCCCCAGCATGAACTCCTACTTTGGAAAGTATCTGAGTGGGCAGAGCCATTTGCCACATTACCCTCATTGTCTGTCTTTGTTTATTCAGCTGAAAAGCAGTACTTGCTTCTTACACAGTCAGGCATAAATCTCAAAGTGTCAGAAGCTGTTAAAATGGGTAGAAAATTGTTTTGGGAAAGGAAAGGATGAAAATTGTTATCAGATATTGACATAATATGCAAATAGAGGTGCTCTCTTAGAGAAGAACATAATGACTTTAGGAAGTTATAAAGTACAACTCTGGCAACATTGTTAGGGGCTTGTTTTATTAGGGTCTTTGATTTTTATGCAATTTCCCTACCTTCTGGGGAAGAGACACTGATAATTCATTGGCACATATGATTTGTTTTTACTACAATAGAAAAGGGGACCTAGGTTTTTAGGACACAAGCATACCATCCATTGCAGGTAATGATAAATTTCCTGTGGTTGTAATAGCATGCACGTGTTCTTGGCCTTTATTTTTCTGGCTATCTTCATCTGTCAGCTGGATTATTTTAGCAGGCTGCTAAAAAGTCTGTATGCCTTCCTTCTTTCCTGGTCCATTTTCACACTGCAGTTGGACTTATGTTTCTAAATGTAGATCTGGTCATATTATACTCTCTAGTTTAAAATTTTTCCATGGCTACCCAATTGCTCTTAGGAAAGCCCTTCGTCTGTCACGACTCCTGCCTCCTATTCTATGCACCAACCACAATGAACTTCTTTCATTTCTCTATGGTAATATGCTCTGTCTGGCCTCCATGTCATTACTCATGCTGATCCTTGCCTTGGGGATACTCTTCCCCTCTACTCTTATCTTTGAGTAGAGTGTCCCTCATTCTTCATGTCCCAACTTAGATTATTTCTTCCTCTGGAAAGTCTGGATTAGTTGTTTCTCCACATGCAAACACACATACCGTGTTTTCCTATAACATTGTGTACATATTTCTATTTCAGTACTTACCACACTGTATTCTTTCTTTTTCTCTCTGCTATAAGACTGTAAGCTGTATGAGGACAGGGACCATGTCTGTCTTCCTCATTGTTGTATTTGCAGTACCTAGAAATTATTGTCTCTGTTTCTGGCACAATATTAATTTGTTGAATGAGAATCTGAGATCATGTGCTTTGCCAAGAATCTTTTCTTTAGCAACTTCAGAGAAGAATTATGATTCTCTGCTTTCATGTTCTTGATATTTTTCTCTCAATCTTCTATTCATATTCATTCAATTATTCAGCAGAATATTGATTTGAACCCTTTAATCCTCTATACCTTGCCCAGAAGCACATGTAAAGAACATGTAAAAGGAAGACTCGTGCATATACCTACCATGTGCTTTCTTTATCTCTACTATCTGAAATTGCACTCCCACAACACACATATAGTCAATTCTTCCTCTGACCCTCAATCTCCTTTCCTGCATTGCTTTTCTTCCTGAGCATTAAACTACCTTCTAACATACTAGATATTTAACTTGTTTAAGTTACTTACTGTGTGTGTCTGCCCTTCTAAGATGTAAGGTCCATGAGGGCATGAGTTTTGTTTACTGCTTCATCCCTAGCACCTAAAATAATATTTGGCACATAGTAAAGTGATATTTGCCAACTAAATGAATATATTCATGCCCTGGATGTATGTCTTTTTCTTTTTCACCCTTTTAACGCACCTGATTCAGTTCTGCTTCTAGTACTTTGCTATTTGTTTTCTTTCATTTTTTGCACTTTACATTTAGTACTGTTTTGAGCCCATAATCTTGCCTACCCCAGGCAAAGATTTTGTTTTTTCATTTTGACTGACTTAGGTAACGATGTCGTCTCTGACCTCCACATCTCCTAACCTGATATCTGAAGCCCAGAGAGAAAGTGTGTGTGTGTGTGTGTGTGTGTGTGTGTGTGTGTGTGTGTGTGTGTGTGTGTGTGTTGGGGAAGGAGGAGAGGATACGTTCAGAGATAAGGCAGATGTAAAACCTGTTCTTTTAGAATCTACATGGGACAAATATTTAATTATAGCTATAGTACAAGGTTGACTGTGACAATATTTTTTCATGAGAAATGCTAACCAATGGGGAGAAATTTACTTCTTGTTAAAAATTACAAAGTAGGCCGGGCTCGGTGGCTCATGCCTGTAATCCTAGCACTCTGGGAGGCCGAGGCAGGCGGATTGCTCGAGGTCAGGAGTTCAAAACCAGCCTGAGCATGAGCGAGACCCTGTGTCTACTATAAATAGAAAGAAATTAATCGGCCAACTAATATATATATATAGAAAAAATATATATATAGAAAAAAAATTAGCTGGGCATGGTGGCACATGCCTGTAGTCCCAGCTACTCGGGAGGCTGAGGCAGCAGGATTGCTTGAGCCCAGGAGTTTGAGGTTGCTGTGAGTGAGGCTGATGCCACGGCACTCACTCTAGCCTGGGCAACAAATCAAGACTCTGTCTCAAAAAAAAAAAAATTACAAAGTATATCAAGCTTTCAGGAAAGTATAAATAGTAATACAGTGAACATCCCCTGTATATTTACCTCTCAAGAGGCTTTGTAATATCTGAATTTTCTTCTACATTTGCTTTGGATTTTCATTTTTGAAATAAAATATTAGATGTGTTTAAGCCTCTAAGTGTCCTTCTTTTATTTCATTTTCTTTCTTCCCTACTCAGATGTAACCACTATTCTGAATTTGGTCCCAAGCATTTAAAAACGTTTATACTCACATACACACGAGCGCACACACACATACACACACACACAAATACAATGTTGTTTTCATGTTTCGAATTTTGCATAATGACATTTTACTATGCTTTTTTTTACTTGCCTTTTTTTTTCAAATTTATCTATATTGTTTCATGTAACTCTACTTTGTCTAAGTTGCTGTATAGTTTACCACTATGTGAATATTCCACAGTGTATCAGTCATTTGAGCTGTTTCCAGATTTTTGCTATTTCAAATAATGCTGCAATGAACAACCTTGCACATGTCTTCTTCACATGTGGGAGAGTTTCTCTGGAGCAATGGTTCTCAATTAATGTGCATATGAATCATCTGGGTATTTTGTTAACATGCAGATTCTGATACAGTTGGTCTCAGGTGGGACTGAGAATCTGTATTTCTTACAAATTGCCAGGTGATGCAGATCCTTGGACCATACTTGGAGTTGCAAGGCACTGGTAGGTTGTAGGAAATGCACATTGTTATCTTTCTAGATATTGCCACATTGTTCTCTTGAAGAGGTTATACAAGTTTATGTTTCAACTAGGAGTGTATGAGAGAGTTGGTTGTTCAGGAGTAGCCTCTTTTGGTGACTATTTAAATTTAATCCATAACTAGTCTCTCCTTAAAATTAGATAGATTTTTTTTTGAAGGGAAAACATTAAAACATAAAGAAAATTACTTCAGTAGTTAACTTAATTTCAGCATTTCTCAGGAATTGATCTAAATTAGATGTATAGATTTTAATAAACTATTTTATAAAAAACTCATCTATTGGCCAGGTGTGGTGGCTTACACCTGTAATCCCAGGACTTTGGGAGGTTGAGGTGGGAGGATTGCTTGCGGCCAAGAGTTCAAGAGCAGCCTGAGCAACATAGCAAGTCCTCATCTCAACAAAAAATAGAAAAATTGGCTGGACATGGTGGCACACACACCTCTAGTCCTAACTACAGGGGAGGCTGAGGTAGGAGGATCACTGGAGTCCAGGAGTTCAAGGCTACAGTGAGCTATAATGGCGCCACTACACTCCAGCCGGCCTGGGCAACAGAGTGAGACCCTGTTTCTTAAAAAAGTAAAAATAAATAAACAAATAATAATGATGATAATAAAGTTCACCTGTTTCTTTTCTGTTCAAATAGTCACTTCATTTACCATAGTCAACCAAGACAGGACTTTGGCTATAAAATGAAGCATCCCAGAGAGCTGAAAGGGAAGGGAAACTGTGTGCTAGGTACTGTACTACATTATTTCATTTAATCCTCACATTTGTACAGGTGAGAAAACTGAGGCTCACAGCAGTGTTAGTGACAGTGTTTGGCTTCCAGGTTTACATGAAAAAATTAGTGTACTACTCTTTTCTTCAGTTATCTATAAAAAGGTAGTAGTGGTTGAGCAAATAATCAGATCCTTAACTTCCAGGGCTTAAGATCCCCTAGCTTCTTTGGTAAGGTGAGAAATGCCTACATACCTGCTATATCATGATAGCTTCTTCCTCTTTTTAAATTATGATAACACATAAAATTTATAATTTTAATCATTAAGTATACAGTTCAGCAGTGTTAAGTATATTCACATTGTTGTGAAACATTTCCAGAACTTTTTCATCTTGCAGATTTGAAATTCTATACCCATAAAACAACAACTACCTTTCTCCCCCCTCCCCAATCCCTTGGTAGCCACCATTCTATTCTGTTTCTATGAATTTGACTACTTTAGGTGCCTCATATAAATGGAATCATACAGTATTTATCTTTTTGTGACTAGCTTATTTCACTTAACATAATGTTCATTATTATCAAAGTTCATCCATGTTGTAGCAAATGACAGGATTTCCTTTTTAAGACTGAATAATATTCTATCATATATATATATGTCTGTGCCTGTCAAATTTGTAAAATCTATTTGTCCATCAATGGATGGATGAATTTGGGTTGCTTCTACCTTTTGGCTCTTGTGAATAGTTCTGCTATGAACATGGTTGTGCAAATATCTCTTCAAGGCCCTACTTTCAATTCTTTTGGATATATACCCAGAAGTGGGATTGCTGGATCATGTGGTAGTTCTTTTTTTACTATTATTTTCTATAGTGGTCATACCATTTTACTATCCCACCAACATTGTAGTGGTAGCTTTTAATGGTATAGAAAGTGGTGTGACATCAGAAATGAAGTAGGAAGAATAGGCAAATGTTGCTAGTATGGAGGTAAATTTCACTTAGAGTCTATTTTAGTGAACATTGCCTGCTTCTCTAAGGTTTTTACTTCAGGAGTAGAAGAGGGAGCTGAATTATTTCTTTTTAGATATACTATTTACTACTGGTCTCTGAGAATATCTGAGATTGTTAATGTCTAATAGTGCCTTAGCAATGATTAGGGGAAGTTTGGGGATTGTGTCTTGTATTTTTCTCTGAAGGAGTGCACATGAGTATGATGTTGGTGTGAAACATTGTGATTAGCAGGTTAGGAATATGCCAGGAACCTAAAATACAATTCTGCCTATTTTCAAGGTTTGCAATCTTGAACGAGGTCTTTTAACATCTTGGTGTTTCCAAATTCTCATTTTAAAAATAATGAAGCCTCCCAATCTGTGTTTTAGTATTGTGACTTCTGACCATCTCAGTTTTCTTTTGAGGATCTTAGAGTGTGCATATGTCTGTTTATGTATGTATATATTTGGTGGGGAGGTGGTTGAGTTCCACTGATGCTGTATGCAAGAGCAGGAGTGAGCAGTGGAATTAGAAGAGGGATTTCTAACTGGCATATATATATATACCATGGAATACTGCTCAGCGATAAGAAAGAAATAATGTCTTTTGCAGCAACTTGGATAGAAACTGGAGGCCATTATCCTAAGTGAAATAACTCAGGAACAGAAAAATAAATGCTGCATGTTCTCACTTATAAGTTGGAGCTAAACTATGGCTACACAAGGGCACACAGAGTGGTGTAATGGACAGTAGAGACTCAAAAGGGGGGAGGATGAGAGAGGGTAAGGGATGAAAAATTACCTGTGGGGTACAAGGTACACTACTCAGCTGATGAGCACATCAAAAGCCTGGACTCCACCACTGTGCAATATATACATATCATGGAATTCAACTTGTACCTCCTAAATCTATTAAAATTTTTAAAAAGAGGGATTTCTTCTCTATCATGCCCTTCTTGAATATGAATTGTTACCCCAGTGCTTAGTCATGATGATAAAGCAAAGAGCTTCATAGCTTACAGTGTCCAGCAGTGTTTATAAGTGTTTGATAATAGTGAAATGTGGCAGGGGAGTGGGAATAATTTGTCAACAAGTTTTAGGATTAAGAGGATTACACAGGGAACACAAAATAAGATAGCTCTCCTCAAACACTTTTAAAAGCAAAAAGTAGTTTTTTTTAGATGTCCTTTGGAATGACTCAAGGCTCAGCTATTTTACTTGTTTCTTAACTCCAAATCTGTTAAACTTCTAGCACCGTAGACAACTGCAGACAGGTATATTTTCCACCTTGCAGGGTGTATTTATTCAGAATGCAAATAGACTTAATTTTGTTGTATAATGTATAGAGAGATCCTACTTACTAGCCAAACCTATCTATATGTTTGAAGAAGCAATTTTTACTAGTGACTCTGCCCAAATTCAAATTCTCCTGTTAAGATTACCACAATAATTTGCCAATAAATAAACCTGTTGCCTCTAGTCTCCCTTCTCTAATCCTTTCTTCATGCTACCATTAAAGAGATAATCTAATCCCAGTGGGACTCCTTATAGTCATTCGACCTTGGGAAAATTGCGTAGTTTCTGTATCCTCATTTCCTTATTCAATCCTGTGATAAGAATTATAACTATCTTATAGGTTCTTATAAGTGTTTAATACATTAATGCATATGAAGTATATAATATGTATAAAACTGTGCTTGGCATGTAATAAGTAAATAAATAAATAAAGCAATTAGTAGTAGAGGTAGTTACTGTTGTTAATATTAGCTATTTTTGGTTTTTTTATTGTTTGTTTTTACTTCTGAAGTCCAACTCCGGCCACATCATTACTTTGCTCAAGAATTTTCTATATTTCACTTGTGGCAAACTTTTTGGGTACTTCAGAATGAATTTTGAATTTTGTAGACATGCATATTCCTGAGTACCCTCACCAGAGATTTTTATTCAGTAGATCTAGAATGGGACCCAGGAATTGGTATTTTATTTGCTCCCCAGGCGATTTTGAGGCTGGTGATACTGGGACCTCCCTTGGAGAATTGTTCCATGTAGGACCAAATGAAAATTCCCTAGATTGGAATTCAGGGCACCAGTATACCTTCCCAATATGTATTTTCTCCTGCTGTTCCTCCCTATCAGTGTTTGCTGCAACCACAGTAAGCAGATTTTCTCTTTACTCATTCTTCCTCACATACTCCATGTGTTATCCGGAATAATATGCAATAACTTTGCGATCAAATATATATCTGTTCCTAGTAATCCACAAACTTTACATCACTGGGCACCTTAGGATAACATTTTTAAGTTGACCTTTCCTTTTGCTTTTTTTGCACTCCCTTTCTCTGAATAAATTTTCCAGTCATTTACAATGAGCAAATAGTTCTAGCCTTTAAGTTGCTCAGCTGGCCTCTGTAAACAGACTCTAAGGCAAATCTAATCCCAACCTCAGAAGCGATTGACAGTACTGGAAGTTCTTTTCTTATGTTTTCTGTTATGTTGGCTATAAGATTAAGACATTAATGAAATTATTTGAATGCATTAATAGATCTCTGATAATACCTTTTAAGTTTCAGTTCTTGCAATCTGTAGTAATATCTAAGGATGCTGCTTTGCCAAACAGAATGCTTGGAATAAAAAATACAGGGTGGAGAAAGAGAGGCCATTGTCACAGGTGTTTTCTTTGCCTTGTCTCTTCTAATTTTTAAAACACCCTTAACAGTTAGGTATCATTGTCCCAATTTTATGAAAAGTCTTTACAAAGAGAGCATGAAATTTAAGATTACGGAGCTATAAACAGTGGTTTCAGGTTTGCACCCAGGTCCCTTGACCTCATGGACTGATCTCTTTCTACTGTGGCCTGGAGCCAGATTTCAAGTTGTTCAAAATCAATTTCTGTGTTTGCTTCTCCTGCCTGTTACCTTTCCTTAAATTCAGGGATACTATGATGATGCTGTAAATGAAAAACCCCATATAAATTCAAGAATAGTTACTAAAACAGAATAGCAACTCTGTAAATAGATAGTAACTAACATAGAATAGTTACTCTTTTAAGCTTTATAGGCAGTACTTGGTTAATTCTTTTAGTACATTCTAAATTTGATAGTAGCCTAATAATAAAACTCACTCTCAAAAAATAAGCAGTTTACTCCTAATAAATGGCAAAATTCGTTTTTTTAAAGCCTTGAAAAATGTATACAAATGGAAAAGTGGTGGCACAAAAAGGTAAGTATTTTGTCTAGATTCAGGTAGCACTTTGACAGTTTAGCATGGTCTATGCCAGAATTCTTGATCCTAAATTAGTACACTTCGTAAGAGATACTTGAAATAAAAATTACCAGTATTCTTTTAGCTATGTGAGTGCAGTTAGATAAAATAAATAGATGACAAATGTTAACTCATGAGTATGTGTCTTTGGCTCTGAAAACTATGTTCAGGTTCACCAGCCATAAGCAAATGCAAGGTGTTCTATGTCACCATTTGAAAATTAATTTTGTAGCTTGGGCAACTTCTTCCCACCTTCCGCACATAACACCATTTGCTAATCAATGGATTTGCTGTCACTTGCCTACAAAGAAAACAAATTAAAAAAACAACAACATGCATACACAACTGCATTTAACAGTGCAAGGTGGAATGTCTTTTTTTGCCCCTTCTCTCCTGTCCTCCTTTTTAAGGGAAGAAAGCCTGTGGTGAAGTGAAATGAGGAAGGGCACTGGAGTAAAGTAAACCTGGGTGTGAATGTTGTCTCAACCACTTACTGTAACTCTCTGGTCTTGGGGAAGTACTTAGCTTTTCTAAATTTTTATTTTTCTGCTAATAAACTTGGACTTATAATCTCTACCTTTGCAAGGTTGTTGTGAAGCTAAATGTTCATGCAAGTGAAATGTCCAAGAAAGACTGGGACATTGTAGGTAATAGTAAATGGCAATTATTTTTATTATACTTAATAGTAATAAGGCTTATGTAGGGATTAAGATAAGCAGTTGTGTAAAACAGTTTGTTCTACTTTACCAATATTTGTTGTGGTGGAGGAAACCCAGAATTATATCTGTTGTTAACGGATAAGATATAACCTTTAATGGAAGACCTCACACTGTGTAACTTAAAAATAGAAGTCTTACTCAAGAGAATCAAGGGAAAAACCATTAGAAATAGTGAGAGTTCTTAAAAAGACTATGTGTATATCACAAAAAATCTAAGTTATTAATAATAATCATTACTAACTAATACTAATTAGAAGATATAATGGGGGGAGAAGATCACAGTTCTAACCACTACTGCTATCACCACTGCTAATAATAAAAAATTTAGAAATAATCTCAACAAGATATATATGAAGCTCATACACATTATTTAATTATACAATCTCAATAGGTGAAAGCGGGTGCCGTGGCTCACATCTATACTCCTAGCTCTCTGGGAGGCCGAGGCAGGAGGATTGCTTGAGCTGGGAGATTATGACCAACCTGAGCAAGAGCAAGACCCTGTCTCTACAAAAAAAATAGAAAAACCAGCTGGGTGTGGTGTTGCGTGCCTATAGTTCTAGCTATTTGGGAGGCTGAGGCAGGAGGATTGCTTGAGCCCAGGAGTTCGAGGTTGTAATAAGTTATGATGATGCCACTGCACTCTAGCCCAGACAACAGAGCAAGACTCTGTCTCAAAAAAAAATTGCAATGAATGACATGAAAAAACACTGAATAAATGGAGAGGTATACCAGTGCTCATAGATGGGAAAATTGAATATTGTAAAGCTGCCAGTTCTTGATACATTAATTTTTCAGATAAGTTGAATTACTGGAGAAATTAATATAGGAATATTTTTGGAGGGACCATGGCAACAAAGTTCAGATGGAAACATAAATAACTATGAACAACTGAAAGAAAATATAAAGAACAATACATTAGTGGAACACATTATAAAGCTGCAGTTATTGAAACTTTTGTGAAGGTATAATCAAAGAAAGATCAATGTAATAAATCAGAAATAAACTCTGATGTGTAAAAATATATTAATATGTGATATAAAAAAGACTGCAGTTTGTTTAACCGTTCATCATTTAAAGGACATTTGGGTTATTTCCAACTTTTAGTGATTATGAGTAAAGCTGCTGTAAACATTCAATTACACCTTTGTGTGAACACAAGTTTTCGTTTCTCTTGGGTAAATACCTAGGAGTGGAATTAGTGGTTCATATAGTAGGTGTACATTTAACTTTATAAGAAACCACCAAATTAGAGTGGTTATCTTTATGGAGCTCACAGTCCAGTGAAGACTCAAATAAGGAAGGAAGGGAAAATCTTGTGTCTATTTGTGCATTGGTAGGGATAGAGGAGCAAGAAGTAGGAAGAGAGAGCACTTCAGAAAAGGAGTGATATATAAAGCCAAGAGACTCTTGCTTGTGAGAAGCTCACCATCTAAATGCAAAGACAATGCTTCTATATAATTATTATTTGAACCATCCCATAAGGTGGAACTTTATATAGACACAACTAGTAAATGATACAGGTAATACTGGAGTCATTAATAGGAGGAATATTTCTTTGTGCTTGGTAACAAAACAAAACAAACAAACAAAAAAAAAAATCTTTAAGAGATTCCCACTGCTACTTGGAAGGCTGAGGCAAGAGCATTTCTTTCTTTTTTTGTTTTCGTTTGAGAGAGAGTCTCGCTTTGTTGCCCAGGCCTGAATGAGTGCCGTGGCATCAGCCTAGCTCACAGCAACCTCAAACTCCTGGGCTCAAGCAATCCTACTGCCTCAGCCCCCGAGTAGCTGGGACTACAGGCATGCGCCACCATGCCCGGCTAAGTTTTTCTATATATATTAGTTGGCCAATTAATTTCTTTCTATTTTTATAGTATACACGGGGTCTCGCTCTTGCTCAGGCTGGTCTCGAACTCCTGACCTCGAGCAATCCGCCCGCCTTGGCCTCCCAGAGTGCTAGGATTACAGGCGTGAGCCACCGCGCCTGGCCAGGCAAGAGCATTTCTTGAGCCCAAGAGTTAAGACCAGCCTGGGCAACATAGTGAGACCTCATCTCAAAAAGAAAAAGAGAGATTGTCCTTAAGTTGGACCACGAGAGACAGATGTAATATGAATAAAGGGCATGAAAGTAGTAGGATGAAAGACAACTCAAAAAAATTAATCATGCCAATAACTACCCCCTCAAATTCAAACCTTCCTGTGCAGAAATAAAGAAACAGGTAGAAAGTACCTTCACATTTTTATCTGACTTCATCCTCAGAAATAATAGTATATTTGCTGCCATTTTATGTTATATATTTTGAGACTCCAGTGTTATATGTATATAAATCTAGAATTATATCTTGTATTCAAATCTAGAACTATATCTTCTTAATGATTGGGACATTTTGTCATTATCTCCAATAATGCATTTTGCCCCCTCAATCTATTTCATCTCATTAATATAGCTAGCTGTACACTTCATGCTTTTCTATTTAGTTATTTTCAACCTTTCTGTGTATTTTTGTTTTGTGTCTTTTGTAACCTGTTTGTACCTGGATTTTGTGGGTTTTAATTTAATCTTAAAGATCTTTGTCTTTTAAAGTGAATAGCTTTTATTTCCTAAAATGAAATCAAGTTTAAATAGATTTTGGTAGCTATTTATTGATCACTATTATGCTAAGTCACAATGAGAAATATAGAGAAATATGAGAAAATTTGCCCGTAATGAGCAATTTTCACTTAAAACTTAACACATACATTTAAATTTTTCAAAGGAAATTACTTTAAGGTGTACTTATTAGGATTACTAGATATACCAATTGCTCAATTATAAAAAAGAAAGTCTTTTATAAACCAAAAAACAGTATACACGTCCACATATAATTTGACCTTTAATTATTTTTTATGATGTACAGATAACAAGAATTATCAACAGTTTATAGGCTGAGACACTGAAACTCAGAGCAGTTAGACTTACTGAGCTCACAGAGCTGGTTAATTAGCAGCAAAGTCTGATTTTAAGGTGTTCTGTACTTGTCTGATGATTTTTCTACTTATTTTCTTAGGCAGAAGCTTCTCATAGTGAAAAGACATGGTCCTTGGAATGATTTAGTTTGGGTTTTAATCTCTTCTCCAGTACTGGTTAGTTGTATGATTTATTTCATCTCTCTGAGACTCAGATTCCTCATTCAAAGTACCTCCTACATCAAAGGATTGTGGTGAATACTAAAGGAGGCCAAACGTGTATAGTTTCCAGTGTGATGTCTGATACACATGTATTACAATACATGCTCAATAACTGGTAATATCATCTTTGTTATTATTAGTAGTAAAAGCTAGTTGTTACAGCCTTTCCCAGAACTTGTCATCTTGTCTCATTAATTAGATAAATTGTCTCTGAATTGTGGAAAACTGGCAGTGAGCCCAGGGCAAGAACTAACAACATGGACCTTAAATGTGAGACAGAAAATTTTCTGTAAAACCTGGGTTATATTGCCCAATTCTTTTTCCTATGTCTACCATAAAGTGAAAGAATGTTTTCCTGTAGTAAAGAGTGATTGGGAATTTTAATTGATACATTTTTATTTTAAAAGGTAAAGCTTAAAGCTTTTCTTAAAAGTGATGGCTTTAAAAGTTTTCCACATCTCTACAGAAGTCTGGTTTAACTCAAGAAACTCATCAGCTTTAATATTAAGTTTTCCAGCTTTTCAGAGATTTGTGACCACACCCTGGCATAACATAAATGGGAAATGTAATTTGAGTATTAATATTATACTAGAGTAAGACCCTTTATAAAAATAAAACTTTTGTGTTGATAATTCCTTTTCCCTAGGATGAGGCCTTTCTGAGATTCCTTTTCTTTAAACCTATAAAGATGAAATATGGTCCTAATAAAAAAAACATTTTGAAATATACCATATACTTAGAACATCAGGCCTATAATCAAGACACTATAGTTTGTTAGGATGTTTTAGAATCATTTGAGGTACAGGCAGAGGTTTGAATTACATATTCCTACTCTTGATTCTGACAATCATTTTTCCTTTTTTTTTCACTTTGAAAATGAAGAAAGATGTTATTTTTGTAGATCCTATCCTAGGCATGTGAAGAAGGGTGAAGTTCTATGTTGGATGGGTTAGATAGATTCAAAGCTACTTACATGCATTTTCCTGGTCCTTGTTTAAACACAGTAGGATTTTTAAAGATGAATCTCAAAAGTAAACAAACATTTGTATATAGAAAACAAGGATGGGAATCCTATACATCTTTATCTTTCATTTTTTCCTCTTCTCCCTCATTCTGCATAGGAGCAATTAAAGCTTAAGATTTAACCCTTTGCACTCAGATGTCGAGTGTGACTCGACACGGTTAGCAAAAATTATAGAGATTAAAATTACTCTATCGATAATTTGAAATATAAAAAATCCAAATAAATAAGTTTGTATGAAAAGAAACTCCAGTTTTTTATTCTGCTGCCGCGCTTTGTAAAATCTAGGGTATTTAAAAAATTAAATCCCGAGTAGAATAAAGGAATCAAGAAAAAAGCAAGCGAGTGCAAAGGGTTAAGTTGTAGCCGAAGGGAAAAGAAAAAATTCTACTCTTAAAATGCTCCACAAATCCTTATGCAATAATGAGCTGAAGCATTGATGTCTTCATCCTATTTTAATTGTGACATTCACTTTGAAAAAGACTGAACCATTATTGGGTCCCCTGTTGACTTTAGTGCCAAAGTCCAGTTGAAGTAGTTGCTTGTGGCATACCAAGGCATCTCTCCAGCAAAATTTAAGAAACTAATTAATCTAGTAAAACCTTATTATTTTTTTTTTAAGTTTTTGCTTTTTTAACATTTAAGTCCAACAAAATTTACTCATTTGATGTGCAGTTTTGTTAGTTTTCACAAGTGCATGATCAAGATATAAAATAGGCCAGGCGTGGTAGCTCACGCCTGTAATCCGAGCACTCTGGGAGGCCTAGGTGGGCAGATTGCTCAAGGTCAGGAGTTCCAAACCAGCCTGCGTGAGACTCTGTCTCTACTAAAAATAGAAAGAAATTAATTGACCAACTAAAAATATATATACAAAAAATTGGCTAGGCATGGTGGTGCATGCCTGTAGTTCCAGCTACTTGGGAGGCTGAGGCAATAAGATCGCTTGAGCCTAGGAGATTGAGGTTGCTGTGAGCTAGGCTGACACCTCGGCACTCATTCTGACGCCTGGGCAACAAAGTGAGACTCTGTCTCAAAAAAAAAAAAAGATACAAAATAATTTTATACCCCCTCAAAATTCCTTTCTTTGCTCCTTTGTAGTCAGCCTTCTCCCTGTATCCCCAGCTCCTGGCAAATCCCTGATCTGTTCTTTGCTCCTATAATTTTTCCTTTTTCAGAATGTCATGCAAATGGAATCATACAACATGTAGCTTTTTGAGGCTTCTTTCATTTAACATAATGCATACAGGATTCATCCATGTGCTTGCATGTCAATGATTTATTCCTTTTAGTTGTCAAATGGTATTCCATTGTACGGATATACCATAGTCTATCCATTCATGAACTGAAGGATATTTGGGTGATTTCTAGGTTTTGTTGATTGTGAATATAGCTGCTATAAACATTTGTGTGTGATTTTTTGTGTTAATGTAAGTTTTCATTTCTCTTGGATAAATACCTAGGAGTGGAATTGCTGGATCATATGGTAACGGTAGTAAAGGTATATTTAACTTTATAAGAAACTGTCAAACTATTTTCCAAAATTTTCTATAATATTTTGCACTTATGCCAGTAATTTTTGAAACTTCTGCATTCTTGCCAGCAATTAGTATGTCAATTTTTTCTTTATTTTAGCCATTCTATCAGATGGTTACTTATTGCCTTTTTTTTTTTTTTTTTTTTTTTTTTTTTGAGACAGAGTCTCGCTTTGTTGCCTGGGCCAGAGTGAGTGCCGTGGCATCAGCCTAGCTCACAGCAACCTCAAACTCCTGGGCTCAGGCAATCCTCCTTCCTCAGCCTCCCGAGTAGCTGGGACTACAGGCATGCGCCACCATCCCCGGCTAATTTTTTCTATATATATTAGTTGGCCAATTAATTTCTTTCTATTTATATAGTAGAGACGGGGTCTCGCTCTTGCTCAGGCTAGTTTCGAACTCCTGACCTCAAGCAATCCGCCCACTTCGGCCTCCCAGAGTGCTAGGATTACAGGCGTGAGCCACCGCACCTGGCCATTATTGCCTTTTAATATGCAGTTTGCTCTTTGACTTCAATTCAGTGGATGTTCTTATAATATTTGCATTGTGTATGGAGAATAGAATTACTTCCATCTACTTTTACAAGTCAGGCTGCAGTTCTAACTCTCTAATAACTTTTCTATTTCTTTTGCACTTAGAACTTGAATGGCCAAGTTCTATTCATCATAGCATTATATATATGTTCACGACGTGATTATGCTCTTCTGATAAATATACTAAGTATGATATGTATGTCCAAATACTAAAAATAATACTTATTATTATATTGAGTACTGCTTTGAATTGTATTCTTTGCTTCATTTAATTTTCAAACATTGGGCCTCAGTTAACAGAGAAAAAAAGAAGTAGGAGAAGGAGAAGGTAGAAGAATATGAGGTTATTCCTGAGAATTTGGGAGGATGTGTTAGGAGTCAATACAGAAAATGATAATAATTGTTCCAGTATAATGGGAACTGACATGACCCATCTCATATAACCTCACTTCTTAAACCTCCCTAAATGTTTTATGAAATCAGATTGATCCATGTTAATTTGCCTGAGAAACTAAATTTCTTCTTAACTATAGATGACCTCTAGTTGGCTCACAAATTAATGTTTTCCTGATGAAGATGCCACAGTGTGGTATGCATATCCAAATAGAGATATAAAGTTTCTAGACTTTTGAAACACTAGAAGAAAATTCTTCCCTATTTCAAGGAATATTTGGAAAAATTTAAGACCTGGTGGAACTTTTTAAAAAATACCTTTTAGAGAAATTAAATAGCTTATTTTAATTACAAAGTATATTTTAGAATACTTATAGTTCATATTGATAATGTTTAAAAAATATTTTCAGATAAATTTAAACTTACTGAAATTTTAAATGTTTTTAATTTGGGTTATAAGGACTGAGCCTTAATTCATTTTAAATGCATTTCTTTTAGTTTTTGCTATTTGAGATTAATAGAAGATGCCACCAATATTGCAGTATATTTTGTAAGCCTTCTGAATATGGGGAAGAGTGAAAAGTTTAGGAATATCTTAGAATAGTTTTGTTTTTTTGTATTCTTAATAGATAATGGCATTTGAACATATTAAAAGGCAAGAGTACTGCTCAAAGCAATCTACAGATTCATTGCAATCTTTATCAAAATACCAAGGACATTCTTCGCAGAAATAGAAAAAAAATCCTATGAAACCACAGAAGACCTGGAATAGCATTGTCAAAGATTATGGTGTCTCTGTGAGCCTTGGCATTACTCTCCTTTATTTCTTTACAGTTTTCCCAAGAATTATAGGGCACTGAGAGAAAACCTACTACTCACATGCTAAAGAGTTTATTCCATATTTACTCCTAGGCAACTAAATGAGCTTTCTGGCATCTCATTCACACTGGTCTGTGATTAGCTTTTGATGTCCTCTTCATATTGTTTCATTCCCATTAACATCCACACTGGTGACTCACCATTAATTGTGTTGCAGACTCCTTTGTGCTAGTCTAAGGTTCTACCTCATTAAAACGCCAGCACTTTCTCTCTTGTCTTTGGCTATACATTCTTTCATTCCTTCTATCAGTTGAAATTTCCTTTCTTCTTTTTCCATATTGCTAGCTGCCTACTAAGGGGATTGCATTATTTCTCCATTAACTCCTATCTGGTTCCACATGAATGTCTAGAACTGTGAAGGGGCTGAGATTTTACTCTATTTACAAACTAGCAAATCATCCTGACATAATTTAATGAATGCTCACAGTGTTTTACATTTATTATAGTTGTCACACTATTCATTTAACTTGGGTCATTTCACTTGAGATCAAATCACTGGGACAGAGCCTTGGATTTTGAACTACAAACAGAAAAGATGTACATGCTCCCTGGCACTTGGTGTGCTTTGTACTCTGTTCCTTTCCTTTGGTTATTTTGGGGAGAAATATTAACAGGATAGTGCCTCTTTGTCTTGGTATGTCAGCCCCTTCCTAGCACTAGGGTGGTCTCTCTGGCTGAAATACCCATTCACCCTGTTGCCATTCACCCTGTTGCTGTATAATCAATAAATGCTTATTTTTCATCATCTCTGAATCCACATCGTAAATCCTTCTGATTTCACCACTATATTTGTAGGCACACAGATTGGTAATATATAGAGCCCAGTATAAGTAGAATACCCTCTTATTCTCTACCTTGATGACCTATAACTTGGATTTCTGCATAACAGGACACTAATTCTGTTTCCCCAGACATTGTCCGAAGCTGCCATGGTAATAAACACATTCTCGGGATTTCAGATCTTGTCCACAGGCTGTAACAAAGCTGTGGGCTAAATCTAACATCTGAATTTTACATTTATGTTCTTTTATCTGAAATCACTTTCCACTTTTTTCCAGCAATTGTATTAATTAATCTAGTATTCCAAACCACTTCCAGCTTAGGTGTTAGAACTGAGTGTTATAGGTACTATTATTATGTCCGGTTTACAGATGAAAAACATGAAGGCATAAGGAGGTTAAGTAACTTATTTAAGATTATAAAGTTGGTAAGCAAGAGAGCAGGAGTTAAACCTTAGCTATCTACTTCTAGAGTTTGTACTCATTAACTGCTTTGTTTTACTGCCTCTTCAAACTATTGTCATATGAGAGGTGTGAGCAGGTAGGGAGGGATATGAGAGGTAGGGAGTAGGTGTTGTTATGAATTCACAGTAAGAACAATACAGTTAGAGTTTATGGAGGAGTGAGTTTCCACTGATTTTGAAATAGGGGATAGGTTTGAATATGTGGAAAAGAGAGCATTCCAGATCCACAGAATGAGCAAAGGTTCAGAGATACTGCTAACCAGAGTATGTTCAGGGAATAATGAGAAGATTGGATTAACTGATTCTATAGAAATAATGCATAGCAAATAACTTGGTTAGTACTGAAGTTTTATCCATTAGAACTCTACTGAAAAAATACTAAGTCTCAGAGTTCTTAGATTAAGATTAATTGGATTCTTAAAAAAGTACTGCTAATCTTATTCACTGGGAACACTGATTCATTTTTCAGATGGATATACATTAGAAGTAAAATAATATAATAAAATTCATAGTCCTTACTACAGAGTGTATTAGTCTTTTCATTTTTCTTAAGCTAGTTCTGCCCACACCGGCATAATTTGGTCAGTTTAATTTGTGATGAAATTGGTCCAGCCGGAAGAGTTGGATGTATGTTGAATTTCTACCAGATTTCAGAAGAAAAATGTTACTTTAAGAGTTCTGGACCATGCATGGTGGCTCAGGCCTGTAATCCTACCAGTCTGGGAGGCTGAAGTGGGAGGATTGCTTGAGCTCAGGAATTTGAGACTAGCCTGAGCAAGAGCAAGACTCTATCTCTACAAAAAATAGAAAACAATTAGGTAGGCATCGTGGTATGCACCTGCAGTCCCAGCTACTCTGAAGGCTGAGGCAGGAGGATTGCTTGAGCCCAGAAGTTGGAGATTGCAATGAGCTGTGATGACACCATTGCACTCTACCCAGGGCAACAGAGGGAGACTCTGTCTCTAAAAAAAGAAAAAAAGAGTTCCAGTCATTTCTGGTGGAGTGAAGGTCTTGCCATGAAGTTGTCATTGGCATGTTTACAGAAACGGAACATAGCTTTATTATTTATTAATATAAAACCACAGTGTTTTATATAAATATAATATAATATAAAATATATTATAATTTAAATATATTAAAATATATTATAATTAAAATATAATATAAAACCACATACTCAGAAAGTAGATATCATATGGAAAACATGTAACTTTTTCAAAGAAATGTCATGGTTACATAGCCTAGCAAAAATAAGAATCTTGATTGTGATGTGAAGCTGATTTCTTTCCTAAGCTTGTGGCTGAAGAAATCTAAACTATCCTTTGGGTTTTGTTAACTAATTTGCCACCCAACCTTGAAATATACATTTAAAAAATCATCCACCAATATATATTCATTTATTTATTGTATTTACAAATTAGAAGAGGTATCTAGAGCAGGGAAATAAACTGACACCAAAGGTTAGGAACTGCAGAAGTATGGGAGGTATAGAGTTGCCAAGTGGGAATTTCTTTGAAGAATCCTTTGCTTTGACTTGTGTGGATAAGCTGTGGATATATAAAGAATTTTGAAACTTAATTTCCTTTTCTAGACTAGAGAAGCAAATCCCTTTATAACTTTCTGTGTAAGACTCTAGATTTGCAGTTATCCAGTAGCTTCTTTGAAATAACCAAAAATAACATTAAAGGTTATTTTTTTCCAATCTAAACTATATCAGTATAATGCCATTTTATATATAGTGCCTTGCCTATTCAGAAGTATAATTTGTACTATAGATTTTTCTGGATACATTAAGACTAGGTTCATAGCTATTTTGGAATAAGGCTTATTCCTAGAATATTATCTGCAATTGATTTTAACTAGATGTTTTTGCACATGCTTACAAAGTCCTACATTGATACTGTGTCACACTATGATGAAAACACTCCTTTTAATAAAATGAGTAGAAATAGCAAAACCCAAATCTTAACTGACCTTTAAATGAATCTTGGTTAATCAAGGCTAAAAGTAAAGGCTTCTAAATATTTTTATCCAAAGAACTGTTTGAAATGTACCTAAAGGAAATGTTTATTTTATGAATTTTTTTAATTTGGGAAAGACATTCAAATTCTGTTTCATTTTAACTCACTGATCAGGATAAACCTGTAAATTTTTCCTCTAGATTTATTTTTCATCGTTTCCTCACCTTAAACTTTCAATTCTCCATTAATTTCTTTTTGAGCAGAACATACTAGCTTATGATTCGAGCTGTAGCACAATCTTTTATGACCTTGTATAGGTTACCAGAGTTAATCATCTGAGCCTTAGGCTTTTGCTGCTATTCAATGGGATTATTTATTATTTAACATGTCATTTCCAGCATGTACTATCAGTGCCATGTAGATAAGCCTGCCTTTGGTGACTATCAATCCAGAAAAACTAATAATATGCAGGCACACATACAAAAAATTGGGATGTTGAGTAAGAGGGATAGGAGATGAAGAGTAAAGGAAATTAAGAATGTTAGCTTAATAATTATGAACTGTACATAATTTTAGTTACTCTGTATATTTCCCAATTTAAATAAACTAAACAGGATAGAAAGTAGACTTGAACTAGAGTTCATTTTGTTTGTTTTTTTCTCTTTCTTCAAGACTTAATTTCTAAGCATGGGGTTAATTTTATCTATCCTTACAAAGTAGTCTTGATAATTTATTAAGAAAAAGGCTGAGTGTGGTGGCTTACATCTATAATCCTAGCCCTCTGGGAGGCTGAGGCTGGATGATTGCTTGAGGTCAGGAGTTCAAGACCAGCCTGAGGAAGAGTGAGACCCTCTCTCTACAAATAATAGAAAAATTAGCAGGGTGCAGTGGTGGGCACCTGTAGTCCCAGCTACTTGGGAAGCTGAAGCAGGAGGATCACTTGAGTCCAGGAGTTGGAGCTTGCAGTGGGCTATGATGATGCCACTGCACTCTAGGTGGGACGACAGAGCTGGACTCTGTCTCAAAAAAAAAAGAAAGAAAAAACATAAAAAGAAAAAAGAGTTCATTTTATTAAGAAGATATTAAATCTTAGTTGGTAATGTCTCTTTTCCTTTTTTTCTTTTCAGAGTATGTATGCAACTGCTCTGTAGTTGGAAGCCTGGATGTGAATCACTGCAACCAGACCACAGGGCAGTGTGAGTGTCAGCCAGGTTATCAGGGGCTTCTCTGTGAAACCTGCAAGGAGGGCTTTTACCTGAATCACACTTCTGGTCTCTGTCTGCCATGTGACTGTAATCCACATGGAGCCCTCAGCATACTGTGCAACAGGTAAGCAACAGATGGTGGAGGTGAAGTTTATTTTATTTAAACAAGGAAAAAAATGGCTCTTGCTCTTAAGTACCAGATTGGCATAAATAAAGGGGGGGGAGGAGGACCATGGATTTATGAAATATTTTGTATACTCTTATTCCCTCATTTTGTATGTTATATTTAATGTCATGATTAAAAAGCTAATTTACTGATTTAGTTCTTCAAAAGCACCTGGATCACCAATTTTGTTCTACGATGGTTTCTATAAATTTCATGGAAAAAAATTATTGAGGAAAGAATCTGCTTTCTAGAAGACCTAAATTTCATACATTTCTGAAAGTGGAAACATTCTTGCTATGTTTATTAATATAACATTGGAATTTGAGGAAACTTGTTTTTTGTTTAATTTTTTTCTCTTATCAAAATTCTAGATTTGTTTCTTTGGGCATCTAATGCTTAAACTTGGTAATATCCTAATTTCTTTAGCTAGTGGTAAGTAGACTGGTTTTATTCTATTAACCAGTACATTTTTGAGACCAAAACTAGATTAATAATTATTAATTATTAATAATATCTGAAATATTTATCTGCAATAATTATCTGAAAATTACCTTTAAAATAGTATGTTATTTGAAGGTGACTTAATCTAGGGGATTAAAGATGTCCTATTATCTGAGGATTTGCCTTCTATTACCACTCAAAGTAATTATTCTTAGACCTTGTATGAGACACTTAGGTTTTTGAGGACACCAAGTAAAAAAAAAGAAAGAACCAAAGAGATAGTGTTATATAATGAAAAGAATTCAGGCTTTAGAATCAATGTAACCTGGGTATGAATCTAAGATCTGCTGCCACTTAGGAGCTGTGTGCCTTGGGCAAGTCATTTCATTTCACTGAGCTTCAGTTTCTTCTCAAGGTTGTTATAAAGGTTAGATGGTATATACAACCAAACGAGTAAGATGTGCAATGTTTCGGGGATGGACACGCTTGAAGCTCTTACTCGAGGGGATAGGGGAGCATGAGCAATATATATAACCTTAATACTTGTACCCCCATAATACGCTAAAATAAAAAAATAAAAAAAAAATAAAGGTTAGATGAGTGGATGTATGTAAAATGCCTCGCACATATCACCCAATAAATTCTAGTTTGTTTTAATTTCAAAGGAATATTGTTGGCTTAAATGAGGGAATTTTTTTTAAAGAACTTTTAGCTCCATGGCATAAAAAATGCTTTATACTTTATCTTTAGCAATAGATATTATAGATGCTTTATTAATTATATTGTACTATTATATAATATTGTATCATGTTATACTTCTATTAAAAACATAGGCCGGGCGCTGTGGCTCACGCCTGTAATCCTAGCTCTTGGGAGGCCGAGGCGGGCGGATTGCTCAAGGTCAGGAGTTCGAAACCAGCCTGAGCAAGAGCGAGACCCCGTCTCTACTATAAATAGAAAGAAATTAATTGGCCAACTGATATATATATAAAAAATTAGCCGGGCATGGTGGCGCATGCCTGTAGTCCCAGCTACCCGGGAGGCTGAGGCAGAAGGATCACTCGAGCCCAGGAGTTTGAGGTTGCTGTGAGCTAGGCTGACGCCACGGCACTCACTCTAGCCTGGGCAACAAAGCGAGACTCTGTCTCAAAAAAAAAAAAAAATAAATAAAAACATAGAAGTAGCCGGGCATGGTGGCTCACGCCTGTAATCCTAGCACTTTGGGAGGCCGAGGCGGGCGGATTGCTCAAGGTCAGGAGTTCGAAACCAGCCTGAGTGAGACCCCGTCTCTACCAAAAATAGAAATAAATTAATTGACCAACTAAAAATATATATACAAAAAATTAGCCGGGCATGGTGGCGCATGCCTGTAGTCCCAGCTACTCGGGAGGCTGAGGCAGTAGGATCGCTGAGCCCTGGAGATTGAGGTTGCTGTGAGCCAGGCTAATGCCACAGCACTCACTCTAGCCTGGGCAACAAAATGAGACTCTGTCTCAAATAAAAAAAACAAACAAAAAAAAAAACATAGAAGTAAACTTGATTAAGAAGTTTATAATTTCAAATGCATCAATAGTCAACGTTTATAATGCTTGGTATTTTAAAATATTATTTGTCTTAATTCTCACAACAACTTCTCATATGTAATTACTAGGTTGCAAAGATAGTAAGTGGCAGAGAAGAAATTCCAAATTAGGTCTTCCAATTCCAAGTCCAGTGTCCTTACCATCATAACACGTGGCTTTTATAATGAGAAAACTGATAATCACTCTGTTGTTTGAGATTGAGAATATAGTAGTTGCTTACCATAGCTTCCTCCACTCCTCAGAAACATGCCCATACAAGTTATATTCAGAAGTTTTCACATTCTACAATTTTTAAAAAGGTATTGATAAGTCTGTTCATTCTGGTATTTCATGGAATGCCCACTACTTTAGTTAGTGTAAGATTCTGCAAACAGGCCAGGCGCAGTGGCTCACGCCTGTAATCCTAGCACTCTGGGAGGCTAAGGCGGGCAGATCACTCAAGGTCAGGAGTTCGAAACCAGCCTGAGCAAGAGCAAGAGCCCATCTCTACTAAAAATAGAAAGAAATTAATTGACCAACTAAAAAATATATAGAAAAAATTAGCCGGGCATGGTGGCGCGTACCTGTAGTCTCAGCTACTCGAAAGCCTGAGGCAGGAGGCTCACTTGAGCCCAGGAGTTTGAGGTTGCTGTGAGCTAGGCTGATACCATGGCACTCTAGCCAGGGCAACAGAGTGAGACTCTATCTCAAAAAAAAAAAAGATTCTGCAAACATATTTGCCTTGAATACTTTTAGAGAGATAGAAAAGTGTTTACTTCTAGGCCAACTGCCTTATTAGAGGAGAAAGCAATAAGGAAAGGATTAAGAGAGAGTTTTAGAAGATGGAAAAGAGGAAAAAACAATTATACTAATATTTATGTAATATCTAATTGTTTTCATAGTTTTTATAAATTACTTCTGATTTATCTTTTCCCTGCCAATTAATGCTATTACTATTAAGCTTAATGTTAAAACACTATCCTGATTATGGATAGTAACCATATTGGAGTGGGAAAGTACACTAGGCTAGTAATCTAAAGGTCTAGGGCAGGGGTCTGCAAACTATGGCCCATGAACCATATCCAACCCACTGCATGTTTTTGTAAATAAAGTTTTATTGGAACACAGCTCCACCCATTTGTTTATGCACTGTCTATGGCTGCTTTTGTACTACAGTAACAGTGTTGACTAATTATGATAGAGACTATATGGCCTACAAGCCTGAAATATTTACTATTTGGCTTTTTAAGAAAAAGTTTGCCAACCCCTCGTTTATATGGTGATTTATAGCTAGTCATGGTAGGTATAACTAGGTAACCATGTAACTTTAGGCAAGTCACATTAACTTCTTTTACGTGTTTATCTTTTTATTTATGAAGTAAAGACAATAATCTATGTCCTGTCTCTCTCCTACAGAGTTGTTTTGTTTTAAGGATCAAGCAAGTTAGTATATATGTAAATCTTTGTAAGCTGCAATTGCTAGATAGATAATTAAAATAATAACAGGAACCATTTATTGAGCATATTCTATAGGCTAGAACATGATGCTAACTGCATTATAATTCATTAGGTGCATTATCTCATTTAACTTCACAAAAACTGTCTTGATAATGCTATTATTTTCCCGTTTTGAATATGAGAATTCTGATGTTTAGAGGGCATAGTTAACTTGCCTAAGTTGACTCTAACGGAGCCGTTCAATCCATTTTAACAAATGTAATTTGCAAGCAGAGTTTACAGAATGACTTCACAGTTAATGTTTTTCTAATATTTGTATTTATATCCCAGAAACTCAATAAAGCTAAATACTACATGTTTAACAAAATAATGTGTGGGAAGTCGGTGTTAAATTCCAAATATAGCTGGGCATGGTGGCTCACACCTGTAATCCCAGCATTTTGGGAGGCTGAGACAGGAGGGATTGCTTGAGGACAGGAGTTCAAGGCCAGCCTGGGCAACATAGTGAGATCCTGTCTCTGAAAAAAGAAATTAGCCGAGAGTGTTGGCACTTGCCTGTAGTCCCAGCTACTTGGCTGAGGCAGGAGGATTGCTTGAGCCCTGGAGTTTGAGGCTACAGTGAGCTAGCTATGATCATGTCACTAAACTCAGCCTGGGTGACAGAGGAAGGCTCTGCCTCTAAAAAAATTCCAAATGTATTTGATAGAATGTCAGAATCATATGTAGACAACTTGAAAGGTTCCACCAAATGTCAACAAGGAGAATGTGTAGTGTGTTACTGCCTATTGCCGCTGTTAATAGTAGAAATTGGTTTTGCTCAGAAAGTGATGTTTAACCATTTTAAATCTTTTTTTTTTTTTTTTTTTTTTTTTTTTTTGAGACAGAGTCTCGCTTTGTTGCCTAGGCTAGAGTGAGTGCCCTGGCATTAGCCTAGCTCACAGCAACCTCAAACTCCTGGGCTCAAGCAATCCTTCTGCCTCAGCCTCCCGAGTAGCTGGGACTATAGGCATGCACCACCATGCCCGGCTAATTTTTTCTATATATATATTAGTTGGCCAATTAATTTCTTTCTATTTATAGTAGAGACGGGGTCTCGCTCTTGCTCAGGCTGGTTTCGAACTCCTGACCTCGAGCAATCCGCCCGCCTCGGCCTCCCAGAGAGCTAGGATTACAGGCGTGAGCCACCGCGCCCGGCCATTTTAAATCTTAACATGGAATTTGTTACATTTGTGTAGGTGCTTTACTGTTTTTTAGTTACACTCTAGGAACTTGGTTAGTTGTTTTGGATTAATGTGTAATGAATTATAATTTTTTTCATTTAAAAGTTGGTAAATAGGTTCTTCATTAGTATCTCATGTAGAGTTTTTGATTTTTGGTAATAGTTGATTAATGCAGAAGGTAGAAGAGATCTGTATTATTATTACAGATAATAATAATACTGCTTAATGATGGGGATACATTCTGAGAAACATCTTTAGGATGGGAGCATCATAGAATGTACTCCGCAAACCTAGACAGTATAGCCTATTATATACCTAGGCTATACGGTATAGCCTATTGCTCCTAGGCTACAAACCTGTACAGCATGTTGCTATACTTGAATACTGTAGGCAGTTATAACAAAATGTTAAATATTTTTGTATGTAAACATATCTAAAAATAGAAAAGATACAGCAAAAATATGGTATAAAAGATAAAAACATGGTACACCTGTCTAGGTGAATGGAGCTTGCAGGACTGGAAGTTGCTCTGGGTGAGTCAGTGAGTGAATACTGAGTGAATGGGAAGGCCTAAGACATTATTGTATGCTACTGTAGACTTTATAGATACTGTACATTTTGGCCACACTAAATTTATAAAACAAATTTCTTCAATAATAAACTAACCTTAGCTTACTGTAACTTTTTTACCTTACAAACTTTTGAATTTTTTAAAACTTTTTTACTCTTCAGTAATAACACAGCTTAAAACACACATACAAAAATATTTTCTTTCTTTGTATCCTTATTCTATAAGCTTTTTTCTATTTAAATTTTTTTTATTTTTTAAACTTTTTAGTTAAAATCTAAGACACAAACACATATAGCCTAGGCCTACACAGAATGAGGATCATCAGTAGTATTGTCTTTCATCTCCACATCTTGCCCCACTGGAAGGTCTTCAGGGGCAGTAACACGTATGGAGCTGTCATCTCCTATGATAACAGTGCCTTCTTCTGGAGGCAATACCTCCTGAGGAGCCTGCCTGAGGCTGTTTTGCAGTTGAATTTTTTTTTTTAATAAGTAGAAGTACATTCTAACTTAGTGATAAAAAGCATAGTATAGTAAATAGATAAACCAGTAACATAGTCATTTATTATCATCAAGTATTAGGTACTGTACGTAATTGTATGAACTATATTTTTATATGACTGGCAGAGCAGTAGGTGTCTTACATCAACATCACCATAAACATGTAAGTAATATGTTGTGCTACAATGTTACCACAACTATGACCTCACTAGGTGATAGGAATTTTTCAGCTTCATAATTATCTTAGAGATCCACTGTTGTATACTCAGTACTTCGTTGACCGAAATGTCATTATTTTTACCTGGTTTGTATGATTTATATTGTCTGTGTGTGCCTGATAGGTTCTGTTGTCCTTTGTAGGGTTTTTGTTTGTTTTTGTTTTTTGAGACAGGGTCTCTCTCTGTTGCCCAGGCTGGAGTGCAGTGGGTCATCATAGCTCACTGTAACCTCAAACTCCTGGGCTCAAGTGATCTTCCTGCTTCAGCCTCCTGAGTAGCTGGGACTACAGGCATGCATCATCACACCTGACTAATTTTTAAAAATTTTTTATACAGATAAGGTCTTGCTATGTTGCCCAGGCTGGTTTCTTTATTTAATGAGGTAACGCATGCTTTGATTATATATTATCAGCATAAAGTCAAAATATGTGGATTTCTCAAATCCTTTACTATCTTCTTCCAAGTAAAACTGGAAGGACCTTGCTTCCCCTGCAGCTTGTGCAAATAATGGCTGTTTTCTCTCTCTTTCTCTTATCTCTGGACTTGGAGTTGGAATAGGTATCTTCCTTCCTCATCATTGCTACTCTCAGAGTACTCTTCCCTTCCTCCTTCCTAAAAGTCCCCTTCAAAGCTCATGGCAGCAGACTGTGTTGTTACACCTCGTTGCTGCTATTCCTGCTCCTGGGCACCACCCTTAATTTTTTAGGCATGGCTCATCGTTACCTCTCTGACACTACATTGGCCATAATTTTAGATGATTGCAGTATCTATAAATGATCCCAACAATATTTGGCCTCTCAGTTTCTTGACTTCTCTTCCAATAGGTTTTCCTTCATGCTCCTTCCAATCTTTATTTCTTTTATTTGTCCTATTTCTTGTTTGTCTTTGGCCCCAGGGATAGGCATATTCAATTTTGGAGATAAATTTGTACTTATTTTTTATAGGTTACTACAGAGTAACTTTTGTTTATTTAGGTTTTAATAATATTATTTCAGAGTATCAGGCCATTTGTCAGAATAAGTAATGTATCACAAAAGTTGTTTTAAAGCCTATACTTAAAGGAAGTCTTTACAAGGAAGGCATAGGAGCTTTAAGTCCACATAGCTCTAAGCACTGAATTTCTTAGTACCAGAGAGGAAGTTAAGTTGATATGAAACTAGAAGAACAGAAATGGGAAGTTGCAGGACTACGTGCTTTGCAAGAAAATATGGGTGAACTAGGAGGAAACACTTTTATGTTCTGCTCTGCTATAAATTATGTGTGGGTAGGTTAAGGAAGACAGGAAATTATAAGCAAGTACTATGATGTGTAGTAGAAAGGGAGTGGAATCTCCCTTCCACTCCCAAGAGTGGAATGGATTCCATTCTTGATTCAGCCATTAACTAACTATATGGCCATGATTAAGCTATTTGACCTCTTTGAACCTCAGTATTTTTATCTGTAAAATGCAATTAATGTGTCTAACATGAAGGAGTTTTGTGAGAATACAGTTAGAAAGGATGAGATCTAGTGTTTGGTAATATAATAGGGTGACTACAGTTAACAATGATTTATTATATATTTCAAAATAGCTAGAAGAGTAGATTTTGAATGTTCTCAACACAAAGAAATGATAAATGTTTAAAATTATGGATGTCCCAGTTACCTAGATTTGATCATTACATATTGTATGCTTGTGTCAAAATATCACATGTGCCCCGTAAGTATGTACAACTATTATATATCTATAAAAATTAAACAATTTTGAAAGAGAGAATGAAATTTTGTTTGTGTGTAGGTATCCACTTACACTGTGACTATTCGTAATAGATTTAGCTCAATAATTCCCTAAGAGTTGAATCTGTCTTTAAAAAAATGGCAAGGAATAAAATTAATGTTATATGAAAGAAAAGGATTAAGTCAGCCACACTTGGGTATGAGTAGATATTGGGATATTTGTTTTTTATTGGTAGACCAAAGAATTTTTCATTATAACAGGAAAAAAATAGCTTATTTTCTTTAATTTTCATTTAAAAATCTATTATTCCTTTTAAAACTGAACGTTCTCTATTTTAGTATGATAATAATAGCTTAAGTTAAACACATGCCAGGTACTATCTTCAGTCCTTTGCAATTATCAACTTATTTAATTCTCATAGCAACCATATGTTTGGCACTATTATTGTTCTCATTGGTATAGAAAAAAAATGCAAGTTAGGTAATTTGCCTAATTTACTAGGTAAAAGCCAGTAAGTAAGAGAGTTGAGATTAATACATTTGCCAGTTTGGATCTAGAGTATTTACTCCTTTCCACTATGCTGGTACAACTTTTCTCAAAACCTCAGTTTTTTTTGTTTTTTTTTTTTGAGACAAGAGTCTCACTTTGTTGCCCAGGCTAGAGTGAGTGCCATGGCGTTAGCCTAGCTCACAGCAACCTCAAACTCCTGGGCTCAAGCAATCCTCCTGCCTCAGCCTCCCAAGTAGCTGGGACTACAGGCATGGGCCACCATGCCCAGCTAATTTTTTCTATATATTTTTTAGTTGGCCAATTAATTTCTTCCTATTTATAGTAGAGACTGGGTCTCGCTCTTGCTCAGGCTAGTTTCAAACTCCTGATCTTAAGCAATCTGCCCTCCTCGGCCTCCCAGAGTGCTAGGATTACAGGTGTGAGCCACCACGCCCGGCCAAAACCTCAGATATTGAGCAGAACATAGTATTGTAAGAAACTCTGATGCTGTGGTGCAGAATACTTGATATTTTCTAGGTGTTTTCTAGTTGTCCCCTGGTAATAAGACCCTTATCCTAGTCATGCTATACTTGGTAAGGACTAATCCCAGTTTTATCTTAGTAAAAATAGAGAACATGAGAGGATCAGCTCTTTGATGAAAAAGTATCAATTGCATTATCTATTATATTGCCCTCTCTTTGTATTAGGCACTTTGTAGTAAAAACAATATTGCTTTTGCTCTTGTCAAGAAATGTATAATCTCTCTTCCTTATCTGATCTGGTCTGATGTCATCTCCTCTTCCTCATCCGGTCTGGTCTGGTCTCGAGTTTTAATTTCAATAATGTTATTTTTATTTTTAGAATATCTATGTTGATATTTTGCAAAGCCACATGTCTGGCTAATAATGTCTTGTTATTTTCTGGTTTTACTTGTTTTTAATATTGTTTGGCATATTAAAAAAAAGAATGTAGAATCTATACAAAACTAAAAGACACAAAACTAGTGGAATGTAATACAAAATATTATAGTTTATAAATATATGCTTAATTTGTAAGTATAGTAATTTAAAGTAGGAAAAGAACAGGGGTAGGCAGAAGTGATAGGAAAGGCTTTACAGAGAAGGTGGGAACTGATATGTGCCTTGCAGGTTATGATGTAGAGAGGCAGAGAAATCAGAAAACTTATCAGGAGAAAAACCTTGAGAATTCAGGTGCATTTCCCAAGATTCTACAATGAGATGAGAAATCTGATCTCCTAACACCTACTCAAATTCTATTCTGTCTTGACCTCCATGTTTTCTCTTTAAAAATAAAAGTAGAAAAGTGGACTCAGTTTTATCCTGATTCTCTCATATGTTGAAAGTCCGTGAAACTAAAAACTGACTTTTAAAAAATTCATCTCCCTGTTCTTTATGCTTTTCAGTGGGAGTTGTCCCAGTGAGGGTAGATTTTGGCTGCAGGATCCAGATGTGGGTTGAGCCCTGTCTTTGTGTGCAAACACAAAGTCCTTTATGCACTGACAGATGGCCACCCCCTCACATCACCGTTGGTGTTCCAACCTGTTTAATTGGAAGGAGTTGGTCTACAATATCTGAACTTTTCATTTTGCTTTTGTAACACATTTCTAATGTTTTCCTGATTCACATTTTGACATATGTTTTAAAAATGAATGGAGAAATCAGATAGCATTTTATCTCAAAAATCAATATGCCTAATGAGAACCTGAATCTCTTCATATAGCTCTTAAAATATCATCAGGGCTGACTTTAAATATAGGCAATTATGTACTAATTTGAGATTCTTTAATGTATTTATGGTAGGTTAGTGTACAAGGTGCATCCTTTTAGACTGTCTTAGTAAGATAGCAAAGAAGTTCTGTCGTGCTCTAATATCCTTTTCCATTAAATCTGTGGTTGCTGCTATACAGTAAGTCCTCACTTGACATCATCCGTAGGTTCTGGGAAACTAACTTTGAGTGAAAAGAGGATAACACAACCAGTTTTACCATAGGATGATTGATACAAACAAGGGTTAAGTTCATCCGTTCTGTGTAATGTGACATGTGAAAAATAAAAGCAACAAAATTTTTTTAGAAGAAAAAATTAAAAAAAAAGAGTTAAGTTCATATATTTCCTATATTTCTGGTCACAAAAACATTAACCACACTTCTAAATAAAGACCTAAAATATTTCTAATATTAAACATGGTAATAAATGTGAGCTATACATACATGAAAGATTAGTAAACATAAGTAAGAAAATTATTTAACCAGTTATTCCAGTTCAGGGTCACAGGTGGTTGGAGAGCATCCGAGCAGCTCAGGGTGCAAGGCGGGAAACAGCCCTTTACAGGATGCCATTCCGTGTCAGGGCACGCATACATACACACACCCACACTCACACTGGGACAGTTTGGACGTGCCAATTAACCTAATGTGCACAACTTTGGAATGTGGGAAGAAAACAGAGTACCCAGAGAAAACCCACAAAGACATGGGGAGAATATGCAAACTCCACACAAACAGTGGCTCCAACTGGAAATCCATTTTTTTTCTCATCAAAGATAGTGTAACTGATAATGTAACAAAACTACATTATTCCAGGACTTGCTGTACAGTGTATTTTGAAACACAGTCAGCCCTCCCAATCCATTCACAGATTCAACCAATGCAGATTGAAAATATTAGGAAAAAAAATAACAATGCAATAATTAAAATAACACAAATTAAAAAAATACAGTATAACAACTATTTACATAGCATTTACATTTTATTAGGTATTATAAGTTATCTGGAGATGACTTAAATTATCCGGGAGGATGTGCATAGGTCATATGCAAATACTCCACTATTTTATATAAAGACCTTGAGCATCTTTGGATTTTGGTACCAAGTGGTCCTGGAAGCAATCCCCCTCAGGTACTGGGAGACAACTGTATTTACTACTTTGCATTTTAATTGTGGGAATGTGCCCCAGAATGGAAGGCAAACTTTTACTTATTAAATAAATTAATGACAAAATAAATTTCAAATAGAAAGATGACAAAACAGCTCCAAGGCTCACATTCATATAGGGCTCTGAAAATCATCTCATGTGTAATACTCAGGAATAACAGCTGCTTGTGCAAACTCTTATTTATTTGCCAGTAATTCTGGAAGTTCAAGAAAAAAGTTGTTTGATAACTAGAAACAATTAACAATTTAGGAAAGTTTTGTCATTTTATTCACTAATTGTTTCATTTAATAAAGACATTGCATTTGCCAACTATATGTCTAAAGACATTATCTCTGTTCTCAAGGAACTTACTGGCTAGTGGAAAGATAGACATGCAAATAAAATGTGAGTATTCACAAAGTGCACAAGGAGATTCAGGGAGGTCTTAAGAGAGGAAGCTGTGTTTGAATTGAGATTTGAAGAGTAGAAGTTTGTATGAAAGAAAAAGACATCTTTAGCAGATTGCAAGTTGTTCACTATTTCCCAAAGGCAAAGCTTGGTAGTGGTGACAGTGGAGAATGGGTTGAAAGAGAGTAGGAGATGACAGGAGATGAAACTTTTGTCTGTTTGTCTACTGTTATATCTCTAACACCTAGAAACGTGCCTGGCATGTGGTAGACGCTCAGTTAATACTTGATGAATGAACAGAATGAGTGAATGAAGGATAAATGGGGGCAGACCATGAAGGCCCTGATGTGCCAAGTAAATCCATATATCCACTGAGGAATATTGAACAAGAGATGACATTGGACTTGCTTTTTAGAAAAATCACTCTGCCAGAAGGCTGATGGATAGAGTGAGCTCTGGCAAGGAGACCAGTGAGAAGACTGTTGTAACAATCTAAGCAAGAGAGGTTAAAGGCCTGATCTAAGGCATTGATATTGGTGTTAACAATGGTGCTAGATAGGAGGGAACCAATTTAACAGAAATTTGGAAGATGAAATCTATGGGACTAAACGCGTTGCTTGTACGTATGGTATAAGAGAGTACATGGTGGGGTTGGAGAGAGAAATGACTCCATGTTTCTTTCTGACTTGGGCACATAAGTGAAGAGATAAACCATTGACTAGATAAAGAATACAGGTAGATAAGCAAGTTGGAGGGAGATGATGATGATGTTAGAATTCAAACATGTTGATTTGGTAGTGACTGGGGACATTCAGATAGAGATGTCTGATAGACATTTGCATGCACGTTGTGTGCCAAACTCAAGAAATCTAAACAAGCATGTTCTTATGCTACTTTGTAGGAGAATAGAACAAAGCCTCATAGATTCAATTTTATTTTAAAATAGCTATTCTATACCCCAATCATTATTTTTACAGGTATACCAATTTCTACTTTAAATTACTTTTTTGGGGTACATTTCAATATTTTTTTGCTTGAAAGTGGAATTTTTAAAGTGAGCCATCTTGGTCAAAAGGTAACTGATCTGAGCCTTTATCTTATTGTGGCTCACTTGTTTCAATCAATGTTTGTACAGTGCCAGATGGTTTATGTCTTAAAAGATATTTTAAGCATATTATACCAAATATCATGTTAAGTTCATGGAAAAATAAATTAGACTAAAGTTTGAATGTTAATAGGGGATCAGAAAGGGGTTTGTTCAGAAAAATACCCTGTTTATGTTGAGATTTAAACATGAACAATGCATATTTAATGCAGTCTGGAAAGCTCCGTGTGTTTTTTGGTACATTTTTGTCATAAAGTCTACATTTAATACAGGGCATAATTTGCAGTCCTGGTCTTCTAATTATTAATTAGATATCAGCTGTAGTAGTCAAATGAATGAAAAAAAGGCCATTTTTTTCCAGCTCTTGGTAATCATTGTGAACATTAACATGTCACCTTGTTACTAAATATGGCATTTATGTATAGGTACTTTAATAAACCTTGTGAGAGACAAAGACAATGGTTCTCATTCCAAAGGAGCTTCTGGTGTAGTAAGAGCACTAAGAAACATAGATAAATAGTTATAATACAAAGCAAATATTGACCCATATCACAAAATACAGAATAAAGATAAGAAGTTAAGGGGAGTAAGAAGCTGGGAGACATCACTAATAGGTGGAAAAATCAGACCTGAATTCATTGAGAAGGTAACTTTTGACCCATCTTTGAAGAAAGGGAAAGATTTAGACACACAAAAATGGAAAAGGTGGGAAAGGACTTTACAGAACAGGAAAGAGCAAGATTACCATCACAGAGATGTGCTCACTCAAGACGCCAAGTAGAAGAGGAGTGGGGGCAGGTGAGTCTGCTAAGTACTGTTGGGGTCACGTCACAGAGAGCCTTAAGGGCAAGAAAGACCATTTGGGTTTTATTTACTAAGCAATTTTTCAGCAGGAGAAGGATCAGCACTGTGTTGTGGCACTAGTACAGTGAGTAGAAACAAGGAGAGAGAGATTAGAAGCAGAGCAAAAACTACCAAGAGCCAAAATTAGTGTGATAATAGTGAGAATGGAGAGAATATTGAAAGAATGGAGAAAGTCAGAATGGTGATGTGCTATGATAGTGGTGTTTCTGTGCATAATTCTCTAGAAATTTTGTGATTTTTGCATTAATATGTGCATACAAATCTAAAGGTAGTTTGTATTTCTAAGTTGGATCTATGGAAATGCTCAGTCCTAGTGTTCCTTCTCAGGTCCACACTGTCTCCCTATGCTTACCATTCTTCCTTTGTTGCAGGCTGCAGGAATCTGCTTTCCTGTGCTTCAGAAGTTGTTACCACCCACTGTATCCCCTGGGATTTTTATTCCTCCATAAGCCTTGCTGCTGAGTGTCAAACAGTGTCCCCATACCCACATTCTTTCTGTGCTGCTGAAAATAAATCCAAGGGCCCTTTATCTTTCAAACGTTTTAAAAACTATTAGTCTTTGTAAGGAGGCCTTTGAAGGTAGCAATGGATATGGGGAAATTGAAAGCTTATATAATTGGCAAACTTTTCCACAAATAGGGTTCAATTATAGCCATATTTCTTCTATTTTTCTAGTTAATTGCTCTGACCCTCTTATGCCTCAAGAGCATAAAGTCTAAGTACTCTCCTCTTTAGGCAACCCATTCTCCCATGGTTAGTTACTAACTGTCCAATAATTCTAGGGGCCAATCCTCCTGTGATGCCAGATATAAGCGGAATGCGATTCTGATCAGTTCACTAATACTGTTGTTTCTCGCTGCTCCATGGAATTGGCGGGTTGAAGCCTGGTCCCTGAGCAACCTGATGAATGATGCTTGATCACTGCTGTGATGAGGCTTTAACTGGTCCAGATCCTTGCAGAGGCAGCAATGATTCTTTGAGGGAGGATGAACCCACTTCCTTAGTGCCAGGTTGTTTCCTGGATGCTCTAAATTGGGGCTCCTAAGTTATAGATCTTAACAATCAGCTCCTTCAGTTTGTATGTGCAGCCACATCCCAGTGTGTAAGCCAGCTCCAACAGTACTTGTCAAGGACATTTTGTAGAATCTTTTCACTAACAAACCCCCAGTTTTCCTCCTCCCCAAAGGTGAGACACTTTTCTTTACTCAAAACGCAAAGGGTCTTGTTAAACCCTTCTTTTAGGGCAGTGGGGACTGTTCACTCTATACTTAAGTTAGCTAAAGGAAATCTAATTTAAATGATTCCTCACACAGTCAAAAGGATCTGCTTCAAGGTTATTTTTTATCTCTGCCCAAATGGCAAAGCAAATGCAAACTTCTCTTGCTAAAGAAGAAAGAAATCACAAATTTAATCTCTATTTAAACATCTCTCTCATAGGACATTTTACTACACTTAAAGAGTTTCAAAACCTTATAAGCATGTAGTGTCTTCTCACTGTAGTTTGGCTTCCTTCTAAGATGAAAATACCATACAACTTGGCAAATACTACTAACATTATTACTACCACCATCAACTCCAGAATGAACAGCATTAACATTTATTGACTGTTTACTATGTGCCAGACTAAATGCTTCACATGTACAATCTTGTAAGGATAAAATAACAATTGAAGTGGTATATTGTTTTATAGATGGAGAAACTGAGACTAATTTGCCCCCAAACAGATAACTAGTAAGTGGCAGAAACAAACTCAAATCAATACCTGTCTAACCATCCTGCATTCAATAGGTCCCGGTGTTTGTTAATTGATTAACTGAACCACTGCTTATTTTCTAAATAAGCCTGATAACCATTCTTTAAGTTTAGCTATCATACAGACAGATTCCTAGCATTAAAAAAATTATCTTTTGAGTGACCAAGATAATATCATCAGTAATAAGTCATGGAAATCATGTACCCCCTAATATGAATATGATCAGTTGAGACAGGTATGTTACCTTTGTGATAGTGTTACTCAAAATTTATAACCTCATTCAAATTGTGACAGGTCCAAATTGAGGGCCTTCTTACAAAATACCTGACCAGTACTTTCCAAAAGGTTCAAGGTCATAAGAGACAGGAAAGACCAAGAAACTGTCAGATTGGAAGAGGCTAAGGAGACATGATGAGTAAATGCAAGGTAATATTCTAGATTGGATTCTAGAACAGAAAAAGGACACTAATAGAAAAATTAGGGAAATCTGAATAGTTAATAGTATTATTATACTAATGTTAATTTCTCAGTTTTGATAAATATGTCATGGCTATATAAGAAGTTAAACGTTAGGGGCAGTTGGGTGAATGGTATATGATAACTCTGTATTATCTTTGTAACTCTTTTTTAAATCTAATATTATTTCAAAATAAAAAGTTAATAGACTTGTTATTTGGAACAGGCATTCAAGGGAAAATAGTATTATTGTCTAATTGTGAGGGCAAAGTTGGTCCTAGTGATAATTCTTAGCTTTAAGTCCAGAAGAGAAATCAGGATAAGGAAGTAAACTTACTTTGTTGACATGAGGATGAGGACCTGCCATTTTAGATGTATAACATTGTGGTTCAAACATACAAATTTGTACCCTGTTTTAATATTATTTTTTTCTGAAGTTTTAAAAGAGAAGCTTCTGAAACTCATGTCAGTAGACATATACTGAAATAGAAGGACTCTTGTTCCCACAGAGAAGGCTTTGTCTTCTTGTGTCCCTTGAAAGAAAATTAAATCAGCACGACTTTTTCCATCTCAGATGGCTTTTTTCATAGCAAGAAATATGTTTCCTAGAGGATAGAGAGAACTATGGGGTAGTTCAGCTTTTTTCTCCCAGGATATGATTTCAACTCAAAATACCTAAATTTGTCAGTGCCAGATAGAGATTTGGACTTCAAATTTCTTTAGATTTCCTATAAAAAAGGGACATAAGTGCTTCAGCCATGATTATTTTGACATTTAAAGTATATACACCTAGTTTTACAATCAGGAATTCTATTATTATGGCTCTATATAGATTAAATTAATTATCTGGTATGATATATTTCATGTGTTTCAACAATTGGGTTTTTCAAGCTTGTACCTATGTTTGCAGTAGGTTTCCAGGGAATGTTAATTACTAATATGTGTGAAGTCATTTACAATGACGAGTATTCTTTTCTCCTGTACATTTTCTTGTTTGATTCTAACACCAATTCTAAGAGTTAGATAAGATGTTTATCCATCAAATTACAGATGAGAAATAACAATCAAAAAGGTTACATGATAAGCCCAAGCTTGGATGGCTATTAAATACCAAAATGAGGAGAGTTAATTGAACGTCTTAGCAGCCAAATTACTTAGCAACATGGCATAACTAATAAATGGCAGAACTTAGATTTGAGCCCAGTTCTCTCTGGCTCCAAGACTCTTCCCACTGTACCCTGAAATAGAATGGGCACGATTAGATGTGGCAGTCTGAGTGTCTCAATGTGAGTGCAAGGCTGGGTGTGGGTGAGCATGATTCATCAATTTAGGTACTAGTCCATGGAGATACAAATCTAGAAATCAGATCTGGGCTACAATGAAAATAAATATTGCATAGAAGGCAAGAAGAAGTAATGAGAGTGTACATAGAGAATCATTTGATAGGAAAAGGCAGGAATTAGGACATTATAAATATTAAAGCTGAGCCCATGGTTTTAGATATCAGAACACCTGACGTGGGGTTTAAATGGCAAGTGTTGGGTATGTAAAAAGTCTGAAAGTAAGTGTCATGGACCTAGTCATTTGGGCAGGCAGTGGGGAGGCAGGGCAACTGGGACCAGGAGCCAGGTATTAAGAAACTAAGGGAAATAGTTATAATTCAGTCATTAAGAATATAGGGGACTGGTCAGGCATGGTGGCTCACATCTGTAATCCTAGCACATTGGGAGGCCAAGATGGGAGGATTGCTTAAAGCCAGGAATTTGAGATAAGCCTGGGCAATAAGTGAGAAAAGTGAGACCCTGTCTCTAGAAAAAAAAAAAAATTAACCACTCATGGTGGTGCACACCTGTAGTCCTAGCTTCTTAGGAGGCTGAGGCAGGAGAATCGCTTGAGCCAAGGAGTTTGAGGTTGCTGAGAGCTATGATGACATTACTGTATTCCAGCCTGGGCAACAGAGCAAGACTCTGTCTCAAAACAAACAAACAACCAACCAAGAATATAGGGGACTAAGGTCAAAAGAACCAGTACCAAATGGGACTTGATGACTGACCACTGAGGTTGACTGTCGTAAGTACCGTCTTCTTAAATCAGGATTGATACCAAATTAAGGATTCAGCACTAAGCCTGGAGGTTGAAATTAAGCAGCTTTACCAGACAGGGTTAGGGATATTTAAGAAAATAATGAAATAAGTACAGTGACTTTTTTCCCAGTTAATCTAATGCAGTGGTTCTCTAATTATAGTCCTCAGACCAGCAATATCAGCATAACTTGGGGATTGGCTAGAAATGCAAATTCCAGGGCCCAACCCCAGACCTACTGAATCAAAACTCTGGGATAGCAGCATGCTAAAGTTTGAGAACTACTGACTAGTGGACAATATGTTGGCCCCAAAACCCTAAGGGCAGCTTATATGCAGATGGAAACCAAAAGTTAAAAAAGAAGAGGCTTGTTTGAGGCTTTTTAACCTCTACTCTTTGTTTATATGAGGATTATATAAGCTAAAGAGGCCCTTTTGGCAGGGTCACAATAGAATATTGGGGTTAATTAAACACAATGGATTTTTCTTTGCAGGTTAGTACATTTTTTTTCCCTGTCTGCTTCTCTCTGTCCTACTTTAAAGAACAAACCCAATGGAAAACTATCTTACAAGGTTGATTGGCCTATCATGGGCCAATCATTAAGTGTCTCATTTTGATCACCTAGAATGAATATCCTATTTCTGAGATTCTGAGGGGTTTATTTAAATGTGACATAAAGTATCATGGAATATGACATATAATATGGCTGGATACTTTCCAGACACTCCTTGTATATTCTCTGTTTTATAACTGAGGAAACTGAAGCATAAAGAGATTAAGTAATTTACTTAAGATCATGTGACTAGCAGATGATAAAGCCAGGATTTGAATCTAGGTATTCTAGCTCCAGAGTTCCTACTCTTAACTATTTCACTAAAATACTCTCTAAAATTAAAAAAATAAATAAATAAAAATAAAGGAAAATATTGATAAATTCAACTACATTTAAATTAAGAATATCTGTTTATCAAATGACTTTTTAAAGAAAGTATAATATAATAAAAACACAAGTCACAAACTGTGAGAAGATAATTATAGCACATGAAACTGACAAAAGATTGCTTTTCCAGAAATACCTAAAGAACTTCTACAAGTCAATGTCAAAAATACTTGGGCAGACTCTTCATAGAAGAGGAAACTCACATAGCCAATAACTGTGAAAACATGCTCCATCCTCAATAATCAGAAGAATGCAATTTAAACCACAATGTGGTACCATTTCAAGCTGCCAGATTGGCAGAAATTTTAAAGCTGACAGTATCAACTGTTCGTGAGGATGTAGAGCAATGAGACTATCATTCTGTCGTTGATGGGAAGGTATATTGTTACCACCACATTGGAAAACAGGCCTTGCCGCCAGGTGTGGTAGTACATGCCTGTAGTCCTGGCTACTTTGAGTGGCTGAGGCAGGAGGATTGCTTGAGCCCAAGAGTTAGAGGTTGTAGTACGCTATGATCGCTTCTCTGAATAGCCACTGTACCCCCCACCATTGGCAACACAGTGAGACTCTATCTCCAAAAAAACAAAAATAAAACAATAAGTTGAACGTGGCCTAGTAAAACTGATCATGCACAAACCCTGTTACCTAGAAGTTCCATTTCTTGGTATACACCCTAGAAAAAATTATGCTCATGCATACCAGAAGACACATACAGAAGGTTTATAGAAGCATTATTAACAATAGCTTAAAAATGAAACAACCAAAATGTTTAGGAGAATAATTAAATGAATAATGTTATACTCATGTGAAGAATGTAATAATGAAAAATGAATGACTGTATACAAATTTACATTAATCTTAAAAACATAATACTATATTGAGGGGGAAAACAAGTCAAAGAAGAATGCATAATGATTTTTTTTTATTTCATTTTTTAATTTTTATTTTTTTTCATTAAAAGGAGTTTTATTGACTAGCTCGAGCTAGGGTCCGAGTCTCAGAGCGCCAATCGCAGTGGCCTCTATTCTGACAAGGACCCATAATGGTTTTTATTAATATAAAGTTTAAGAGCAGGTAAAACTACATGATATAATATTTAGTAATATATAGAGATGGTAAAGCTCTTAAAGAACTAAAGAATGGTTAACATAAAATGTAGTTGCTTCTGGGCAAGAGAAGAAGATGCTTTTGAGGAGGGCTATACAAGGGGTTTCAAATGTCTTGGTAGTAGGTGTCAAAGTGTTGATTTTATCATCTGTCTTTAAATTGCCTTGTCTTTATGTACTTCTGTATGAATGGTATGTTTCACAATTTTAAAATGAAGATTGTCAATAAAGTTGTTAGGGAAAATAAAAAAAAAACTTTGTAAGGAAATTGACTGGAATAGGAATATTTGCAAATAGTGCTAGATACACCTAGGAAACTAAAGCTCTCAAGTCTAAAAATGTATTGAGACAGATTAGAAACAATGTATCATTTCTTTGGCAATTAAATTTTTAAAACTCTCTTTCATTAGAAGACAGATATTTAAATAACTGACAATTGAGCCAGGAGAGGGTTAACATAAAAAGCTTCTTCTGGGAGTGTTGAAAGTCTATTAAAATGAATACATAAAACCTTCTGACCTGCTTTTATTAAGTGCATAGAGGTAATCTACAATACAGGAGAGAAAGAGAAAACGCTCTATTAGGAGACAAAAGACCTAGGTTCTAACTATGACTGCCATTTGGCTGTGTGACTTTGAAAATTGAGTCAGTTCACATTGCTGAAGCTCTACCAACTGGGGATATTGATAATATTAATATTTTGTCATATATGGAGTTCCTACTATTTGGAAAGTGCTTAAATATAAATATGTAATTTTAATCTTAATAATGTTTTCAAATAGGGATTATTATTATTTTTCAAATACAAAACTTGTTCAATATTCAAACAGCTAGAAAATAGTAAAGCCAAGACTTATGAATGTCACAGAATTATTGTAAGGACTATATTCAGTAATGCATATATAAATATTATGCTGTGTGTTTTATTTATAACCCTGTAGTAGGAACTCAATCAAGGTTAATGTTACCTTCTGGCCACTCCATCCCCTATAAGGTTCAGAACTCAAAGACTTAGAACTTGAGTATAAAGGACTTGGTCCTCAGCACTGTCAATATCAACATTTCAAGTTAAGCAGGTTTTGCTTGCTGATCTGGAAACTGAGCCACCACTTATGCTGTCATTTCCCTGAGAAAATGATTTCTAAATTATAGGCACTACAAGTTAATTTTTGGAACACCACGTGTACTCAAATCAGGTATTTATAATCATCCTTTAATGAAGCAAATCTTATACAGTGGTAACAAAAGAATATAAATGTTAACGTATCTGAGAAGCAATTTCTTTTTAAGATGATACCTCCACCTCATGTTTTATCTCTACACTTTCTCTTCTCAAAATGACTTTTGTTTTTTTTTTTTTTTTTTTTTTTTTTCTCCAAACAAGTCAGTTGTCTGAGTCAAAATGACTTTTGAAATGCAGAAATGTCTTATCAAATAATGGAGTAATGGTGTGGGTTTGAGAATTCTTATGGTTGTATTACTTTGGTTTTTGAAAAAAAGTGAAGGAAGTAAAAAATAACTGTCTTAGTTGAATGCAGTGAGCTTTAATTGTACCACTGCATGCCCACTCCAGCATGGGCAATAGAGTGAGATCCCATCTCTAAAAAAATAAAAAATTTAAAAAATTTAATAATTCCTTCATGATAAAACTTTTAACAAGTTAGGTATAGAAGGAACATACTTCAACATGATAAAGGCCACATATATGACAAAGCCATAGCCAACATTATAGTGAATGGGGAAAATATAAAAGCTTTCCCTATAATATCTGGAATAAGACAAGGATCCCCACTTTCACTGCTTTTATTCAACATAGTACTGGAAGTCCTAGCCAGAGTATTAGGCAAGAGAAAGAAAGGGCATCAAAATTGGGAAAGAGGAAATCAAATTGTCCCTGTTTGTAGATGACATGATCCTTTATATAGAAAACCCCAAATCTCCACAAAAAAGCTGTTAAAACAGGTAAGCAAATTCATTAAGGTTATAAGGAACAAAATCAACACACAAAAAATCAATGTTTCTATATACCAACAATGAACTAGTGGAAAAGGAAACCAAAAAAGCCATCCCATTTACAATAGCTACAAAAAACCCCCAAATTCCAAGGAATAAATTTAACCAAGAAGGTAAAAAATCTCTACAAGGAAAAGTATAAAACACTGATAAAAGAAATTAAAGAGAATACACAAAAATGTAAAGATGTTCCATGTTTATGGATTAGAAGAATTAATATTGTGAAAATGACCATACTACCAAAAATAGTCTACAGATTCAGTGTCATCCCTATCAAAATACCCATGACATTCTTCACAGAAATATAAAAAATAATTCTAAAATTGTTACGGAATCACAAAAGACCTTGAATAGCCAATCCTGAGCATGAAGAAAAAAGTTAGAGGCATCATACTACCAGACTTCAAAATATACTACAAAGCCACAATAATCCAAACAGCATGGCACTGGCATAAAAACAGACACATAGACCAGTGGAACAGAATAGAAAATGCAAAAACAAATCCATGTATTTACAACCAGCTGATCTTCAGCAGATGCCAAGAATACATATAGGGGAAAGGACACCCTCTTCAATAAATGGTGTTGGGAAAACTGGATATCCATATGGAGAAAAATGAAACTAGACCTCCTCTCTCACCATATATAAAAATCAATTGAAAATGGATTAAAGACTTAAATGTAAGATCCAAAACTATGAAACTACTAGCAGAAGACATAAGGGAAATGCTTCAGGACATTACTCTGGGCAAAGATTTTTATGGAGAAGACCTCAAAAGCACAGGCAGCAAAAGCAAAAATAAACAAATGGGATTATATCAAGCTAAAATTTTTTTGCATAGCAAAGGAAACAACAGAGTGAAAAGACAACCTGCATAATGGGAAAAATATTTGCAAACTATTCATCCAACAAGGGATTAATATCTACGATATACAAGGACCAAACAAAAACCAAATCGTTTAAAAAATGGACAAAAGATCCGAATACACATTTCTCAAAAGAACACATACAAATGGCCAAAAGGTATATAAAAAAAGTACTCAATATTGCTAATCAATAGGGAAATGCAAATTGAAACCACAATGTGATATCATCTCACCCCAGTTAGAATGGCTATTATCAAAAAGACAAAAAGTAGCAAATGGAGGCTAGAGTGAGTGCCATGGATCAGCCTAGCTCACAGCAACCTCAAACTCCTGGGCTCAAGCGATCCTCCTGCCTCCACCTCCCGAGTAGCTGGGACTACAGGCATGCACCACCATGCCCGGCTAATTTTTTCTATATATATTAGTTGGCCAATTAATTTCTTTCTATTTATAGTAGAGACGGGGTCTTGCTCTTGCTCAGGCTGGTTACGAACTCCTGACCTCCAGCAATCCGCCCACCTCGGCCTCCCAGAGTGCTAGGATTACAGGCGTGAGCCACCGCGCCGGCCTCCCATGTTTATTATAGCACTATTCACAATAGCCAAGATATGTAATCAACCTAACTGTCTATCAGTAGATGAATGGATAAAGAAAATGTGGTGTGTGTGTGCACGCGCATGTGCATTTGTATATGTGCAATGGAACATTAACCATCAAAAAGAATGCAATTCTGTCATTCGTGGCAACATGGATGACTGTGGAGGACATTATGTTACGTGCAATAAGCCAGGCACATAAAGGTAAATACCTCATGCTCTCACTCATATGCAAAAGCTAAAAAAAGTTGATTTCATGAAAGTAGGGAGTAGACAGACTAGCAGTTACTAGAGGTAAAAAAGGTAAGGGGGAGGGAAGGATAACTAAAGATTGGTTAACAGATATAAAAGTATTTATGTATCGAAATATCATACTGTACTCAATAAATATGTACAATTATTATGTGTAAATTAAAAATAATAATAAAAGGAAAAAAGCCACTCAGCAATGGGCTGATAGTCAAGGCATGGTGAACCCCTGCCATTTAACCCCTGCCAATTATTATGTGTAAATTAAAAATAATAATAAAAGGAAAAAAGCCACTCAGCAATGGGCTGATAGTCAAGGCATGGTGAACCCCTGCCATTTAAGTGTAAAAACAGCCAGCCAAAGACAATACATAAATGAATGGCTGTGTTCCAATAAAATTTATTGGAAGTTTGTGGCAGGCAGGATTTGGCTCTATTGTTCAGATTAATCATTATGACTGATGGAGTGTTGTACTCATGGGAAAGTTTTCCAGAGGCTAAGACATTGTGTCAATGAGAGGTTGTTATTGTTTCAGGACAATTCTCTAAAGGTCTCTTGTACTTCTGCAAGCAGAGAGCACTGGCTGACTTTGTTCTGGTACTATTTATTCAAACAATCTTGGAAAATAAAGATAATATCTTCCTCTGTAGTAAAGGACAGATTTGCTGATTGTCCAGTATAATAAAAATTAAGCCTCCCTCCTAGGCAAAGATCAGTTGGTCTTGCCGACCATTATAAAAGATCTGGATTCTCTGAGTTTGAGTTTGGGGTTCTTCTTCTGAAACCCCTCACCTCACATATAAGCATTGCTGGCCCTCTGTGCATTACCATCGGGAATTGAAGTTTGAGGACATGGTATAAAGGCTGATAATCTAACGACTGCTGTTACTGTGAGGAATAAACTGTCCTCTGTCTCTGAGGGGAAAAAAAGAATTTCTGTCTGAATATGGATTTCCTCTAAACATATTTTAGACTATTTGCCCTCAAAAATACAAGGAATGTTTAGAATAATAGCCCAATGTTTTCAACAATAAAGCTATCCTTTTTCCTCCAGAAAAGAAGCTTTGCTCATTGCATAATGATCTTTTCCATGACTGTAGAAGGACAGAGGAACACTAAATGCAGAGAATTTTTTGCCAAAATGTCCAATTATTGAGGTTTTTAATAACAAAAAGGAGAAACTATTATTTTCATTACCTCTACAAAACCATGACCCAAACATGAGATTAAGAGTTGTTAACAACTTTTAATTTTTCTCCTCAAATAAAAACTTTTTATAGCTACTTTTTAAATTTTAATATATTGAGAGAGCTTGTAATCAGCAATTTTCCATTTATTTCAGACTATTTTAATTAGTATTTTCAGTCTTTTCTGAAACCAAATTGGTTTTAGTTACTAAAACTGAGGCAGAAGAAGAAAATTAATACATTTGTCTATTTTTTCTATTTCTTATTCTTTCTGTGTCAGAGTGCCAACATGTATTACTGTCTGAGGAAGAGGAATGAGGAAAAGCAAGACTCCTGAATGACCTTAAATGAATTAATTTCCCCTAATTAGAACTATGTATATCTTTTTAGTTATTCTGTGACTGCTTGAATTAAAGTTGATAATATGATATCTAAAGATATACATGCACACGTAATTTATATATTGTAAATCTTAGGGAAAAAATAGACAATGTTCTTGATAACAAAACACATGCCAAGACATTTGGCAATTTAGAAATAAATCATTAATTAGTTGGTAAAAAGCATGTCAGATCTGGCTGGCTTTGATTTCACCTAATGTAGGATTTTGGAGATTCTTTCCCTTCTCAATTTTAAAATTTTCTTTCCAAAAATTGTTTCTGTCATATGTTCATAATGTACTCTCTTTTCCTAGCCACTTTTCGGTACCAAATTAATAATTCCTTAATTTTTTTCCTTGCCATTTTTTAGGTTCATTAACAAGATTTTAAAAGTAAATAATTTAGAGTCTTCTTCCCTGTTTTTGCCTACTGGGAATTTTAACCTATTTTCCGTACAATTCTCAGAAAATATTCAAGATCTAGGATCATTGTCATCATCTTCATAGTTGCTTTCATTTTTGAATACTGAGTATATGCTGGCCACTGTGCTAAGCGCTTTGTGTATGCAATCTTTAATTCTTCCAATAACCCTACAAAGATTGGTATAATTAACTTTATTTTACAAGTGAGAATGCTAAGACTAAGAGAGAATAAGTATTTCCCACCAGCTAGTAACTAGCAGAGCTGGAATATGAACCAAGTTCTCTCTGTCTCCTCAGGCTGTCTTTTTTCTTTTTTCCATAAAACTTCCCTTCCTGTATTATACCTTTCCCACCCAATCAATGTGATTATAAAATAATGGAAAGTCTGAAGATGCTCCACCCATTCATCTTAAACAGAAGCTTTTAAAAGACAATTTGGTTAGTATTTGTATGACATCAATATGTACCATATCTCGAGATGATACACCATTGAATTTCCTTTTGAAAAATTAACAATTCATGTTGTAAAATATGTTATTTGTTTACATACATTTTAAGAAATACTTTTTTTAAAAGTGTTAAAACCTTGAAATAGTTGTTCACACTGGCAAGTATGTCAATTCTATAACTAAGCATTGATACCATAGAAAATCTGAGAATCCCATCTGGGATAATTTAAAAAATGTGTAGTATATGCATAGTTATACTTAGTAGAGCTTAGCTATATAATGCTTATGCTTCCTTTATGAATATTCTATATTCCTCTTTCTCATATAATTCTCTGTGCTATATTAGTACTTTCCTAGTAACACATGTCTTTAAGAAGTGACACCAGATGAGCAAATTCTATCTTAAATTCTTTGTTAGCTGATCTCAGTAGGTTTCTGATTTATATTCAAAATCCAGTTTTGCACCTTTGTCCTCCAGATATGAACCTATGAATCTTTGGTTGTTTCATTTCAAATCTATGGATAAGCATTTAAGTGGTCTGCCAGCAAGCCTTTTTTTGTTTCATCGCATGTATATTATTGACCTTTGCTTCAGAAAGCATGCAACAGTCTTTAACAGAGAGAGCCCATGAAAGGGAGTGTTGTAAAGCCTTTATTCTATAAAAGAAGTTACACAGACAAAGCTTTATATTTGCTGAGTGATTTAATTCTCCCCTCCCCCTTATGGGGTCTCACTATGTTGCCCAGGCTATATAGTGCAGTGGCTATTCACAGGCATAATCATAGTACACTGCAGCCTTAAACTCCTGGGCTCAAACGATCTCCCCACCTCAACCTCCTACGTAGCTGGTACTATAGGCACATGATACTGCCCCTGGCTAATTTATTTTATTTTATTTTATTTTATTTTATTTTATTTTATTTTATTTTATTTTATTTTATTTAGAGAAGGGGTCTCCCTATGTTGCCCAGGCTGGTCTCGAACTCTGGCCTCAAGCGATCCTCCCACCTCAGCTTCCCAAGTAACTGGAATTATAGGCATGAGCTACTAAGTCCAGCTAATTTAATTCTTATACATGCAGAAATTAGCCTTGGGCCATGAGTAGCATGGTAGAAAAGCACTCCTAGTGCAGTCTTACAACCAAACTTCCCTACTTAATTCTATACTTTTTTTTTTTTTTTAAAGAGAGAAAAGTGCCTCCTTTCTTGTTGTTTTAAAATCTACCAACGAGGCTGGGCACGGTGGCTCACACCTGTAATCTTAGCACTCTGGGAGGCCGAAGCGGGAGGCTCACTCAACGTCAGGAGTTCGAAACCAGCCTGAGCAAGAGCAAGACCCTACTAAAAATAGAAAGAAATTAATTGGCCAACTAAAAATATATAGAAAAAATTAGCTGGGCATGGTGGTGCATGCCTGTAGTCCCAGATACTCGGGAGGCTGAGGCGGGAGTATCGCCTGAGCTCAGGAGTTTGAGGTTGCTGTGAACTAGGCTGATGCTATGGCACTCTAGCCTGGGCAATAGAGTGAAACTCTGTCTCAAAAAAAAAAATTTACCAAGGAAAAACTAAAGCATGGTGTCTAGACTTAGTCAACTACTTTATCAGGATTCATGAAGTCATTCATGGATTTTTTTTTTTTAATTAGCAATCAGGGAACAGATTCTCCAGAGAAAAAGATGCCTGCTTAAGTCAGTCTTTTGAGTGACCAGAGCAGAGTTATGAAGGGAAAGCTCACGTATACGAATAGCAACTACTTTGGGACTACTGGCTATATTATGGTTAGGAGCTATTATTAAGTGATTTTTGTATTCTAAAGTAATATCTTTTTCTTGTGTGTGGTGGGTTAGGCAAACACTATTTGTAAAAGTAACTCTTTATCTTTTTGTATACTGAATAATCTAATATATTTAGAGGAATGAGGAGAAAGCATCTTGATTAACATTTTAAAAACCTTGGCAGTTGGCTTAGGAAGTGTTGTTTGCCATTCTTTGAAAGGTACATTATATCCTTTGTAATTGTCAGATAGTATAGAGGGACTTAAATTGACTGGTTCCTTCTTATTGAGTCATAAGATATTCCTAAATTTCATTTTTGATGAATACAGATTTTCTTTGCTAGATCTTTTTTTTTTTTTTTTTTTTTTTTTTTGAGACAGAGTCTCACTTTGTTGTCCAGGCTAGAGTGAGTGCCGTGGCATCAGTCTAGCTCACAGCAACCTCAAACTCCTGGGCTCAAGTGATCCTCCTGCCTCAGCCTCCCGAGTAGCTGGTACAGGCATGCACCACCATGCCCGGCTAATTTTTTCTATATATATCAGTTGGCCAATTAATTTTCTTTCTATTTATGGTAGAGATGGGGTCTCGCTCTTGCTCAGGCTGGTTTTGAACTCCTGACCTCGAGCAATCCACCTGCCTCGGCCTCCCAGAGAGCTAGGATTACAGGCATGAGCTACCGTGCCCGGCCTCTTTGCTAGATCTTTAAGTACCTTGGGGTATTCTTGTGTAAGGCTGTATATATGTATGTGTGTGGAGTTTCTTTTCTTTATTGCAAAGTTACTTAAGAAACATGCTTGGTAATGTAAATTTCTCTTGCTTTATTAAAAAACAATGCTCATCTTCTATACTATGATGAGTACAGATTTTAATTAAGCTTTAACTAAATATCAAAATATTTGGACTTGTATCTCTGAGAGCCTTGGACTTTGTTAGACTGCATATTCTCTTCAAGCAGTAAGATTTATCAGCTTTTGTTAAGGAAGAAATTTACTGAAAGCACCTGAAATTTACTGATGGTGAGAAAAGAGACTATGATTTACTCTGGCCAAGGCAGAAACAGCATCACTGGAGTTAGAACCTATGTAGATGGTCAGTTGTGATGCGTGGGATCTACAAAATGAAGCTTGATACCCAAGTGGATATCAGGTTATTTGGGAGACAAATTTTTTTATACAAATTTAGAGTTAAACTTAAGGGTAGATAGTATGGTATAGAGGGAAAAGTCTGGCTTTGTGTAAATAAACCTTACTTACTAGCTGTGGACAATAACTTTAACCTCTTTGAATTCTCTCAATAATAAAATGAGGATTATGACCTCCACCTAGTAGAAATACCTAGAGCATTAGAGAGAATATATATTTACTGGCACAGGCCCTCAATAAATGGTGGCTCATTGTTTTCATTATTACTATCATCATCATTATTATGAGTCCTGCTTTTAGATGCCTCGATTTTACATTTTCTGTAAAATTATGTGTTAGCTAAGAAATTATATAATGCAATGTAATGCACAGCTTTAAATAGGAATACAGAAATTGACAGGTGATTTCTTAGGATATAAGGCTTTGAGATATGGTAAGTATATACTATTTACATGAGCCTGGCTTTCTTTCCTTTCTGGGATGGTAGGCAATAAAACTGTTAAACTAATTTAATTTTGTTCGTTGTCTTTACTTTTATTTGCAGTTTTGGAAAATGCCAATGCAAAGTGGGTGTCATTGGCTCTTCATGTGACCAATGCCAAGATGGATATTTTGGCTTTAGCAAGAATGGCTGCTTTCCCTGCCAGTGCAATAATCGGTCCACCAGTTGTGATGCCCTCACAGGTACATACTTTCCTTAACTTTGTTATGTAATTATTCCACTGTTCTTTTCATTTTGAAATCTTTCAGTGATAAGTTGATTCTTCCCAAATAGTTTGTAAGGGCTTTCTCTTCTAAGTAGGATGTAATAGATCACAGCAAACCAAACTCTTACTACAATAACTTGAAAAAATACACATGCTTGGGAAACATAGCAAGACCCTGTGTCTACCAAAATTAAAAAAAAAAAAACAAACAAAAACCAATTAGCTGGGCATGCTGATGCGTGCCTCCTAGCTACTTGGCAAGCTGAAGTGGAAGGATCACTTGAGCTTAGGAGTTTGAGGTTACAGTGAGCTATGATCAGGCCACTGCACTGTAGCCTAGGTGACAGAGTTTGAGACCCTGTCTGGGGGGGGGGGGAGAAAGAGGGAAGAAAAAAGTATATAAATTTCAAAAATCATATTGGTTGGAGAGTGATGGAAGCAAGGAGAACCACATGAACTAACATGCCAGAAAGGGTAGAACTCTTCCTAGTTAAGCTGATAATCACCAATCATTTTTTTTCCAGGGGCCATTTCCTTACTCTGGGCACAGGCTAGGGAGCAGACTTGGCCCAAGCAAAGGAATTCTTCCTGAGGAAAGAGATACAAGAAGAGCTTTTGGCAGTCATTTGAGACTTGCTTGATGGTTAGAAACTAGAGGAGCCCTGAGCACAAGGCTGGTTTTCCCATAGGACATTAGCTGACTATGCATAAGATGGAAGCCTGGGCCAGAAAGGAGGAAAGAAATCTCTTTCAGTCTTGTGCTGAGGAGACAAAATTTCTTTAGAGAGGGCCTGCTACAACATACAACCATCTGTCTCTCAATATATCACCAGACTCCAAAGGTATGTGGAGTGGGACCTAGGCCCAAACCACCAAAGGCCAATACTGAATCTCTTGTAATCTTTTAGGGCTGGGGAGATACAGGCTTGTTAGGCTCTCAAAAGCCTTACAGGGCCATGGCCATGACCAAGAAATAGTGATGAACCAGAGGTGAACTTACTCATATTAAAATTGCAGTCCATCCTCAACCCACCTTAATTTCTGATTGGATTGAGTTGATCTTCTCATTGTATCTACCTAACAGAGGAAAGGCGGAGCCCTCTCTGCTACTTTTATATACCATGTCTGGCATATAGTAAAAAATACTAGACAATGCAGAGACAGGAAAGTGTGACTAATAATAAAGAGAAAAAATAAACAATGGAAACAGACCCACAGATGACCCAGATGTTAGAGTTAGCAAACAAAGACTTTAAAATAACTAAAATTAACATTTTAAGAAAATAGAGGAAAAGTCAGACAAAATAGGTTAAAAGAGGCAAAATTTCAGTAGAGACTTGGAATCTAAAAAAAAAAAAATCAAATGAACAATCTAGAACTGAAAAATACAAGATGTGAATTAATAGCTCATTGCATGGATATAACAGCAGATTGTACACAGTGAAGACAAAGTTAGTAGACTCGAATATAGCACAGTTAAAAATATCCAAACTGAAGCATTTGGAGAAAATGCAGTAGAAAGAACAGAGCAGGAAAGACATGTGGGACACAGTCAAAAGATCTAACATAAATGTAATTCAGCCAGGAGCCAGTGGCTCATGCCTGTAACCCAAACACTTTGGAAGGCTGTGGTAGGAGGATCACTTGAGGCCAGATGTTCAAGAACAGCCTGGGCAACAAAGCAAGACTCCATCTCTACAAAAATGAAAAAAATTAGCTGGGCATAGTAGCATGTGCCTGTAGTCCCAGCTATTTGGGAGATTGAGGTGGGAGTATTGCTTGAACCCAGGAGTTTGAGGTTACAGTTAGCTATGATCGTGTTACTGCACTCTAGCCAGGTCAACAGAGTAAGACTCTGTTTCTTTAAAAAAAAAAAGTAATTGTAATTTAAGACCCAAAAAGAGATAAAAGAGATACTGGGTCAGAGCAATATCTGAAGAGATAATGGCCAAGAATTTTCTAAATTGGTGAAAGATACCACCCCACAAATGAAAAAAGCCCAGCAAACCCCAAGCAATATAAAACCAAAGAAAACCATATTTAGACAAACTGCTAAAAACTAAAGTTAATTAACTTCTAATCTTCAATATTCCTAAATATAAAGATTAGGGGTACTTCCTTGGAAACCTTTTTTTCCCTGACTAAAAAATCAGGACATACTTAGCCTTACAAATACAAGTGTTTTTATGAGGACAGAGTAGCAGAACATTTAAAATTGAAAGTACTCTGGAAAAATCTCTATTGAAAGATTATTCTTTATTCTAATCCTCTATAGAGAAACAAATTGATTTATAAGAAATTATGTATTTTTTACTTTTATGTGATCTGGTTCCTGCCTACTTGCCAGTTTTATCTTGTGCAATGTTTTCCCCTTTACATGTGTGATCCAGTCACACTGGCTTTTATTTCTAAAAGAAGCTATGTTTCTTTGTCCCAGGGTTCTCATTCATGATCTTTCCTCTGCCTAGAATGGTCTTTCTAATCCACTTCTACCCCCATTCTTGACCCCTTTGCCTTATGAAATCATATTCTTCTTCAGGTCTTCAATTAAAGGTCACTTCATTAGAAAGCATTTCCTGATGCTCTACGCTCAGTGACAATTCTCCTATTATATGCTCTCACATATACTTGTATTTTTTTTCATAGCACTTATCACAGTTTGTAATTATGTATTTGTTTGTGGTTATGAGTCACATGTGGCTTATTCGCTACCTTGTAAGTTTTGTGAGGGAAGGAATGATATCAGTTTGTTCACCACTGTATATACCATCTCTAGCATGTAGCTTAGCACATAATAAGTACTCACTAAAGGTTTGTTGAAGAAATGAATGGAAAAACATACAAAGGAAAGATGATTTTCAATACTGGCTAACAACAGGAATGCTTCATCATACTGAGTCAGTTTAAATTGCGCCCTAGATCTTTTACAGTACCAGAAAGTAGTCTACACTTCTGGCTCTCACTTTTAATTTTTCTTACAGCAGCTCTTTTTACTGTCAAATAAATGCTGACCTGTCCGTGCTCAAGATAATTTAAGGCAAAAGAAATATTTTTCCATGGTTATGAGTTCTTAAAGTAGCTAGTAGCAAGAGAAATAAAGGGTTTCTGTGTTTAGAAATATAATAAAAATGGAATCCAACATGAAGGAGTGCAAATACTTGATTTAAAACTGCAAGCTTTACGTAAAACCAGTTTTTCCTCTATTGCCAATGAAATTGTTTCAACAATGCTGTGATACGGTTGCCCCCTGGTGGCCACTGACTGTGTCTTCACAGTCCTTGTTTTTCCCCTCTCTAGTCTTTTTCTATACCTTGTGTTTTAGATCAAAATAGACTTCCAAACTATTCTTTTTGTGGTAAAATATGTTGAGGAAAACATTTTGGAAAGCAATTTAACATTAGGTATCAGAAATTTTAAAAATATTTCTTTGATTCAGTAACTCTGTTTCCAAGAAGCTATTCTGAGGAAATAATTCTAAATTCATACAAAGCTTTATGTTCGAAGACGCTCACCAAAGTGGTAGTAATCATCCTAAAAAGTTAGACAACCCAGTGTCTAACAATAAGGAATTAATTCAATGCTGTTCTCTAGGCAGTATATGGCTAAGAACACAGAAAATCAAATCTTGGTTTTACCTTGGGCAAGTTACTTAATCTGTTTCTTCATCTATAAATTTGGGATAGTAACAGTAACTCCCCAATAGGCTGTTGTGAAGGTTAAATGCAGTATATTTATACAGCCCTAACACAGTGCCTGGCTCATCATAAGCAATCAGTAAATGGTAGCTATTATTAATATTATGTTGTCATTAAAATGTTTTACATAGTGGCATATAACTTGAGAAAATGAAAGCAGCAGGGTATAAAATGACGTGTACCATATAATTAGACTATTTAAAAATAAAACACCTATAAATAAAGCAAGCTTTCAAGGAAAATTATTCAAAATTGTTAATGAGAGATTTCTTAGGGTATTTTCCCCCTTTCTACTCCCATATTTTTCTAGGTTTTCTTTATTGAGCACATTTCCCTGAAAATGGAGGTGGGAGAGGGGCTATTATTTTTTTAATTGGAACTTTATGTTCGCATAATATACTTCTTTTTAAGAATTCAAGGTGTCTTTATATGCTACCTACATGCGCTTATTATCATATTTACATTTCTCCCTCCACACTCAAATATCTAGTAGACTACTTGACATCTTCACACAAATATTTGTTTTTTAAAGACAGACCCCTCCCTCTGTCATCCAGGCTAGGATACAACGATGTTATCATAGCTCACTACAACCTCAAATTCCTGGGCTGAAGCTATCCTACGGCCTCAGTCACCTGAGTAGCTGGGACTACAGGTGTGCACCACTACGCCTGGCTAATTTTTTTCTTTTTTGTAGAGATAGGGTCTCTCTATATTGCCCAGGCTGGTCTCAAACACCTCTCCTCAAGTGATCCTGCCACCTCGGCCTCCCAAAGTGCTGGGATTACAGTTGTAAGCCACTGTGCCCAGCCCAATTGAATGTTTTAATTGGCATTATAAACCTGACATATCCAAAACAATTGTTTATTTTACTTTGTAAGCTAAGTCCTATTCTACCCCTAGTGTTCTTCATTTTGGTAACTGGCACTGTTCACCCAGTTGCTCAGTCCCAAAGCCTAGGGGTCATATTTGATTCTTCTACTTTTTCCTACTGCAAATATCCAGTCCATCAACAAGAACTATCAGCCCCATCTTCAAAAAATACCCCTATAATCTTAAAACTATAGGTTAAAAAAAAAATACCCCGAATCTGACCACCATTCATGACCTTTGTTGGATCATCCTTGTCCAAGCCACTATCATCTCAGAACTACTTTGGTACTCTCTCATCTGGTCTTTCTGCCTCCTCTCTTATCTCCCCACCCCCTGTCCCGAACACCACCACAGTCAGTCTTCACATAACCAGAGCAATCTTTTCAAATGTGAAATTAGATCATGCCATGCCATTTCCATGCTTAAGCACTGCAATGGCCTCCCATCCCTTCTTGAATAAAATTCAGATATTTTTCCATGGCCTGTGTGACTTTACATTTTCTGGGCCCTGCCTTCTCTCTGACCTCATCTCCTGTTACTGCCTCTCCCTGTTCACTTAGGCTCCACACTGGCCACCTTTCAGTATGACAGATTAAAATTTGCCTCCCACCCTATGTAAAGGAGAAGGCTTTTCTTCTTACAACAGAGTACATTCCTGTATTTCTGACAGGTTTATATATAAACTATGAAATGGCAAGATAAAAAAGGAAATAAGGAAAAGTCTTTTTACAGGTAACAATTTTTGTTTTAAAAGTTTTGTCCGTGAATTTGGTTGGAAAGGAGCCCTACATTCCTTTCTTTGACCAATTATTTTCGTGGTTATCCCTACTAGATTTTTGAGATGCTTAGCCTAGGAACAAGAAATCATCTTCAGGAAACACTCATCATTTTTTTTTTTTTTTTTTGGCGGGGGAGTAGGGGTGATCCACATTTGGCCATCCAGCAAAAAGAATGTGATTTTTGTTTTTTGTTTTTATGAGACAGGGTCTCTCTCTTTCGTCCAGGTTAAAGTACAGTGGCACCATCATAGCTCACTGCAGCGTCAAACTCCTGGGCTCAAGTGATCCTCCTGCCTTAGGCTCCCAAGTAGCTAGAACTATAGGCACCTGAATAATATTTTTCTTTTTTGTAGAGATGAGGTCTCACTATGTTGCCCAGGTTGGTCTTGAACTCCTGGCCTCAAGCGATCCTCCTGCCTTGGCCTCCCAAAGTGCTGGGATTATAGATGTGTGTCACTGTGCCCAGCTGAGAATGTGAATTTTAAGGCAGCGTGTTGAGTTTCAGGAGGTTCTAGAGAGAGCATACTGAACAATGTTAAACTTAAGCTAATTTTTATATATCATTTATTATAAAAAAGTTCCTCTGATTTTAGATTTAAAGGAAACTTAGATTTCATTTAGTTTAGGTTTTTAAATTTACAGATAAGGAAATTAAGGCATAAAGAGAAAACATATCCCATGGAATAAATAGTCTTTCACCCTTTGAAATATTTACATTTTATGAAATCCTTAGCCAAAGAATTATTATCCCATTTTACAGATTAGAAAAGTAAAAATCAGCTCTTACCAAAAAAGTACTCAGATGTTAAGCCAAGTGTTTAAAACATTTTTTCCTGAGTGTAGAACATTCTCATCCAGGTTCTTTCCCTCTAATGCACAGTGATCACCGGCACACTGCCTTCTTAGCAGCGCAGATGGCCAAAGACATATTCAGTTTGGTGCCATTTAACCACATCAAGTGCATACAGGCCGGCCCTGGTGGTGGTGGGTTAGTCAGTACTAGAATTACCTCTATGCACTCATGAGAATGGTTGTAGATTAAATTTTAAGGGCACAGACTTTCTTTTCATTCTTTTGTTCATGTGCTCTTGCTTCTCTTGGAACATCTAACTCAAGTTAGTATTCTTTAGTTACATTTTGTATTCCATGTTCATTTTTAATACTTTAATTAAAATACTTCCCTCAGTATCTTTCTGAGAATTAAGAGAAATCCATTGGCCATTTTGGGGTACATTTTCTTCTTTTGTGTTCAGTTGTGGCAAGGTAGTAAAGAAGAGAAGAAGAAAAATAAATGTTAGATTTATTCTTTGTCTAATTAAGCTCAGAAAAAAAACCCCTGAATATCAGAGAATCTATTTGCTTAAGGTCACATAGCAGGTGAGAGGTTCAGCTGGGAATGGAACATAGATTTGGCATTAAATCTTATACCACTTTTCTTATACTATGTTGCCTCTTAGAGGAGTTGTAAGCTATTGGAAAAGCAAATTCACAACATTAATTCCTACTGTATATGGATTTTAAAGGTTATAGTTTTTGTTTTTATTATAAAAATAGTCTTCAAGTTTCTATGTAAAGTATTTTAAAATTGCTTGAGTTCTTACTATATTTTATAATGTGCATGTGATATGTTTTACAATGTGTTATTTTATAATCAGAATAAGATCAACATAATAAAAATACAAGTGATGCATGCATACTAGAGACAATTTGAGAATTAGAAGGGGGAAAAGTTGTGAGGATTGTTGCCCCTCACAACAATTGTTAACATTCCGGTTATATTTATATCTGGTCTATCTTTATTAACTTTCTTTCTCTATACCTATGCTTCAGGTATATACTATCTTAAAGCAATGTAAAAAGTAATGAGCATTTAAAAACTGATGAGTTTTATGCTTAAACTTGCTTTCATTTTTACTTTTGAGATAGCATTTTTACAATGTAGAGTTATTTTTTACTCATTGACTTCTCTCATTTCTGGATATGGCATAAAACAAATAGAAATAAAAAACTCTTCTAGAAAAAATTTGAACTATTCTAATAAGTGGTTCAAGGGAGTAAAATTATATTGTGATATAATTTATAGTCGCAAAGGCTTAGAGTCTTGGCTAGAATAGTAAAAAACCCACAAATAATAAGCATGTAGACCCAGTAGCATTGTAGGAGCAAAATATTAAAAGTATGTATATATTGTCATTGTTTAAAAGGGTAGTGACATGACCTTTTCTTGTCATATCAGTCATACACAAAGGATTTATTATTGGAATGCCTCTTACCCCAAACATCCAAATTTTGTTATGGAACTGTTAACTTTTTTTGAGTATTTTTGTATTAAAATTTAGTACTTTATGAGAACTTTTTCTCTTAAATTCTTTCCATTGAACATTTTTAATAGAGGGAGAGGAGGTAGACAGATTTTGCACATAATGTAAGTTTTAACTTTTCTAATCTTCAGAACAATTTGACATTTAAAATTGTTTTATTTTTAGAGCAAAAATCCACAGTTTTCTAGTATATCTATTTCACTATTTTTATTGTCACAAACATAAATAGCTGAAGAGTTATTAGGTTATAAGAAGATCTGGAAAGAAACCAGTACCTAAAGAGTCTATCACTGTATGAGTATATACTACTTTGTTATGTATGTGAAAATGTCACTAATTCCATGAGGCCTTAAAAAATTATATGATGTAAAGTGATGATATTTACATGCAAGTTAGATTTAATTCAGAGTTAAGTACTTATGTATTAAACTTTTGAAGGTGTCTTTCCCAATAAGTACATGATGTTTTGGAAAATTCTACTGTAATCACTTAAGAATTGAGATTTGTGTATATTAATAACATTTTCATTCTTTTGGTTTTTCAAATCTTGCTCCAGTTGTAAGACCATTTTATTTCACAGCCTCATTCTCTCTCTCTCTCTCTCTCTCTCTCTCTCTCTCTCTCTCTCTCTCTCTCTCTCTCTCTTTCTCTCTCTCTCTCTCTCGTAAATACTTCTACTACTATGGAAAAGAAATCAAATAAGACTGTTTATGAACAATTTTAGTATTGAATTATATTTAGCATATTTTGTGAAATTCCATCATCTTCCTAGATTTCTATGTAGAGTTTACTTACTTGTTTATGTAATAGTAGTTCTAAGGGTCCCTTTGAATCTTCATAGTCACATAAAGAAGGAATGTAAATTATGCTGTACTTCCTCATTTCCTAACTTCAGATGTTATGCTGCTTCAGTGTCTGTAGAACATCCTTATGGATAGAGTACCAAGGAGTATTATTACAGAACATATAACTCTGCTTGCTTCCTTTCTTTTCATTTTCTTTATTAATTTTTTTTATTTTGAATTTTATATATATATATATATATATATATATTTTTTTTTTTTTTTTTTTTTTTGAGACAGAGTCTCGCTTTGTTGTCCAGGCTAGAGTGAGTGCCGTGGCGTTAGCCTAGCTCACAGCAACCTCAAACTCCTGAGCTCGAGTGATCCTTCTGCTTCAGCCTCCCAAGTAGCTGGGACTACAGGCATGCGCCACCATGCCCGGCTAATTTTTTATATATATATATCAGTTGGCCAATTGATTTCTTTCTATTTATAGTAGAGACGGGGTCTCGCTCTTGCTCAGGCTGGTTTTGAACTCCTGACCTTGAGCAATCCGCCCGCCTCGGCCTCCCAAGAGCTAGGATTACAGGCGTGAGCCACAGCGCCCGGCCTTTTTTTTATATTTTGAATTTTTAAACCTAGAAACCTATGGAGAATAATATAACAAATACCTATGTATTCACCTAGAATTAATAAAGTTTAACATTTTGGTATTTTGATTCCTAGTTATACATATGGGTATGTGTATAGTTAAGTATTTGAAACAGAAAATTTCAAATAAAGTTAGAATACTCTTTGTTTTCCTCCCTAGTCTTGTTTTTATCCCTCCCTCTACAGATAAGCAGAGCATAAAATTCCCCTATACTTTCTAAGTGTACACTTTAATTTTTACTACATGTGTATGTATCCATCTGGTTAGTGTATTATGTGTCCATTTACTTAGTATTTCTTAGTGTGGTTTTTAAAATTTTATGAAGTAAGTATTCTCTTTCTGTATGTCTCATTCTGCAATTTGCTTTTTCAGTGAAAGTTGTTTTTAAGATTTAAGCATGGTCACGCATAAAGGGTTTAGTTCACTTATGAAAATGCCACAATTTATCTATTCTTCTATTAATAGGTATTTTGATTGTTTTTATTTTTTCTTTGCACATAATTGGCCTGCTTTTGGTATGTAGTCAAATCAACCAACAAAGGCTTATTGTGTTGTTAATCCTTTACCCAGCCTTTTCCTAAGAAGTTTACAGTGTAGTAGGGGACATAATTCATAGACATGGCCATGTAGAAGTAAGATGGAATAGAAAAGAACTCTATCCAATCTCTGTTACGTTTTCTTTTTCTTATGGTCTTTTTGTTGCAGGAATGATTTTTTAAAGTTACTGTGCTTTTGAAAGCTACTGTGCTTTTCATGGTCTTTAACTTTTTTAAATATTTTGCTTCTTTTAGGTATTTGTCTAAACTGCCAGGAAAATAGCAAAGGAAATCACTGTGAGAAATGTAAAGAAGGATTTTATCAGAGTCATGATGCCACTAAAGAATGTCTTCGCTGCCCTTGTTCAGCAGTGACTTCTACAGGCAGTTGCAGCATAAGTAAGACCTTTTTCTAATTCTTCATTTTAGAGGAAAAAAAAATCAGTGTATCGGTTATCACTAGGTATAAATTGCATTGATGAATAAAGTTCTGGATGCTATAGGTGAAAAGAAGTTATAAAAACAGCAAAAGTTGTCCTTTCTAGGTATTTACACCCTAATCCAAATACATATGTGAAATAAGACTTAAAATGTATAAAAAGCAGTATAATGAGTTAATACAGGGACTTCAAGACTGAGCAACTTTTGCTCACCTATTTCAAGGTGACATTTACTAATTATTAAATAGTTCTTCCTAGGTACTTAATGTTGACTAACTATATCTATATGATAATCTTACAAATATGGTTAACTTTCATTTATTCCTGATATATTAGTGATCTATTGCTAAGTAACCTACTATCCTAAAGTTGAGTGACTTAAAACAATAAGTATTTACTATTTCACATAGTTTCTGTTAGGAATTTGGGAGCACCTTAGCTGGGTAGCTCTGGTTTGGATTCTTCTCTCCCTCCTTGCCTTTTTAAATACGTTTTATTGAGATATAATTCACATGCCAGATAATTTATTTAAAATGTAAAATTCAGGCTGGGTGCAGTGGCTCATGCCTGTAATCTAGCACTTTGGGAGGCTGAGGCAGGAAAATCTCTTGAGGTCAGGAGTTCGAGACCAGCCTACACAAGAGTTAGATCCCATCTATACAAAAATTAGCTGGGCATGGTGGCATGCACCTGTAGTCACAGCTACTCGGGAGGCTGAGGCAGGAGGATTGCTTGAGCCCATGAGTTTGAGGTTGCTGTGAGCTATGATGATACCATTGCACTCTACCCAGGGTGACAGAGCAAGACTCTATCTGAAAAAACAAAACATATTGAGTTCACACTGCAGGCTTGGTGGAGGAGGTACCTAGCCAATTTAGATAGTTTGAGGCTCTCAGAGCTCACAGTTTCTAGTGGAGAGACTAACATACAAATAATTGCAGTGCAATAAATATCATGGGTCTATATATAGTGGAGGCACCACGTGGGAATAGTTACTCTACCTGGAGTAGGGGGAATGTCAGCTATGGCTTCAGAGAGGATGTGATATAAAAGCTGAGTCTTGTGATAAGAGTCAGCATTTAGCAGGTAGACAGGAGAAGGAAGAACATTTCAGATCAAGAGATCAATATGAACAAAGGTACAGAAATGTTAAAACAGCTGATTTGATCAAGGAAACTACTTAGGAATGGCAGAAACAAAGTATAAGGGAGAAGGAGTGAAACATGAGGCAGAACCTTTGCATGTTATGTCTTGAGGTCTAGTTGGTTTGAACAAGACAGACATGAAAGACTTTCACAAACCTTAATTTTAGTCCTTCAGTTTATTTCATCTGGAATTTTTTCATATTAGTTATTGTTGCTATAGATGTTGAAGTACAAAAATGTTGTAAAGTATGGTACCAATGTGAGCTATAAGTTCCATGATAACAAGGAGTATATACCTTTTTGTTGAGTATTTTTTTCCTGCATATCATTATTTGCATGGGTTATGAATTCATTCGACTGCCACCTTTTAATGTTTAACACAACATTAGTCTTTCTGGTTTAATTCCCTTATTTGAAATATGGGAAACTGAGGCCCAGAGTTTAGAAACTTATTTGAGAATGTACTAACTGGGATTGTAAGTGGTAAGTTAAAATTCCTTATCAATTGCACGACTCTGGGAATGTACTAAAAACCACTGAGTTGTATACTTTAAATGGTTGAATTGTATGGAATATGAATTATATCTCAAGTAAAGCCATTTTAAAACACAGTAGTAAAACAGACAAAAGGAATTCCTTTTTCATAAAGAACATCAGAGATGTGATTGCCACAAGTTCTCTGACCACTGTAAAGTACTCCTGCTATAATAAAATTAGTCTATGTTCAGATAACAGGATGATCCTATTAGTGTAATTATTAAGAGTAAATTCTAAGAAAGGAGTTAATCCATTTAGCAGATAAATAAAATTATGGCTTATTGATTATTAAAAATTGTTTATTAAACATAACTGAGAATCATGAATTATATCTTATGAAGAATTAAAAAAAGCAGGAGATAGGTATGAGTTAGTATATTCCCACTGCCTAAGGTAAAATTATTCAGTTAGTACTCATGTATTGAACACATACTATAGTCAGGCCCTATGCCAAACATTGGAGATAAAGACAGACAAATTTTGGGTAGCTCATAGTTTAATGGGAGAGACAGGCAAGTAATCAGGTAATTATAATTTAGAATGACATATGTTAAAGGTAAGCATAGACTAACCCTATCCCAAACTGAGGGAATCAAGGAACTTTTGTGCTTTTGAGAAGAGGCTATACTTGAGTTAATTCCTATAAATTGAATGTGCAAGGTGAAGTGAGGTTAGGAGGCAAGAGAATGCCCCATGCAGAAGTAGTAGTATGCACAAAAGCTCAGAGAAGAGAAAGCAGGCAGTATTTGGGAGTACTCTTAAGCCATTTCATGTGCCTGAACCTTAAGGAGTGGTAGAGTATGAAGTGAAGAGAGACAAATTGAGAGTAGTCATCAGGGGTCAGATTATGAAGGATATGGAAATTCTATTATGTTTTCACTTAATCCTGAAGGAGTTAAGATTGAAGAGCTTTCTCTAGAGAAGTGACATGTTCAGATTTACTTTGAAGTTCGAAGTGAATGTAGGGGTGCATTGTAGAAGAGATCCATTAGGAAGTAGCTACAGTAATCTAGGTAAGCAATGATGAAGGCTTAAACTAAGATCATTGCAATGGGAATGGAGAGAGATATCTGCAGATTGGAAAGATTTTAATCAGGTATAAGTAATAGGAATTGATAACTGCTTACAAGGGATAAAGGGCGAAGGAAGTTTGAGAATGATTCTCAGTTTTTTGGCTTAAGGCAAGTGGGTGGTTGTTGGTACCATCCACTGAGATGTAGGAAATGTTGGAGGAGGACAGGACTTAGAAAGGGAAGATGTTAAGGACAGTGTTGTGCATGTTAAGTTTCAGATGTTTGTGGATACAGGTGTACAGGCTGTTAGTATATATTTTGGAATTTAGGACAGAGATAGGGTGTGGAGAACATATCTTGGAATTGTTGACCATATCAGTGGATGAGGTCACCCATGGAGAATGAGCAGAGTGAGAAGAAAAGGAAACCAAGAATAGAAGTCTGGGGAGTGTCAACATTTAAGTAGAGGAAGGATAGAGGAAGTTTTTATTAAAACCATATTTTATTCAGTCTGTTATGTCTGAGAAGAAAGGAATAAAAAAATATGAGAGTGCCAACCCATCATGATTATTCAGACTCCTTTTGTAAGCATCTTTCTTTTGCTTTCCGAATAGGTTCTCCAGATGGCCCCATCATTCCTACAACAAGCCGGAAAATTATTATTAGGTATAGATTGTTAGTTTGATTCCATATGTCTCTTAAGATTGACAGGAGATAGTAAGAAAGGCTTATAAATCTTTTTAAGGACTGGTAGCTGTTTTGTATTTTTAATTGTAGCTTGAGACTGTACTAAACTATTTTGTTGTTCTTTCTTTTAGAATCAGGTAAATCGGAACCTGAATGTGACCAGTGTAAAGATGGTTACATAGGCCAGAACTGCAATATGTGTCAAAATGGCTATTACAATTTTGACAGCATCTGTACAAAGTGCCAATGTCATGGTCATGTGGACCCAGATAAAACTCCAAAGATTTGCAAGCCCGAGAGTGGTGAATGCATCAACTGCCTCCATAACACCACTGGGTTTTGGTGTGAAAACTGCCTAGAAGGTTATGTTCAAGACCTCGAGGGAAATTGCATCAAGAAAGGTAAAACTTCACCTAAGGTTGTAAATTTAATATCTAAGCCTAGCAATGAAAATTTCAGAACAGCTACCTTTAGCTTTATAAAAGCTTCCAATCCTACCAGAGGAGTTTCTGGAAATAGATTTTGATAGATATTTGCCTAAAGAGGTTTCTTTCCATTCCTCCTGCTCTCCTGACACTCCAAAGTCAACTCCAGAAATTTGAGGACCAAGACAAAGTCATTGCGACAGTGAGACACAGTGTTCTCACATTTTCTCTTCATCTACCTTTATTTTTGTGTTAATAATTAGAGTCTTATCATTTCTTTTATTCTTTGATTCCTTTATTCTCATCACCTCCAGTGATCATCAAAGGTTTTTTCAAGTAGGGACCTATAATGTAATAGAAGTTCCAGCTGAGAAACTAGAGTTCATTCTAGTTTCTATACTAACTTTGGGCCTAAGTTTCCCCACGTATTATGGAAGGAATAGCAATAATATTCCTTTTGATTTTTAGAAGAAAAAGTTATTCATATGGCAAAATATGTTCTTACAGGGAAGTTCAGTAAAGATTAGGAAAAAAATTAATGATTATAAATTCAGGATGAGTTAGGGATATCAAGGGCATAGAGGGATGAGACCATGCTGTTCTATAAACCACTCTTTGATATTCTAACATATGTTGAGCACTAGGCTGATGAACTATTGGTCTGTGGCAACTGTCATCTTTCTGCCACTTTCTTGATATCCTTATGCTATTGTGATCAAGTCCAAAAGACCCAAATTGAACCCTAGCTCTAGCTAGAGATCTTTCCCATTTGGGAGGCATACTTTGTCCATACTAAGCTGAAAGTATGATTTTTCTTATTAAGTATTAAGTAATACATATCAACTTTGCCTCTTTTTAGGATAAATTGATGTGGCTGACTGTGGTGATGAATTGTAATAAATAATAGTAACCATTTTATTGAGTACCTACTATGTGCCAAGCACTGTAAGCATTAAATGTGATAGTGCTGCATAGTATATTATCTCACTTAATCCTTTCCAAGAACTCTGCAAAGTTGATATTATTATTCCCATTTTACACATGAGGAACTGGAGCTTTAAAAAGATTGACTTATCTACAGCCACATAGCTCGATTTGATTTCAAAGCCTTTGGTCATTCTGCTGAGCTGTGCTGCCATTAGAAGTACAAAGTATAGCACTTTAACTATAAAATAGCTATTATCTACACAAAGGAAGAATTACTACATATGGAATTAAAGGAAGGCTATTTTCTCTCTTGGGTGACATCGACCCTGGACAATTTAAATTGTACTTTTCTGATGTAACTGAGATACAGTTTTTCCTACACCTCCTCTGAGGAGAATTTTACCTTTATGAAATACCATCAGGCATGTTGGACTTACTTTAGTTCAAATGATTGCCATCTATTGCTGTCACTTTTAATCACATGATTTAGAACTCAGTAGTGACATATTTACTGCATTTGCAGGAATGTATGTGACTCTATCTGAGAGTAAAGAAGGATAGAAAGCTCCAACATTGGAAATTTCCCAAAGGTTTTAGTACAGATATTATACATATTAGAGAACAGCCACAGATGTAATAATCTAGCTTTCTAGACCCTGATTCTTATCACTGTATTTCCTTTAAAATTATTTTTAACTTGCATTACCTTAAAACAGACTATCATGTAAACATCCCACATCAACCTCCACTCCCATGTGTATTTCTTTTATTGTTTCTCAAAACTGGATAATTTTGTCTTTTACATTTCATTCTCTGTTTTTATTTTCAGAAGTTATTGTTCCAACACCTGAAGGTTCTACCATTTTGGTTTCCAATGCCTCTTTGACCACATCAGTGCCCACCCCTATTATAAATAGTACATTTACCCCCACAACCCTGCAGACTATCTTAAGCACTTCTGAAAACAGCACTTCAGCTTTAGCTGATGTATCATGGACCCAGTTTAACATCATCATTTTGACAGTCATCATCATTGTGGTGGTGCTGCTAATGGGATTTGTAGGGGCTGTATATATGTACCGTGAGTACCAAAACCGGAAACTCAATGCCCCCTTTTGGACCATCGAGCTGAAAGAAGACAATATCAGTTTCAGCAGCTACCATGACAGCATTCCCAACGCAGATGTGTCGGGATTGTTGGAAGATGATGGCAATGAAGTGGCTCCCAATGGGCAACTGACCCTGACAACACCCATGCATAACTACAAAGCCTAAGGAGCTGGAACTATTCTCCTGGATTATTAAACCACAGTGCTTACTAAGACAGCACCAGCTCCTGGGCCAGACAGAACCTGGTAGAGTTTGCTGAGAAAACAAAGGCAAATAGTGTGCCAGAAATTTTCAGGTACAAATTTGTAATGTGCTTAGCCTATCTATTGCTCTTAGTTTTCCCATGAAGATCTGAAGCATTCACTGTCATTAAGGATTTGAAGTAAAGTATATTTTTGTACCAAACCACATAGGAGTAAGGAAAGGCTGAACCCCATAGTGCAGCCCAAATCCACTTTGACCTGCAAATTTCCTGGGAAACTGTTCACCAAACCAGTGGTAACAACATGATGGAGGGGAAAGGACTGCTGGAAGACTTCATCTCCATTCCTGAAATACCTTTTTTTAAAAGGAGGGTTAGGGATTGTATTCATTTTACTGTACTAAAAGACATCATTGAGGAAAAGTTGGTGTCTAGGCAGAATCACAATAAGCAGTCTTGATTGTTCTAGAATAGGGGTAGAAAAGCCCCAAAAAGATCTTTGGAAGGGCTTGATTTTTCCTCCCAGGATTCTTGCTCAGTGATGAGATTAAAGCACAGGATAAGCTTCTCATGGTAGAGGAAGGCAGCACTGGGAGCAGGAAGCTGATGGTCCTCCTCAGGGTCTCAGTGTAAATGATAAATTGTCTAAAAATAAGGAATATTCCTGCCTCTGGAGAAATAAGGTGTACATAATTAATGTAGCATATCTGGTCAACATTGTATCTATTTGTAAAAAAAATCATGTCATATTTTATCATCTGGGATTTATTTGTACAGCAGTTAATGGTGTTGTAAAAAGAAAATATGGGGGTTGCTTAAAATACTGTAAAATAGTTGGCAATATTGCTGGAGCTGGGACTCTGGTGAGCATCAGTCATTTTTAGTCCCTCTTTGGGCACTGTTAAAATTTATAAGAGGTTGAATGTTTGTAATCTTTCTTTCCTTTCTCAATCTAAAAGTAGAGTTATATGCTCTTTGACTTACTGTAGAGTCAAGCAATAGATTTCGAAGTCAATAATTGTTAAGCTGGGACACAGGCTGCATTCTCCAAAATACTCATCTAATTAGACACTATCCACTCTATATAGATTTATGTTAATATAAATCATACCCTCATTTAAATTTTTTTTTTTCCTGAATGTAAAAGATAGTCTTCCAAAGGATAGGAATATTTTAGTTCCAAAAGAAAAGCCATCATCACTTGGAATCTCTAGTTTTTGTGCCTGTGAGATATTGATATCCCCTCATAAAAAGCCTACATTTGAACATAACTTGTCATTCATTGCCATGAGGTATGTGCCATCTCCTTGTCTAGTTAGAGGGTAGCTCAGTTGTTGGGTATGTTTAGTTAGTCCTTGCTTTTAGATGCAGTTTTTTTCCTAGAGGCCAACTACTGTTGCTCTCATTTATTATGAAATTAACAGATTATGGATTAAACAAGCCAGAAAAAGTGGTCAGAAGTCAAATATAGATATTTATTAGGAGGAACAGCAAACTGTGAAGTGGTTAGAAAAAAGCGAAGACTTCCTATTAGATTAGACTTAGGAAATCCGATTTGACCCCTTTGCCTAACTTCCCTAGAGAAAAACCTAGAATTTGGTCATCCCTTTATAGGAGACCCCTAAGTTGTTCTCAGGGTTTGGAGATGATGTTCTCAAGGATGTACAGGCAAATAATCTATTTCTGGTAACCTGAGGGTGCTCTGTGTATTTGGCCATTGCTCTTAAGAGTAGAGGTTACATTATATTATATTAAAATTATTTAATATTTCTGTAACCTTCTGTAGTTTGCAAAGCACTTTTTCACATGTATGTCCTTTGTTCCTCACCGTAGCCCCCTGAGGAAGTAATTATTGTCCGCTTTTTATAGATGAGGAAACTGAGGCACAGAGGGGCTACACAATGTATGTCATTAGTAGGCTCGGAATCGGGATGTCTAACTCTAAAGCACATGTTCTTCAACTATATACTAATCCAGAGATTGCCTAGCCATGGACACAAGAAGGCTGGGAGGAAGAGTCCCATTGTGGGTGTTCCTAAATTTTTTGTAAGTACCAGGTGCAGTCCAGGGCCATAGAGCTATGAAGGACTTAGTGGAACCAACACAGGAAGATTGCTATTTGAAGCCAGTATTAGTGATAAGAAAACAAATCTGCCAGTTTGTGCTTCATTAGAGTGAACTAATCTCTCCAAGCAGGAAAGGAAAACTTGCTTTCCCCAGCAGTTGCTGCATACGTGCGTACAGACCAGGCACAATTCTAAGGAACTGGGCAAAGTGGCATGCCTGCCTTTCTCCCACATACCCTTCCCCTCAGAAAAAAAAGGCCAGGATTGAGGATAGTGAGAAATAAACATGTGTTAAATAGGAGTTAACCCAATAGAAAAAGGAATGTCTGTTGGAGCTTAAGAGCTAAAGCCAAATAGTGAGGATTCTGGCCATGTAGGAACTCCTTAAAATAGACCTTAAAAGGCATTACAAAAATTGAATCATAAAAAATATTTACCTGTAAATACTTTTTAACAGCTCCTAGGTCATGTTCTTAATTTTTCCTAATGAAAAAAAGTCTTAAAATTTGTTTTAAATAATATCCTTTAGTGTCACGGCTTTTTGCTTGTGGAAATAATTTTGCTTTAAAATATGAGTCAATCATGAAGTGATTTACCACTGAAATCAGACTAGAAAACTAGCATGGAACGCGCTGCACAATATTCATTCCTGTAAAGGCAGGGCTGCCGTGCACTATGGCATCCAGCAGCAGGGATATTGGAAGAACTTTTGTCTAAAGATTAGAAATATGTTATTTTTCATGAAGATTAAGACTGATGTGAATCTTATTGAATAATGACAGGTACTGCTATTAGGTGATAATTTTATCTTCATTAATTCATTTTAGTAAGGCCTTATGCATTTCTTACAGTTAGCTGCCCTAGGTAGTGTTAAGTATGTCTTTGTCCGCCCTTACTTCCCCCTCCCTCTATCCTCCATCCCTTGGGGCTCTCCTATTAATGGAATTTCTCTAGTTATAGAGAAAAAATCATAATAAAAAACTAAACCTCATTTATACTAAGGTCCTATGGACCTAAAGCATTACTCTTCCCAGGGATACCTAGATTTTATGAGACGAGAACAGAAAATAGGCATGGGATGGGAGGAGAGAGAATATTTTGGACAGGATTTGTAGAAGCCTCAAATTACGTTGCTATTCTCCAGCCCCATTATTCCTAGGAAGATTAACCATTAAAGTAAACACTCACTGACCTACTAGTTTTAATTTTGGTCAGCTGAGTGTCTTTAGGATGTTTAGTCCTTGTGCTGTTTTGGAAGCAGCTAAAGCCACAGTATTTCCTCTTGACAGCTTCAGTTGGAACTGAGCTATTAGATCGTTCACCTTGGTCCTGTATTTTTTGAAGGACACCTGATGAGCATAACACCACTCACTTACAATGAACAGCCTTCATACTTATACTGTAGGGTATGTGGGTAGGAGTTGAATTTCCACATATCAAGGAAAGCTCTCTGCAAAAAGTTCAAAAAGCTAAAAAAAAAAACAACAACTAGTGTAATCTGTTAGAGCAAGGAAAGCATTTTAGGCCTCATCCATGAAGAACCTTTGGTCTGTTGTGATCTTCTTGATAGTAAGGAGTTTGCAGCTAAAATGAGTTTGATGTGTATGGGGGAATAAAGAAAGGTTAATGAATTTTTCTCTTTAACCCTGAGCCAGAGACTGTGCCAAGGGGAAAAGCAGGAAGTATACACTGATCCATCTGAAAAAGTCAAATAATATCAAATGGACTAAATGTTATGGATCATTAAAATGTCAGTGGTTGAATGATGCTTTTTCAAAGGCAATTGGGAATCTTTCTTGTTACTTAAGTATACGCAATAGCTGCAGCAGCAGCCCTAGAATGTGAGCCCAGGGCTTTAGATCTAAGTTAGTCCAAAAGCTAAATGATTTAAAGTCAAGTTTTAATGTTAGGAACAAGCACTCCATAATACATTAAATCAGCCCAAGCAATTAGGAAATGTTTCTGAAACATTAAACTTGTATTTATGTCACTAAAATTCTAACATAAATTTTAAAAATGTGTCTCATACATATGCTGTACTAGGCTTCATAATACATTTCTAAATTTGTGTATGATTTGAATATATGAAAGAATTTATACAAGAGTGTTATTTAAAATTATTAAAAAATAAATGTATATAATTTGTACCTATTGTAGATTTGTTCTTTTACTTTTCTTTATGTGGTCAGAGTTGTTAGATGTGTTTATATATATGCCAAGGATCATTTCTTTTCAACTCATTTCATGAAAGTCTTTGAAACATTCATTTATTGACCATGTATTTTGTTTAATTTCATTTAAAAATGTTTTCTGCTTGGGGGAAAAAAACACATAAAGATCCCCCCTTTAAGAAAACAAAATATGAGAAGAAAACATCTTAACATATATTCTTGTTTGTGCTTTTGCCTATACCCTGTGAGATCCATTGGGATTTCCATAAAAATTTTATAAACAAAAATTGCTCACTTTGGGTTTCTTTTTCGCACATGTAAACTATTTCTTTAGTAGAAATTGGAAGGGAAACCATATTCTATGTGTTTATTAGTTAACTTGTAATGAGAGTACATCTTTTTATTATTTTAAGGAACCTTTGAAGATTCTCTATTTTGACAAAGCTAAATGACGTTTGATGGGATGGCATCTTAGGAGATCTCCAAATAAAAAAGTCAGTCAGCTCTTTGTGCTAAGAGCTTTATAAATTTAAATTGGTTTATTCAGCTTCAGTTGGTTGATATTTAAATTTTAAAACCCTGTTTTTCCTTTCTTACCACAACTGAAAACAGGTTTTATTACTTTATAATCACACCTTATATGTTTATAAATGTGGTTCTATGATGTATATGAATTGGATGTTATAAAGGAACAGAATAAGCATGGCAGAAATCTAAACAAAGTTTCAAGAGAAAGTAAATATATACAAACTTACCACACTGAGGAGAAATATTGTCAAAAACATTTATAGTATTGTATTCATACTTTTAATGCAAGTTTATCAAGTAAATACATTCACTAGATTGCATTATCAAGACTGGTTGTATTCATTTCCCATAGGAATATAAGATGCATATGTTTAAAAATATTCCACATGCTCCATTATAATTAAATCAGTAACTTCAAAGTATAAAGCATTGTGCTTAGTCATATTTAAAAAGTTAAGCTAAATTAAAAACAACAAAATGTTTTTCATGAGAGCACAGGCTGAAATTCAACATTCTAAAGCAATGTTAAAATCATAGTTTTACCTACAAGTTAGTTTTTCAAGGCAATTTTATGAAGAAATTATTGTAGTAATGATTGTACAGGCTTTCAAATACTTCTGCATACAAAATGAAAGCCAATCAGACAATGTTAAATTAAAAATGTGTTGCTTGTTTGTATTAATAAGTAGGGTTTAAACCTTGTATGTTGAACTGAATGCTGCACTTCAGACAGTTGGAGAAAAACAGGCAAAATGTTTTCTTTGTATGTAATAAGAGTAGGTTTGGGTAATAAAGGAAGCATTTGGGAGGAAATTTTCTTTTGTGGTTTCCTTTGTATTGTCAGACCAACTGCTAAAATTGTATATGTCTATATTGTTTTTTAATCTCTGACCCATGTAAGGAAGAGTCTCATCCCTTCCCCATGCCTATGGCCTTCCTAATCCAACAATATTAATCTCATGTATCATTTCCTATATATGGCAGGTTATATAAGCATATATAACCCCTTTGCTGGTGTGATTTCCTCTACCTGGAATATCCTTGAGAATGTTTGTTCGTTCTTTGCAAACCCCTGGTAAAAGGAAGTTGATCAATCCTTAATTTGTACCTACATTTTGCTTAATGAGTATCTTTCTTACTGCACATCTTTTATTATAAAATACTTGCTGTGTCTTCCCCAGTAGACTTGAAACCAGGAGCATTTATTCTTCTGTCTCTCGTATCTGGCATATTGCTGGTACATTGTGGATGCTCAGTAAATGGTGGTTAAAACAAAAGGTACTTTACAATACAAGAGTTGGTATGTGAACTTACTTGGTGAAGTATTATAAGAAATCTTATATTCAATGGGAGGACGATATTTCTTGTTCAAGACAGGTGTCAATATATGAGCTTCAGAGGGTCTGAGAAACCCTTGAAATTGAATGCTGTTTCATTTATGAATGCAAATTATATGTCTTTCTTTTCTGGAGAGAAAAGCCCTACTTTAATCATAGGCTCAAAAGAATCCATGATCCCCAAAAGATTAACAACTACTTAGATGGTTTTTACTTTAGCAATAAAGTAACAACTACTTAGATGGTTTTTACTTTTTAGCAATAAAAGTTCTCCTACTGAATGTAAATTGGTAAAAATGGTAAATTGGTCTTTATTCAAGAAATTCACTTCTGGGAATCCTTCATAAAGAAATGACCTAAAAATCAGAGACTTCACCAACTTTATTTTTTCAGAGTGATGTCTAAAGTTCCAAAAAATAGGGACAAATTCTAGATGTTCAAGAATATGGATGTGGTTTAGTGCATATACTTGTTAAGATAACATACAATCACTAAGGATGATTAGGAAGAATTATTAAAAACAGAATCAGAAGTGAAGAAAAATGAAATATTTTGAAGATATGCATGAAATTCCACTCCTAGTGTATAAAGAATCTTTTATGTTTGTGCACCAGAAGCTACATTCCAGATTTTTCATTGCAGCATGATTTGTTAAAGCAAAATAATTGGAAACAGTTCAAATGTCTGTCAGTAGAAGAATGGATAGATTGTGATCTATCCATATACTTTCAAGAGAATTTTATGCAGTAATGGAAAATGAATGAATTATAGCCTATATACTTCAATGTGGATAAACCACAAAAACATAATGTTGAACAAAAAAAGCCATAGAAAATCTATACAATATAATTTCTTTTAAGGGCCAAAAATGGGAAATAGGATAACATGTTGTTTAGAAATACATATTTTTGTAGGAAAATGGTAAAGAAAGACAAGGGAATGATTAATACAAAAGTAAAGATAACTTTGGAAGAGAAAGAGGGATGCACAGATGGTTTCAAAGTAATCAGTAATGTTCTATTTCTTACACCCCATTATTGTGGGTTTTCATTGTATTCTTTTTTTTAAACTGTGTACACAATGATATATAACATTTCATTATGAAAACTTTAATAGGATATAAACTGGTAGATAAAACATAATTTCAACTTTGTTGAAAAAATATACGAAGAAAATATTTGGAAGGAAACACCATAATTTGGTGATATGTATCCTAAAGAAACAACCAAACGAAACAAACCCATTACATTTTATTTCACAATGGTAAAAGAATAAATTCATCAACCCTAAATGTAACCATCCTAAATGTATATGCATCTCATAACAGTTTCAAAATACACAAAACAAAAACTGATACTAGTGAAAAGAGAAACAAACCACAATTATAATTAGACCAGTAGACAGAAAACAAGGCTATAGAATAGGTAACACTACCACCAACTTGACCTGATTGACATAGACCGCTCAGCCCAACAACCGCAGGAGATACTTTCTTTACAACTGCACATGCATATGGGAAATTCTGAAATATTTGAAAACTAACATACTTCCAAATAACACACATGTCAAAAAAGAAATGAAGAAAAATTAGAAAGTATTTTGGACTGAATGAAAATGAAAACACAACATTTCAAAATTATGGGATGCAGCTGAAGCAGTACTTAAAGGAACATTTAGAGCACTAAATTTTTGTATTAGAAAACAGAACTGATCCTAGCACTCTGGGAGGCCGAGGCGGGCGGATTGCTCAAGGTCAGGTGTTCGAAACCAGCCTGAGCAAGAGCGAGACCCCCGTCTCTACTATAAAGAGAAAGAAATTAATTGGCCAACTAATATATATATAAAATTAGCCGGGCATGGTGGCGCATGCCTGTAGTCCCAGCTACTTGGGAGGCTGAGGCAGAAGGATTGCTTGAGCCCAGGAGTTTGAGGTTGCTGTGAGCTAGGCTGACGCCACGGCACTCACTCTAGCCTGGGCAACAAAGTGAGACTCTATGTCTCAAAAAAAAAAAAAAGAAAAGAAAAGAGAACTGGCCGGGTGTGGTGGCTCTCACTTGTAATCCTAGCACTCTGGGAGGCCAAGACTGGAGGATTACTTGAATCCAGGAGTTCAACACCAGCCTGAGCAAGAGCAAGACCCCATCTCTACTAATAGTAGAAAAAATCAGCCAGGTGTAGTGGCACACACCTGTAGTCCCAGCTGCTTGGGAGGCTGAGGCAGAAGAATCATTTGAGCCTAGGCGTTTGAGGTTGCTGTGCACTATGACAATGCTACTGCTCTATAGCTGGAGCAACCAAGTGAGATTCTGTCTCACGAAAGAAAAAAAAAAAAAAAAGATCTCAAATTAATGACCTAAGTGTCTATCTTAAACTAGAAAAGGAGGAGCAAAATATCCCCAAAGTATGCAGAAGATAGCAAATAAGACCAAAAATAAATAAAACACTAAGGAGAGAAAATCAATGGAACTAAATGCTAGTTCTTTGAGAAATTCAATAAAATTGATAGACTTCTGCACAGATGATCCGAAAAATTAAGAGAAGGAAAAGACCAAAAAAAAAAAATCAATATCAGGAACGAGAGAGGGATAATCACTATGGATTCCAAAGACATTGAAAAGAGAAGTTTATGACAATAAATTTGATGACTTGGATGAAATGTACAGATTTCTGAAAAGACACAGACTACTGTGCTCACTCAAAAAGAAATAGATAACCCAAATAGTCCTATATCTTTTGAAGAAATTGAATTTGTAGTTAAAAAATACCTCCCCAAAGAAAACTCCAAGTCCAGATAGCATCACTGGTGAATTCTAGAAACATTTAAAGAAGAAATATTACCAATTCTATACAAACTTCCAGAAAAACTAAAAAGGAAGCAGTATTTCCCAGCTCATTCTATAAAACCAGACAGACTTCACAGAAAACTACAGACCTTACTTCTCATGAACATAGACAACTATTTCTAAGAAAATTTAAGCAAGGCAAATTAAATACAATACATTTAAAAAAATAGTACCTCATAGCCAACTGGGGTTTATCCTACAAATGCAAGCTTGGTATAACATTTGAAAATCAGTCAATGTAATAATTGACACAGACTGAAAAAGAAAACTCATATAATGATCATCTTAATAGATGCAGCAAAGCATTTTACAGAATCTGATATCCATTCATGACGAAAATGATGATGATGATGATGATGATACTCTTGTGATACTGTGAGATAATAAGAAATAAATACTTTGATCCTCATCCAGCTCCTGGTCAGATCTCTGAAACCTTTGTAACGTCTTAAGTGTCGTGAGCTATAGGAGCATCTGATACTATATTTGGTTTCTGTCCCTGACTCTTGAAATAACTCCAGAATGATAAAGGTGAAAGGAATGTCTTTCGTGACTTACGGCAAGCCCCTGTCAACCACACCAGATTTAATGAGGTGACTTTTGGAAAGGCCCTAAAGATAGGGGTGCTGGTTGCCAGCGAAACCAATAATAGGTTTAGAGGGCTGAAACTTTCAGCCCCACCTCCTATCCTCTGGGGCCTGGAGATTAAGTGTAATCACCAATGGCCAATGATTTAAAAATCATGCCTGTGTAACAAAGCCTCCATAAAACCCGAACGGAAGGGGTTCGAAGAATGGGGCTGTCTTCATCTTTGTATTGCCATTGCCAAGCACCGGCTCTAACGCACATACACAAAAGCTTCTTAAATGGCAGTAAATGAATAAGTGAATCAGCAGCATCGCAGTTTTCACACCGATAAATAACGGTAAAGGTGTGTTAGTTTGCTGTGGTGCGTAGGCTTTGAATGAGTGAAAGCTTAAACCATAAACCGAATCGGCTATTGTTTTGGAAAGCGCCACATCACTTGTAAGTAGGGATGTTTGGGGGTGACCTTGGTAACATATGGCACAAAATCCCCTTCCGTGGACGGGTGCTGAGGAAGCTCATTCCTTCAGAGCAGAGAGAGACCTCGCCCACGGACTGGCCTGCCGCTCCCCGAACTCTGTGGCATGTGCTCACTGGGTAGGCCACAGACATAGCCCAGCATAGGGATGCCTTTGGTGCCCTCCCCTCCTTGCCTTTATTTTCAGTAGCTTGCAGAATCAACAGGCTACATCTCAGCCTTTTAAGTCCTCGAAACACTTTCTAAATGAGCCGTTGTTATCTTTAATCACCATGGCTAGGGGATTATCCAGCCTCATTTGAAGAAGCTATTTTTGCAAGGAAATGAGATTCTTCCAGATAAGGCTAAAGACATTAAGGGTGTCTATTAAGATTCTGCTTTAGTTGAGATAATAATTTTAGGGTAATTAAGCAAATTGTGTAGACTCCAATGGGCTGTTAATCCCCAAAGGAATTATCTGAAATGGAGAGGCCTTTTAAATTCTAAAACAAGGAATTTGGCAACAGTTACAGTTCGAATTTCCTTCAGTTAAAATGCACAGGTACTGTCCCGGGAAAGTAGGACCCTCATTTACTCATAATCTGTATTTCACCTTTTTGTATTAAAAGAGATCATAAAACCTTTCAGTTATACTTAAAGTATAAGTTAAGTATACCGAGGAGGAAGTAGAAATATACCAGAAAACCTAGACTAAAGGCTAAATTAGCAATTGACACCCAATTTAGCAATGAGCTTCCCAAGAATCAACAACGTAACTGTGTTACCGTCTAATGAAAGTATGCATACCGGAACACCAACAGAAAATCCCTTTTTCTGGGTTCTAAAAGAGAATAGGTTGCGGTACTGAGAGCATCAGCTTTGAAAGCAAAGAGACATGGGTTCCAGTGCAGGCCTCACAACTACAAGATCTTGGCAAGTTAATAGATGGCGCTTAGCCCTCTTGTCATTACCTGCAAAAGTACTAATGATGCCGACCCCTGAGGGTTGCAGTGAGGTTAAGTGAAATCTTACATGTTAAGCACCCTGGCGCATGCAAGGTCTACAATGAATGCTAGTTCCCTCCCTGTCTCCCTATTATTTAAGAGTTCTTTAATAAAAAATTATACCAAAAATTTCAATGTTGTTCTTTTTCTAGTTGAGTAGAGAATTGGATCAGGTACCAGGTGGTTTGTATTCTGACTAGAAAACCAACCCATAGCCTACTCCAGTATTGGAGTAAGGCCACTCCTAGGTTTTGGGTACATTTGGAATGAAATGAGATACTTTTTAAGTTGAATTGTTGCTGTTTCGGTGTCTTTGTTGCGTGATCTTGGGCCAGGATGGCACCCACAGGAGGCAGAAATAGGCAGCGTGGCATCTTGTGGGCATTGCTTGGTCCCACGGGGATCTGCAAGAATTGCCACATTTGCCTATGAGAAATGGATGGGAAGTGGGTATCGTGGAATGAGGAGCGTGCAGGCCTGGGAGTCTGCACATGTCAGGTCTGTCCATGCTCTGTTATAAATTCACAGAGTGATCTCGGGCAGGCTCCTAAACCCATCCGGATCTCAGTTTTTCCATCAGTGAATCCAAGAGGTTTAGTTGAATGTTCTCTATGTGAGTCTTTTTCACTTTTGTATTCTATTAGGTGGGAAGAAAAGGGTGTTTGGGGTAAGATCATTAAATTCTGGTTAAGATTTATTAATTTATTCTTTCCCCAACATTTGTTAAACATCTATTATCTGCCAAATACCGTAATAAATCCTAAGATACAGAATTAAAAGTCCCTGCTCTCCAAAGAAGCCAGACACAAAACAGTATATACTGTAGGATTCCAGTTCTATGAAACTGTCAAAAAGACAAATCTTTAATGACAAAAAGTAGATCAGGGATTTCCTGAGGTGGAAGGGCAGGATTACCAGGAAATTCTTTAGGGTGATGGAAATGTTTTATATCTGTGCTAATATGGTAACCACTTGCCTCTTGTGGCTATTTAAGTTGACATTGGTTAAGATAAAAATTTTAAAAATTCAGTTCTTCAATCATGTAGCCACATTTTAGGGTTTAGTAGCCACATGTGGCTAGTGGCTACTCTGTTGGACAGTGCAGATTTAGAATACTGTGTTTCTATCATCCCAGATGGTTCTGTTGGAGAGCCCTGTTCTATGTCTTGATTGCGGTGGTGGTTGTGTGGGTGTGTAAGTTTGCCAAAACTCATCAGAATGTACTCGTATACCTAAAGTGAGTGCATTTTGTTGTTTGTAAATTCTGTCTCAATAAAATTGATTTAAAATAAAAACATTGCCTCTCCTAGTCTCAAGAAGCTCACACTACCATAGGACAGACAGCCAAGTTAATAGACAATTACAGAGCTAAGTGTGACAATGAAGATAAGCTCAAGGTGTTCTGAGAGTTCAGCATGGGGCATCTACCCAGACTGCGTCCAAAAACTTTCTCTCTTTTTTTTCCCTTTGAGACGGTCTTGCTCTGTTGCTTGGGCTAAAGTGCATCATCATAGCTCATTCCAACCTCCAACTCTTGGGCTTAAGCAAGCCTCCCGTTTCAGCCTCCGAAGTAGCTGGGACTACAGGAGCATACCACCATGCCTGGCTAAGTTTTCTATTTTTTGTAGAGACAGGGTCTTGCTCTTGCTCAGGCTGGTCTTGAACTCTTGGGCTCAAGTGATCCTACTGCCTCGGCCTCCCAAAGTGCTAGGATTATAGGCTTGAGCCACCGCCCCACACTGGACCCCAAAACTTTCTCTTAACTGTGGCTGGGAGTAGCCTGGGAATTTGAGAGAGAAGAGGAAGGAAAGGTATTCTAGAATATAAGAACCACTAGCACATACAGGTCCTTTGTGTGAGTTAGAAAAAGACATTCCTACTTTGGAGTGGACTCACAGCTTGCCAAGCAGAGCATGAATTGAATTTAAACGTCCAGGCATCCTATGGCTGGATGTACCCTCATGCAGGACACCACCTGTGCGGTGTACCTGGTGGAGACAGGGAGGAGGGCAAATGCAAAGGAAGAGGGTTTACATTCATCCCTTTGAGGAAGGAGGTACTGCAGCCACCACAAATATGTACACCCTTCCCTAAGTCCTAACCTGCACTCCCAACATGAATATACTACATTTAAGGGAGAGGCAAAGTTTACCATCCCCCTCCTGCAAGTCACAAGACATTAAGTGCTTTTTTTTAATCTGCAAAATATCTGGACAATTGATGAATTTAATTATCCTTCTTTGCCTAGAGCTATTGCTGCTTTACATATTCAAATATGCAGCTGGGAGAGGGTGCTTGAAAACTCTCCCTGGCATCCTAGAGTAACTTTTCCAGCAGCCTTTGGCTCTCTTGTAGCCAGCCCCTGGGTTTAGATGGGTGGGGTTCTGGCCATAGTACTGAGGATGATCAATTTCGGAAAGGATATCTTGGCTTGGGATGTATCTATGCCTTCTGTAAGTTTCAAAAAGCTCAGGAGCGTCAGCTTTTGAAGGTCCAAGTTCTTTTCTGTCAGTAGCTCACTGTGTGACGATGGGAAAATAAGTTCATGTCACTGAGCCTCAATTTCCTTATCCATAAAAGAGTGATAATGAACTTGTCTCAAGCAGCTGTCTTGAAGGAGCAGCAAGGGATGAAGCCTGTGGCATAGGCTTTGTAAATAGTTGTGTCAAGTAGGGATTTTATTTTATCTCTGTGTTACTGACCTCATGGTTCTTGGTACCCGAGTCAATAGAAATTGGCACGAGACTGAAAAAGGAATGTATACAGGCAAGGCTTTACTTGGGCAGGGCAGTGATGTTGCTTTGCTTGAACAAAAGGAAGATAATGCTGGTTAAGGAGCAAGCAGACTGGCTCTCCGAACAAAGGACTGGGGAACTTTTAAAGGGTAGAAAGAGAAAGTTTGACACTAATATTGAAATCATAGCACATAGAGGTGGAATTTTGTTGGCAGCTGCCAAGCCAGTGACCATGCTTCTTCATACGTTGCATGCCTCATTAGCATGTTAAATCTCCACCCTCGGGCATGATTTTTAGCATTAAAATGAGGCCAAAGGTCTATGAGTGGTCAACTTCAGGCTTCATCTTGGCAGTAACCAGTTCAAGCTGGCTTTGACCAGGGCGGGCGGAACCTGCTCCAATGGTTGCCACGTCCTGTTAAAGAAAGCAGAACTACCTTCTAGTGAAGTTGGGTGTTAATCATTTTCAAAGCTTTTGTTTGGTATTGTAAGCAGACTTGAGGTTTGGCTCAAGGCTCGGGCAGGCAGCCAAGGTCCACCTCCTGCACTATCTCGCCTGCAGGCCTTAAAAAGTGAGAAGTTACTGCACATATGGTACGTACAGGTTGCTATGCTGCTTTTGCAGGACATAGGTCTTATAAAACACCTTTCCCCACCTCCTGGATCGCAATGACTCAACCCCTTCTCTGTGTCTCTAGAATTTTATGTGTGTAGCTGGGGTGACTGAATTAAAAGAACAAAAGACAGATTAACTGGAGAAAAGGCATGCAATTTTTATTAATGGTTATGTGCACAGGTGTTCACAGAAAAGAGGTGAAACTCAAAGAAGTAGTTAGGCTTGAGGGCTTTTATACCTTTTCAATAAAAGAAAGGGGGTTTATGCTTGAAGCGATAGGACATCATGGGGAGGAAACTAGTGAAGATGTGGGGGAAACTAGTGGAATACAGGGAGGGAGGACACCTGTCCAAAGGGAATTTATGCTTTAAGGCAGAAAAGGAGAAGGCCGAGAATTCTTCCCACATCTGTTGATTCTCAGTTGCCCTCAGCTCAAAATAATCCTTATGCCAAAGTGGCATATTTGGGGATGGCATGTTCCGGTCCCCTTCTATGGCCAGGCAACTCCTCGCCGAATCTCAGTTTTGTCATCTATAAAATTGGAGCATTATCAGTTCTTATTTAATGAGGGTATTGTGAGGACAGAGTGTAAAGTATTTAACATAGTGCCTGGCACATAGAAAGAGCTCAGTGCATGGTAGCTAGCTAGCTATTCATGGGACATTGGAGCTGAAGGGGCCTGAGTGTTGTAGCCTAATGCATTCAGTGTATGGGTAAGAAAATAGGCCCAGAAAGTTGAATTGGCAGGTCTAAGATCATATAGTGTGTTCATGTGTGTTACCTTCTCTAGTTCAATAATCTACATTCGATTCGAAATATTGGGATATTTCTCAGTTCTCTTCCCATCTTGAGAAAAAGTCAGGACTTGGAGTTAATTTGACAAACCGGTATTGAGCACCTACTGTGTGCACAGCCTTGGGCTACATGGTGGGCCCAGAAGGCGTCACTGGCTTGACACACCAGCCTGCTATGGAGAAGACAGTGGCTGCCGACTGGGAATTCGTGCCTCCCAAAGACTGCTGATCTTGAGGGTGGGTTGGGAGGAGTTTTTGAGAGCAAGCGGGCAGACTGGTGTGCCGGAAATACTGCTGACATTGGGACCAGACGCACCTGTGTTTGGACCTTGGCACAGCCATGTATTAGAAGGGCAGCTCGGCCAAATCTAGGAAAATGTGTGTAACAAAATAAATAATGATAGTAATGGCTTATAACACATAAAATAAAACAAATATCCATGAGTCCATACTGACGTAAATAAGCCACTGAATAAACAAACAAATGGGGGGAAAGGGAAAGCTCTTCCTTACAGTAGAATTCCAATGAATAAATATCGAAGAAGTGATGAAAATAGAAAATCACCAATTGGAAAATACCACTGTAATAATTGTTTTGGGTAAGAATTATCAATAGATGCTAAAATTAATGGGTGAAAGTATGGAAAACGGCATACATGGCCGCAAACATCTCCCCACAAGATTCTTATTAATTACAAAAGGAAAAATAGTCATTTTCCTGCAGAGATACTTGGCAGATACTACTGTAGTCAAGACATCAGAGTTACGGTCACCCATTAGTGAGACACAGTGACACTGCACCCTGGGAAGGTATTCTTGTTAAAAGTGTGTAACCTGAATTAAACTTGAGAAAACACCACACAGACCTAAAATGGGAAACAGTCTATCAAATAATGGGAAGAATTCCTAAAAGTGTCAATGTCATGAAAGATAAAGACAGACTACCTGCCAGAGATTGGAGGAGAGTAAGGAGATGTAACAAGTAAATGTAACGTGGAATATTGGATTGGATCCCAGACCAGCAAAAGAGAATTCATGAGAAAACGGATTACATTTACATAAGGCCTGTCATAATAGTATCGTATCAGTGTAATTTCTTATTTTTGACAATTGTGCAGTGGTTATGTAAGATGTTAATATGCTAGGAAAATGAATGAAGGTTATATGAGAAATTCTTTGTAGTATTTTTGCAACTTTTTCCTAGGTCTCACATTATTTCTAAATAAAAAGCTAAGGAAAAAGGCAAGAAGGAAGTTTGGCCTTTGGCAAATCTCTTTCCCTCTCTGAGTCTTAGTTTCCTTTTCTGTGGGTAGCACGGTCATTCTAGTTCTCTTCACAGTGTTGTCAGGATGAAATGGAATAGTGCAAAGTAGCAATGCATGTGTACTGATCCTATAAAAAGTTATTCTTGCTGTTCGTAATGGCAATTAAAGTGTCTTGAGCTGCTAAAACTTGAGGAGGGTTCCACCCAAATGAAAGACATCTGGCTACAAGCTACTTCCTCCCAACCATTTGATACGACCTTGTCCAAGGAAATAATAATGCCAGCTTTGTGGTTGTGTGGCTGTTGCCAAGGAGATGGCTCCAGATAGCTCAAACAGCTGGTGGCAGTGACGTCATCTCCAGACTTGGCAGAAAGAAAGGCCATGGGGAGACAGAGACAGGGCAAAGGCCTCTGTCCCTGACCATGAAACCACCATAGTAGCAGGAAAAACAACTTCCCAAATAGCCTTTCATTTGTGCAATTGATTCTATTTTCTGTTTCCGGGTTCACTAAAGGGTTTAGCACATAATGCAGGAACATGGTCATACTGAATAAGGCAATGGATTAACTATAATGAGAACTCCTCACTTCACAGGTTTTCTTCTTTATAGTGTCCAAAATATCTAATTAGATAATGCAAACATGTGATCTCAACATGGTCCACCCCATTTTGCACATGAGAAAATAAAGATAGAGCAAGGGAAAGGGACCCTAGGTCACGGGATAAATTGGAGGAGTTTCCAGAGTCAGAATCCAGGTGTCCAGACTTCCAGCCTTGTGATCATACTGCCCATACTAAGATTCACCTCTCAGCCACCTTGCAGCAGTTGCCGAAGAAAGAGAGTCTGGTGAACATATCACTTAAATACTCTTGTGTGGATATAGCCCTCACCTCTCAATCCTTAATTCTAAAATGGAGAAAAACAAACAAATGGGGATGACAGGCTGCCTGAAACAATGAGGGCACTGAGGTTCAGAGGGACCTAGGCTCATCTCCCAGTTCCAGCCCTGTCAGTGGAAACTTGAGTAAGCACTTTTAACCTTTTGCAGCCTCAGTGTTCTCAACTGTAACTAAAATGGGTGTAATAGTAGCCCCTCTTCCAGAAGGTTGTTGTGAGGGTTAACTGAGGTGGTTCGTTTGATATGTCTGGCACAGGTGACACGTGCTCAAAATGAATAGGTCCTCGTTCTTATTTTCTTTCTCAAGAGTTTTCATTGGCTGGATGGAAAGTTAGTCCCTTCATTTGGGAAGTGATGATTTGTAACTCAGCCTCCCTCTCTGGAGACAGTTGGTTGTATTAATGTTAGTAGCTGCGAAATAAACACAGAGAAATCACCTCCAGAGCTGTAAAGTCCTGAGAGGTCCAATCCTCTCATTTAACAGATGTACAAACTGACGTCTAGCGAGCAGAAGTGGTGTGCCAAAGATCACAGAGTCATTGGCAGAGCCGAGGTGGGAATCTTGCCACCCAGGCTTCCCTGCCTTAGGATACACTCATCTCAGAGGTGGGATGAACTTAGCACTGGCAAGGAGCACTGGTTCCAGGGCTTTAAGGCCTGCCAAGCCCTCTCTTTCTCTTTCAGGCTGTTATCTCATTGCTGATTCTAGGGATGCTTGAAGATCTGGGGAAGGAAGAGGGACAGGTGCAGAATCATGGGCTTTGTAAACCTCACTAAAGCTGAGAGAGAGTGAGAGAGAGAGAGAGAGAAAGAGAATGAATATGAGATGTATGGAATTACTATTGATTGAGCTCCTATATTTCAGGTTATCCTCCCCCAAACCTTGCAGGATAGGGGGGAGGAGGGCATGGGCAATATAAGTAACCTTAACACTTGTACCCCCATAATACGCTAACATAAAATAAATAAATAAATAAATAAATAAATAAAATTAAAAAAAAACATTATCCTTAGCTGTCAAAACTTGGAAGCACTCAAGACATTTTTTAGTGGGTGAATAAATAAATAAACTGTGGTACATCCAAAAAGAAAAAACCTTGCAGGATAGATACTAGCTCTATTTTCCAGATTGATTGACTCACTGAGTCATTCATTCATTTAACATATATTTTCAAATATCTGCCAGGTGGCAGGCACAGTGCTAGGTGTTGAGGATGCAGCAGTTAACAATTCATAACAGAGTGCCTACCATCATGGACCTTCCAGTCCAGTGCAAGAGGAAGACATTAAAAAAACAGATATATACAATTGCAAAATGTGGTAAGTGCTACAAACGAGTAATATGGGTTGCTAAGAATGCAAGAAGTGATTTGATTTAGAGGATTAGGAAAGGCCTCTTTGGAAAGTAATTGATTAATTACTTAACTGAAGGATGAGGAAACTGAGGCTGAGAGGGGATTTGTTCATGATTACCGGGAAAGTCACCATCTACCCATTCACCCACCTTATTTTTATCCAGGGCTCTCCCAACAGCCTGCAGAGGAGGGAGCAACACTGAGAAGGGGAGCAGAAGGTTGATTTCACTGCTTAAACTCTGCCAAAATTATCTAGGTGTTTAGTGATTGCTCCGTGCTTTAAGAAAGGCAGCCAGGGTTTTGGAGAAAGCCGTCATCTGGTTGGCAGGAGCCGCTGATCTGGCTCCAGTTGACAAACTTATTGTGAATACTCACAGTATTACTTTGGGAGAGTCATTTCCTCTCTTCCTCTGTATACTGATTGTAGGTGCATTTGCGCCCTAACGGTAATAAAGGTGAGAGATCGGAGTGGGAGTGTAGCTGACCTCTTGGCTCACAGGGATGAGTTATTTGCTTCAAAGTAAGCCTGCAAATTACTGCTTGAAGTGAGATTCTGCATGTAGGATTTTTCTAAAGCACCTGATTATCTGAGTTTCAACTCAAAGCAGAGGAGTTTTTTTTGATGCACAGACGCCAACATAAGGTTTTGGGGTCATTACTCTAAAAAACCAAACACTGCTTTAAGAACTCTGAGGGTCCGGGACCATATTCCCATCTCCCGCTTAAATTAACGGACCACGGCAGGCTTTCGCCCACAACAAAGATGGCGATCGCCCCAGCCTCGGCTTGAGTGCCCTCACGCAACATGGCAGCCGGCCTCTCTTTCGTTAGTCTTGCTGGCCCAAGCTCAGATGCGGTGCCCTTAGTTAACATGGCGCCCGCCTCCGCTTCCCTGCCAGGCCTCTGGCCCCGACAGGTCGGCTTCACCGCGCGCGCCGCGGTGGCCCCGCCTCGTTTCCGTAGGAAGAAGCGCCCGGAAAGATGGCGGCGGCTGCGGTTTGAATTCCAGCGGCGCCGCCGGAGTCCGAACGAGAGCTGGGTTAGAGGGGGCGGGACCTGGGAGCCGGGCGGGTCGCTCCAGCGGGGGTTACCCGTGGCGTCGCCGCCACCACAGACACCAAAACTACCACCGCCTCCGTGTCCGTGATGGACTCGGTTTTGGAAGAGGACGTCACCCACCCTGGGACGCCCAGCGGCTGCAGGTGCGGCCCGGGAATTTGGGGTTCGCGGTAACTGGGCCCGGGTTCCCGCTGATGCCGGTTCGCTCTAACGCAGCCTTGGGCCTTGCCCTTGAGGTTGCTTGAGGGCGACTGGCCGGGGCACTATGAGTGGTGGGTTACTTCAGGGAGGGCCTCCGGGGGCCACCAGCTATACTGAGTGTGGGGGGCTGGAGTCCCGACCTACATCTCACTCGCATCTAGCATTTTGGGACAAACTTTGATGAGGGGTTGAAGGACAGATAAGGGGTTTTCTGAAAGAGTGGGAGTAGGGGGTGCACTTCGAGTATTCCACTGGTGGGGACTGCTTGGGGGCCAGGGACCTTGAGGGCAGTTGATGGCTCATTTTGGTTTGGGGAATTTGCTTTCATCGTGGAGAATGTAGTCGGTCTGTCCAGACTTTGCTTTCCCATTCACATAGTGGCCACCCAGGAAGGAGGCAATGGAATGCAGTGGTTAAGAACCTTGGCTGGACTTGGACAGAATTGAATTCAAATCCAGCCCTGTAAATTGACTGTGTTACCTTGATAAAGTGACTTAACCTACTTTCCCATCTGTAAAATGGGCAAGCAGTAATATCCACCTGACAGAGTTGGGGTGAGGATTAAAAGAGGTGATGCTTGCCCAGCAATTAGCTTGGCAAGTGTAGTGCCTGGCACATAATCAGTACTTAAAAAATGATCCTGTGTTGCCATTATTATTATTATTATTATTACTATCATCAGTGGTGATACAAATCAGGGAATAATGACCTCCCATTTGACCTGCCCCAAGAGGTAGGTGGAGGCCCATTTGCTGTTGGGGCTGGAGTCTCTCCTTTGGTAGGAGGGCCTGGTGGAGCCCTAGACTGCTCCATGACTGGGCCCCTGGGGTTGTCCTCCTGGGCTCCTGGTTGGAGAGTGGGTAGAAGAAGGAGGAAGAGAGCCCTGAATGAGAATCTGCAGTGTTTATCCCGCTTTGCAAGGGACAGGCTGCTGCTTTTAGTCAGCATACCCTAACTGAAAGGTGACCATAGTGTTTATTTTGCCAAGTGGGATGTTTTTAAGAGTGAAATAGGCACAATTAATCTTTGTGCCTGGGCAGAAGGCATAAACAAGTCCTATCTTGGGTAAAGGTTATTCTGTTTATTGGGAACCTACTATGTTTCAGGCACAAAGCAAGACCCTTTGCAGTTCCTGCCTAATTGGATCCTGTGATAGTCGTCATGTCCCTTTGTATCCGTCTTTCTTTCTTCCACTGCCCCAATATATTGCGGTATGGCCTCTCACTTGGATTGTCCTGGCTTCTTCACACCTCCAATAGTTCTTTATACTACAGTTTGAAAACTCTTTTTAAAATGTAAATTTGATCTTCCCAGTCTGCTGCTTTATACTTTTAATGTTTCCGGTTGCTATTCAGATAAAGTCCATTATTCTCTCAACTCTTCTTACTTTAGAGCATGTTGGCCACATACTTGGGCTTTGGGGAGCCAGACCTACCTGGGTTTCAATCACAGTTCTGCCACTTAACAACCCTGTGACTTTGAGTAAGCCATACATCCTTTGTGAGATTTAGTTTCTATCATCTGTAAAATGGGTTGGTATAAAGCTTAGGTTTGGCATAAGGATGGAAATGAGTCTAAAAGAGTTAAGCCCACTCATTGACCCAGAGTAGCTACTCAACAGATCAGCAAATATTTTTTATTCCTTCCTCTCCCTGCCTTTGCAGGACTTAGACACTGCATACATTCCTGGTAGCGAATCCCTTACTCACCTGCTTTAGCCACTCCCTGGTTTATCATCCCCAGGATGAAGTTCTTTTATATGGCTTCCAGGGTCCTTCATCATCTGGTCCTGGTACCTTTCTCATCTTGTCTCTTCTTACTCTCCCAACCCTGTCTCCTCTCTAAACAAGGTTGACAAACTCTGTCATGAATGCCCTTACCTTGTTCTTTCTCACTGCTGGGGCTGTGCTCTTTCTGTTCCTGCTGACTGGATTGCCTTCCCTTGTCCCCTTTGTGTTATTAATGCCTATTATTTTTTCAGGTCTCAATTTAGGTGTCCCTGCCAGAAAGCCTTCACTGCCATTTCCCCATCCCCACCTGGGCCCTTTACTTTTCTAACCACTCCCACTTATCACTGACCCTATCTCAGTCCTTGATCTTACTGAATTTTATTGGCCAATAAAATTGTCCAGTGGAATACAATGTAACCCATATATGTAATTTAAAATTTTCTAGTAGCCACTTTAAAAAAATTAAACAGGTAAAATTAATAATATATTTTATTTAACCTAATATTTCCATATATTATCATTCTAACATAATTGATAGAAAAATTATTAATGAGTATTTTACATTCTTTTTTGTCTTACTAATTCTTTGAAATCTGGTATTAATTTATACTTGAACACTTCTCAATTTGGACTAACCACATTTCAAGTGCTTAGTAAGTGCACATGGCTGATGCCTCCTGTGTTGGGCAGTGCAGGTGTTGACTGTTAACTTGTCTGCCCCACTCTGTGACCCACTCGAGAGCCAGGACTGCATTTTGTTCACCTTTTGTAATGCCAGTTCCTAACCTGGGATCTGCCTCATAATCGGGGCTCAGTGACTATTTGTTAAATCACTGAATAAACAATGATCCTTTGAGATGATGATATTTTCTCCTTTTTTACAGGGGACTCTGAAACTCAGAGAGGTGAAGCAAATGTCTTCGAATCACATAAACAGAATGCGACTGAGTCAGGATTTAAATTCTGGCTCACTGACTCCAAAGTCTGGCTGTCAGTACCCTGTCTTGCCCTCCAACTGGTTCTCTGAATCAATTCTGACTGATTCTGGAAAGATTTTACAGAGCTCCTGGCACTTGAGCTGTCCCTTAAGGAGTGGCAGAAATATCCTGAGAGAGACAGGTTCTTCGTTAGGTGGTCACAACGGAAGAGAAAGATCCCTAGAGTAATATCACCCCTTTTTATTCTAGTATATTAATAGTACCTTCTGAGCACTCTTCTGCTGGATATAATAATTTCCAAGCCCCAGTTTTAAAGACTAACCTGGAGTCTAGTTTATCCTTAGACTTGTTGAAGGTCATTGTATTTTATTCCCTCCAAACGTGATCACCTGCAGGCACCCCACGCAACTCCAGCCTTGAGGAATCGAGGCTCAGATTCTGACCCCAGGGACTTTGCCCAAAGGCAGGCCCTTCATTAAGTCCTTCCTAGTGGTATGAAAAAACCTGGGTTTTGTAGTCAGGATGAGTGGATATGAAACCTGGTTCAGCTAGTTATTAGATATGTTGCTTTGAGTGATTCATTTAACCCTTCTGAGCTTTAGTTCTCTTTGATGATAGTATCTATTTTATTGGGTGGCTGCGTGGATGAAGTGAGATTGTGTATATTAAGGGCATGGCACCTACTGGGGTGTGCATTAAATGTTGGCAGGATTTGTTATACTGTTGTATACCACCATGTTTCCTGTTCTGGACAGAATCCTCAGCCTACAATGCGGGGGCCATCCCTTTGCTTTTATGCCTAGGAGTCTGCTTCTCCCCAGCTGTGAACTTCCGAGGCCTGGTCCAGGCTTGTTCATCCAGGGTTTCCTCCAGCACGAGGCCATTAAGTGCTTGCTGTCTAGTTAGGAGCAGACCAAAAAGAAATGCTTTTCCAGAAACACAGCTTGCACTCTCTTGGGCAAAGAATGCCTTCATGGACTTTTTGTAGACATCTGGGAAAGAGGATGGTGGAATGAAATTTGTTGTGAAGGCTTGATGGTGGTAGGAGGGCTGACCTTCGATGGGGTGCCCTGGGGCAGTGAGGTTTGGGGACAGTGGATGCCATTACCAGTATAAGCTCAGTGAGGGCCGGGAGCATGTGTGGTTCATTCTGCATTGCATCTTTAGCATCTGGAACCATCAGACACATGGTAGAGACTTGACAAATATTTGTTGAATGAATCAATTTTGTTCAGTCTGTTTGAAAAGATAAATGCCATCTAAATATAGACTCCATATTTAGTAGTCAATGCTGCTTTCTAATCACTGTGAAAAAGTGCACACACACGGTGTCAACTGGTACAATCTTTCTGGAACATAATTTGATATTTTCTATATTAACATTAACAATGTGCCTGTGTTTTTTAACAACTTTATTGAGATATAATTTACATGCCATAAAGTTCACCCATGTAAAGTAATGGTTATTAGTATATTTAGAAAGTTATGCAACGATCACCATAATCTAATTTTAGAACGTTTTCAGTGTCCAAAGAAGAAACCTGTGCCCCCGAGCAGTCGCTTCCCTCTCCTCAGCGCAGGCAACTGCAGTCTACTTTTTGCCACTACAGATTTGCCTACTCTGGACATTTCATGTGAATGGGATCTTACAACGTATAGTCTTCTGTCAGGTTCATCCATGTTGTGACATGTCTCAGTATTGTGTTCCTTTTTTTTAAAAAAATTATTTTTTGTTTTGGTAAAATATGCATCAAATTTATCATCTTACCCATTTTTAAGTGTATGGTTCAGTCATATTAGATACATTTGTAATGGTGTGCAGCTATCACACCATTTATCTCCATAACTCTTTTCATCTTGTAAAACTGAAACTCTGCACCATTAAACAGTAAGTGTCTATTCCCCTTCCCTCCCACCCCTGGCAACCACCATTCTGCTTTTGACTACTCTAAGTACCTCATATAAGTGGATCATAGTATTTGTGTTTTTGTAACTGGCTTATTTCACTTAGTGTAATGTCCTCAAGGTTCTTCCATGTTGAAGCACCAAATTTCCTTCCTTTTAAAGGCTGAATCATATTTCATTGTATGTATATACTGTAGTTTGTAATGGACACTTGGGCTACTTCCATGTTTTTAGCAATTGTGAATATGAGTATACAGATATCTCTTTAAAACCATGCTTTCAATTCTTTGGGGCAAATACCCAGAAGTAGAATTGCTGTATCACACAGTAATGGTAATTTTCTTTTTCTTTACTTTTTTTTTTTTTTTTTTTTGAGATAGAGTCTTGTTCCGTCACACTGGGTAGAGTGCAGTGGTGTCATCATAGCTCAACCTCCAATTCCTGGGCTCAAGCAATCCTCCTGCCTCAGCCTCCTGAGTGGCTGTGATCATAGGCATGTACCACCATGCCCGGCTAGTTTTTCTATTTTTTTGTAGAGATGGGGGTCTCGATCTTGTTCACGCTGGTCTTGGAACTCCTGACCTTAAGTGATCCTCCTGTCCTGGCCTCCCAGAGTGCTAGGATTACAGGTGTGAGCCACCGTGCTGGGCCCTATTTTTCATTTTTTTTGAGGAACTGCCATACTGTTTTCCACAGTGGCTGTACCATTTTACATTACTGCCAGCATTGTGCAGGGTTCCAATTTCTCTATGTTCTCACCAACACTTATTATTTTTTGATAGTATTCCTTCCTGTTTATGGCCAAATGATATTCCATTATACACATATACCACATTTTGTTTATTCTTTTATGTTGATGGGCATTTGGGTCATTTCTACTTTTTGTCTATTATGAATAATGTTGCTGTGAACATTTGTTCATGAGCAGGTTTTTGTGTGGGCATGTTTTCATATCTCTTGGGCGTATATTGTTCATATAACTAGGAGTGGAATTGCTGGGTCACATGGCAACTCTATGTTTAACATTTTGAAGAACTGCCCAACTGTCTTCCAAGGTGGCTGCCTCATCTTATATTCCCACTAGGAGTATATGAGGGTTCTAATTTCTCTGTGTCCCAACCAATACTTTTTATTGTCTGTCGTTTTGATTATAGCCATCCTTGGGGGTGTGACGTATCTCATTGTGGTATTGATTATATTTTTCTAATGACTACTGATGTGCTTTCTTTTCCTGTGCTTTGTAGCCATTTGTGTATTTTCTTTGGAGTAATATCTGTTCAAATTCTTTGCCCATTTGAAAAACGTGAATCTGTTTTGACCCAGCAATTCTACTTCTTGTTATCTATCCTGAAGAAATGCTCATGCGTGTGCACAGTGGGACCTGTATAAGAATATTTATATGACATTGTTTGTAAAAGAAAAACTTGGAAACAAATTGAATTAACCATCAATAGGGGATTGGGTAAATACATATCCTTTCAAAAGTGTCTTTCAGACTGTTCGTGGCCCATTGGTAGCTTATAAATGTCAGTTTAGTAGGTTGCAACCAGGATTTAGAAAACTAGAGCAGAATAGAAGACATTTCAAGGATGAAGGGTAATATATTCTGTAGATCATAGTCAATAAAATTTGAAAAACTGCTGTAGAATGCTTTGTAGGAGTTAAAAACATTGAGGCAGATCTGTTTGTACTGTCAAGAAAACATCATTAGGACATAGTAGAGGAGATGTTGTGGAATCATATATACAGTTTGATTGCATTTGCTTTATTTTTAAGCCACAAAATTAAAACTGTTTCTATGTATGTGAATTCATAGAAAAAGATCTGGAAGGATATGGGTCTTTTTTTCTTTTTTCTTTTTCTTTTAGAGGCAGGGTCTGGCTCTGTTGCCAGCCTGGAAGGCAGTGGCCCGCCTGGTCATAGCTCACTGCAGCCTTGAACTCCTGGGTGGAAGTGGTACTCCTGCCTTAGCATCCCAAGTAGCTAGAACTACAGGCACATGCCACCATGCCTGGCTAGTTTTTAAAAAACTTTTTATAGAGATAGGGTCTCACTGTGTTGCCCAGGCTGGTCTTGAACTCTTGGCCTTAAGCGATCCTCCCACCTTGCATGCCTTTTTGACAATAGTGATGACCTCTCATGTGGGGACTAAGATGGAAGTGAGGAGTAGCTCAGGAGAACTTTAGGCTTATCTGTCTTTTTGTATAAATGTAGCTCTTCTCTAAGAATAAGTAACATAGAATGAAAAAGGAATTGTTAAAACACAAAAGTGCGCCTGTTGATGTAATTGTTTTCTAAATTCAATGTCCAGTCCTATTTATGGCTATTATGACACTTTCTCAATGAAATGCTTAGTCCTTGTTGGGTCTTGTGGTGTAAAAGGACAATTGTTGTTGGCATATAGGCACAGAAAGAGATCACTCCTTTTGAGTGACAATTGAGCAAGCTGGAAGAGTGAGGTGGTGAAGCTCAGGGGCGGGTCTTTCATTCACTCAACAAATAAACAGCAGCTGTGATGGCTGCGGCTGTGCTGATCCCTGGAAACTCTGTGCCTCTGTTCGTTAGGTCCTCACCACCACCTGCTTGGGGAAGGCGTTCAGGGTGCCAGGGTGTCGTAGAGGTGCAGAGCATGGGGTTGGAAGTCAGTCCAGCGTGGGGTTTGCAGCTTTATTAACTTTTCCAGACCTCTGTTTCCTCATTTAAAAAAAGGGCAACATTTAAAAAGTACCACCAACTACAGAAGGGCTGTGGTGAAGATTAAATGGGAGGCTACCTGTCCTGTCCTGAGCGTGGCTTCTGTGCTGCACGGGTGCCCAGTATAGGGGAGGTTCCTTAGGATTATCCTTTACTTTGCACGTGAGGAAACTGACATTCCACCACATGCCACATTCGTATTGGAGCTTTGGGCAGCCCGGACACAGGTTAGCAAGTGGAAAGGGCATGGGAACCTGGAATTTAGTCTCAGCTTTGCCACTTACCCTTTGTGATTTTGAGCAAGTAAGTTTCCATCCCTTTCGAGGTCTTATTCTTCCCATCTCTACAGTGATAAAATCATATCTGAATCCTTTTCTTTTGATTATTGTTTTTTATTTCTAGTGGATCTCCGTGAGGCCCCAGCCTTAATTACAAGGCTAAGAGTGAATGATCATAATGGGAAGAGGAGTTGCTTGGGGCTGGAGGTGTGATTGGTACTGACTGGACGGTGTGGATGACAGAGATTCATAGCATTTTAAAAGAGGGTAGGTAAAACACAAGTGGAAATTTGACAGGAACCATGCAGGAATTTCTGCATTACATAGTGGCTTTGGTAAGATTTGGGACATCAGATGTCATTTTTCAAATTTCAGTATTTGACTGTTGGAAGCTTGTCTAAGTCCAAAATCTTTGGCATCAATTGCTAGGTAGTTTTCAGCCGTGATTGATCTTGGCACGTGTTATCGATGGGCTATAGCCAGTGGGAGTTAATTTAATGGCTGTGGTGGAGAGAATCCCAGATTGAGAATGGAGGACCAGAGTCAGGCTAAAGCTTGGCCAATAACCTGGTGTGTGTGTGTGACCTTGGGCTTTGGGTCCACATCTGCAAAAGGTGGTGGTTGAACTGGATTTTAATATTTAAAATTCAGTTTAGAAAATGGACTTTGTCCTTTTAGTGATGCTTATTGGAGGAAATTGGGAATTATAAAACATTAAAAAGGAGGAAAGGATCTCTCATTTCCCTACAAATTTTTAATATTTTAATATATTTTGTCTTTTTATGTGTCCATAGCCTACCTATTTCCCAAAAGGATTTGAGGTGACTTTAGTGTATATGTACTGTATGCATTCTCTTCATAATTGAGGACATACTTTGCTTAATAAGTTTTTTCAGTTATCTTTATAACAGATACATTTTATAGATCATTTTCCTGATGTTGGAATTTTATGACATTTCCAATTTTTTGCTTGTTCTTGATCTTGAAGGTCTATTCCAACTCCAAAGTTTGGTGATTAGGCAAAATTGTCCCAGGAGCAGAATGAATTTGGATTTAGAGGCATGGAAAGACTTAACTGCCAAAAAGTCAAGCTGAGCTTCTGTCAACTCCTAGTTTGCAGCATGGACAGAGAAGCATGAGTGGGGCTTAGGCATAAAAGGCCTGGACTCTGGATTTGGTTCTCTACTTAACTGCCGTGTGACCTGGCTAGAACACTGAAATTGGGCCTCAGAGCCTTCCTTTGAAAAATGTGTGGACCTTCAGGGAATTGGGCAGTTCTAATGATGGTAAATCTTTCATAAATTATAAAGCACTATATATTTCAAGGCGATGATGATATTTTGCTCTCATTTATGGAGTATACACTATATGCCAGGTACCTTGCTTAATTGCCAATTACTCTATGAAATAGCTGCTATTCTCCTTTTACAGCCAAAGAAAGTGAGGGTTGGAGAGGTATGTGGCAGAGCTTAGAATAGAATCCAGGGTAGTGTCTCTTGTGTCAAACCATACCTCCAATTATGGTTTAGTTTTCTGTCAGTGTCTCCAGATTCTAACTGAACCTATTTATATAATTCAACCAGTACAACTTCTTGGATCAGTGAATTTTGCATTTTTGTTTGACATTCTTAAAACATCTGAATTGGTACTTGAGTCCCAGAAGTTGTGATAGGCATATTAGTGGTAGTAATAATAATAATAATGATAAAAAATAATAGGTACCACTTGTTGAGCGCTTACTATGTGCTAAGTGTTTCTGTACATGAACTAACTTAATTTTTATGGGTAGAGTGATGTCCCCATGGAACAGATTAAGAAAGTAAGACTCAGAAACAGAAGTAGCTTGTACTTGCACAGGGCCTATGTACCTGGCACATATTTGGCACACAGACGTTTGCTGTATGAACGAATGAATGTCCTTGCTGAAGGTCAGTCAGCTATCAAGTGTTAAAGCTGGCACTCATTTCTAAAGCCAGAGCTCAGCCTCACAGCCTAAGTTCTTAACCTCTGCGTTTCGTGCCTCCGAGGTAGCTCAGCTATGTGTCGTCTCTCCTGGCTATGGGCTGATGATCGGCATGTACCGTCCCGGCAGTCTTAACAGTCTTAGCAGTCTCTGTTCAAATACTAGCTCATCTCTCATCCCATGTGTTCTCTCCTAGTGGCCTTGTTTCCAGTGTACCAGATGACCTGGGTGGTGTCAACGCCAATGCTGGTTTGAGAAACGGTGGTGAGTACACAAAGTTGGTGTTCTCTTGAATAGGAACAAGGGCAGTAGACACTAGATGGTGAGCTCCATATTCCGGGGACTGGGCTTTCTTATCTCTGGGGCCCAGAGCCTGCCGTAGCGTGACACATAGTAGGTGCTCAGTAATTTTTGTACATATTGATTTGCTCTCCATCTCCTGTCATAAACACTAGAGGACTTGATGTCCTTTAGGCCATACTTCATGAGTTTTATGTCTTGCTACCAAGCCGATAGGGATTCAGATAGTGTTTGCTGAACTGAAGGACTGCGTGGATGCTGGACATTGATTTGGTGACTAGACCAGGCATGGGGGTTCTGTTGGTCTCCATGGCCGAGTGGCTGGAGGCCCAGGAGAGCTGCCGTCTGGACTTCATGTGCCACGGCCTTGCTGGCAGGCTGCTGGGTCTCGTTTGCCAGCTGAGGCCCAGCATTCCTACACGGGCCTGCCCTTTGCAGACAAATAGCTGGTTAGACCACAGGAGACGGCGCTGAATAAGTAAGCAGCGTATTGTGTTTAAGCTGGATTATGAGGAAACTTTGCAGTTTGGATCTTGCTAAGCATTCTTCATAGTTTACGTTTCTGAGAAAAATGAATGCTATCGTAAGTGTCTCTGTGGGTAGTGCTAATAATTTGCCTTGCTGAAATATCTTAGAGATATTTTGACTCTTTTCTCTTCTCCAAAGTGATGAGATACATGCAAAAGGAGGTTGTTTTGGCAGCAGACAGGCTAAGTGTTCCAAGGTTTATTTCTGGAGAATACTTTAACTTATAGGCCACACTCAGTTTTCCTTAGGAACCTCTTAACTTTTACTTTAAATAAAAAAATGCAACAAGCCTGATTTCTACTCTTGCTGCCTATAGGCAGTTAGAAGCAGAAAATTGATAGGCCTGCTCCTTTTTTTTTTTTTTGTCACTTTGTTGCTCAGGCTAGAGTGAGTGCTATGGCGTCAGCCTAGCTCACAGCAGCAACCTCAAACTCCTGGGCTCAAGCAATCCTACTGCCTCAGCCTCTCAAGTAGCTGGGACTATAGGCATGTGCCACCATGCCCGGCTAATTTTTTCTATATATATTAGTTGGCCAATTAATTTCTTTCTATTTATAGTAGAGACGGGGTCTCGCTCTTGCTCAGGCTGGTTTCGAACTCCTGACCTCGAGCAATCCGCCCGCCTCGGCCTCCCAGAGTGCTAGGATTACAGGCGTGAGCCACCGCGCCCGGCCAGGCCTGCTCCTTAATTCAGCCAGCAGCGTTCATCTGCCTTATGCCAGGCTCTGGGCTAGATGCTGGGATTCAATCTCGAACACGTTACCATCAAGGTGAGAGAACAATTAAACAAAAAATTCTGATAAATAATATATAATCAGTGACTGGAGTGAAAAATTATAAGGTGCTGTGAGAAGGGATTAGTGGGAGATTTACCCTGGTATGCATGTGGGTCAGGCAAGAGTTTCCCAAGAAACTGCTAGTGGAGCAGAGACTTGGAGAGTGAGTAGGACCTGGGCAGGGAGGAGGGAGGGCATGAGCATCCTAGACACAGACAGCGAGCATGGCCTCTTTGAGGGACAGGAAAACAAGCCCTTGTGCCCTTAGTTTGCATATAGGGCTCTTCATAGTCTGCCCCACCCACTTTCATGGCCTCTTTTCTGCAGAGTTGTTTCTGAACACCAGGCTTACTCTGGCCTTTGCCTGGGTGTTTCTCCCTCCTTTTGTCCCTCTAACCTGCTGGTGGCTGCCTCAGCTCAAAGCTCACCCACCTTTTTTGGCTCCCCCCAGGCTGACTTAGGTGCACTTTCCTCGAGAAATATTATTATTTCACTTCATTTCGTCTCCTTAGTTTATTCCTTTTGGCTACTTTTTTTTTTTTTTTTAATTTTTTTTTTATTTTGGCATATTATGGGGGTACAGATTTTAAGGTTTCAATAAATGCCCATTTCCCCCCCGCCCCCCTACTTTTTTTTTTTTTTTTTTTTTGAGACAGAGTCTCGCTTTGTTGCCCAGGCTAGTGTGAGTGCCGTGGCGTCAGCCTAGCTCACAGCAACCTCAAACTCCTGGGCTCAAGGGATCCTCCTGCCTCAGCCTCCCAAGTAGCTGGGACTACAGGCATGCGCCACCATGCCCGGCTAGTTTTTTCTATATATATATTAGTTGGCCAATTAAGTTCTTTCTATTTATAGTAGAGACGGGGTCTCGCTCTTGCTCAGGCTGGTCTCGAACTCCTGACCTCGAGCAATCCGCCCGCCTCGGCCTCCCAGAGTGCTAGGATTACAGGCGTGAGCCACCGCGCCCGGCCTGGCTACTTTTAAAATATCTGGAATCAGATCATTTTTCACTACTTATCCTCCTACCGTTCTGGTCCAAACCATGGTGATCTCTGGCCTGGATTGTCTCAGTATTCTCCTAACTGTTCTCCTTGTTTCTCTCCTAAGCCCCTTGCAGTCTGTTCTCAGCAAGGCAGCCAGAGGGAGCCTTTAGAAAGCCAAGACTGTGTTACTCCTTAGCTCACACGCTTGCAGCCGCTCCTCAGAGTCCTTAGAGGAGCCTATAGGACTATACACTCTCTGTCCCCCAGTGCCTTTCTTACCTCCTCTCCTACTGTCCCCCTTGTTTATTGATCTCTAGTCCACTGGCCTCTTGACTGTTCTGCAGGTCCACTAGGCATGCTCCCATCTCAGGCTTCTCTGTGCCTGGAGTGTTCTTCCGCCAGGTGACTGGCTCCTTCTCTTCAAGTCTGCCCAGATGTCACTTCTCAGTGAGACCTGCCTCAAAATTGCAATCCTCACCCCACCCCTGGTATTCCCTATCTTTATCCACTTTATTCCCTCTCGCTTTCCCCCCTAGCATTTATCACCTTTTATTATTATGTAATTGCCTGATTATTTTGTTTATTGTCTGTCTCCTCCCTCTAGAATATCAGCTCCATTGTGGCTTTTTTTTTAGAGACGGAGTCTTGCTCTGTCACCCAGGCTAGAGTGTAGTGGTTTGATCATAGCTCACTGTAGCCTCAAACTCCTGGGCTCAAGTGATCCTCTCGCCTTAGCCTCCCAAGTAGTTGGAACTATAGGCATGCACCACCACACCTGGCTAATTTTTAAAAAAATTAAAATTTTTTTGAAGAGATAGGATCTTGCTATGTTGCTCAGGCTGGTCTCTAACTTTTGGCTTGAAGCAATGCTCCTGCTTTGGCCTCCCAAAGTGCTGAGATTACAGGTGTGAGCCTCCATGCCTGGCCCATTGGTTTATTTTGTTTCCTAATGTAGCCACATCTCAAGAGGGACCTAGCAGAAGGCAGGCTCTCAATACATATTTCTTGGAAGAATGAATTCATTCATTCACTTAACACACAGTTACTCAGCACCTACAAAGTGCCAAGGACTCTGCGCAGCATGGCACAGGTTGTTTACATCTTTGTCTTGCCCAGTTGATTAGGAACGTCTTGTGTACAAGATCAGTGTCTCCTTCACTGTTGTTTCCCCAGCACACAGGATGGTGCTTGGCACAGAGTGAGTATGTAGTGAATGTGTGCTGAATTAAAGAAGCTGTGGAGAAAGTTGAGTATTAGCAAAGTCTTTATTTGCTGTAAAGCAGAGGTCAGCAGTTTCCGGCCCATTGCCTGTTTTTGGAAATAAACTTTCATTGGAGCACAGCCCCTCTATTTGTTTATGAATTGTCTGTGGCTGTTTTTGTGCTTTGACAGGATTTGAGCAATTGTGACAGATTTTAGGCTTTGAGTATGGACTACAAAGCCTGAAATATTTATTGTCTGGTGTTTTAAGAAAAAAGTTTGCCAATCTCTGCTGTCAAATCAGTTAGACATGCTTCGTTTTAATTATTGACAGGTGAAGATGATATCCTGTTCAACAAAATAATTTTATGAAATAAAGAAGTACATATTTTTGCTTTGCCAAATGCCTGGTGCATTTTCTGGGTTCATCTTTTGACACACACATTGTACATTGGGGTTACTTTAAGTAATATGTAAATATTGGAAATATAATGGTTTATAGCTTTCCCTGGGCTGAAATCAGTAAATTGCAACAGACAGCAAGTACCACAGGTTATACTGTGGAAGCTGTTCATGTTTTTTCTTCTCTGGGCTCTAGTCCTTAATAGGAATGCCGGTCAATGTGCATGCTATGATGTTTTCCTGTGTCTATTTTACCTTTTTATAGCGCTCCCAGAGGTGTCAGAAGAAATGGTGTCTCCCACCAGAGCACGGAACATGAAGGACTTTGAAAATGTAAGTGGAGATACCAAATTACTGGCCTTAACAAACATGTCTGCTGCTGCTGTCCAGCCAGCCCAGGATAGAGCTCTGTTTCTTGAGAACCGTCTAAGCTGAATAATGCCAGAGGCAGGAGGAATGCCACGTCTTGTAGGCTTTCTCTGTGAGACTGACTGTAGCATACACATGCAGTCAGCCCTTTTACGCAAGGACTGGCCATGGGTTCTAACAGGATCAGCAATTTTCACCTTTGGGGAGTTTGGTATTAATATATTTCTGGTGTCCAGAAGGTGAGGATGTTATGATATTCCACAGCTGAGAAGAGCTAACATTTGTCAAGGTCCTTACTATTAGCAGGGGCCCCCAGACTATGGTGAGTTGTATAATTATTTCATTCTATATTACAATGTAATAATAATAGAAATAAAGTGCACAATAAATGTAATGTGTTTAAATCATCTCCAAACCATCCCCCACCCCCCATCTGTGGCAGAATTGTCTTCTGTGAAAACAGTCCCTGGTGCCAAAAAGGTTGGGGACCACTGATGGAAGGCACATTGTTTATGGGCCCTATTTAATCCTGCTACAACTCTTCAGGTGTTTTGTATTATTCCCATTTTATAGATAAGGAATCTTAAGACTAGGAGACACTTGTTTATGGTCATAGTATGTCTCAGAGCTGGGATTTGAATAAAGGTTTTTAATGACTTCAGGGCTGTTCTTTCCACTGCATTGTGCCTCCCCTTGCATTTTATAGGCTTTATCTTTGTTGCTGTTGAATGAAATGTGAGCAGCCTGTATCCAGTACTGTATAGTAATTGTCTGAGAATGGATTACTTGGTGATAAATTTGGCTTTGATGCTTAATGTCTTCCAGCATTGTCTTTCATTTGTTAGCAAAGGGGGTTTGTTGTCAAGTAACAGGAAAATAAGTTATTTTCCCAATTCTAATTCTCTTTAACAAGTTACCTGTTCAGTGCTCTCATTTATCTTGGGAAAAATTAGACCCTTCTTCATTTGTAAGCAAATGAAATCCATACTATGCAAGATGCAGGAGATATTTATCAGAGAGAAGATGGAGGACACAGAGAGAAGGACGTTGTACGATTATGTTCCTCTCTCCCCAGTTGTCTTTACAGAACAGAGCAGTGCTGTCTCTGGATTTAATTTAGAATACTCATTACTGCTAATAGTTATCTGCAAACCACCAGTGACCAATTGAAGAAATGACTTGTCAGATCTCTAATGGAAACAAGTAATTTCTGAGCTTTGAGTTGTTATAATTTCTGCTGTACAACTCGATCTATGCTGTGGGGTCTGGGGCCTCAAACAAATGAGATTTGATTATTCTACATCGTGTATAATTAAAATATGCTCTACTATTAAATGGTTGTTCCCATTTTATCATAAGAGTAATAATCACTGCTGTTTATTGAGCTCTGGCTCTGAGCTGGGCACTGTAAGTGCTAAGCTCTTTGTATATGTTGCTTTAATATTAAAGTGACTCTACAAGATAGAGAGTTATTATTTCACTTTTGAAGGGCACAGTTTTAAATTTTATTTCTAGATGAGCAAATTTCACAGAAACTTAGAATTTTGGTTTCACATCATTTGTCTGCCTACTCAACTGGAAGGAATCCTAGAATTGAATACAGTTCTATTACATATGGGAGTAACTGAGGCTGAGGGTTGTGGTATGGCAAAGCTGCTCTCAGAGGTAGTCAGTGCTGTCCAGGGACCATGGCCTCTGGAGCCAGACTGTCTGTTTGTCCGCTTCTGCTACGTGACCTTGGGCCAGTCATTTAACCTCTGATTTTTCTCAAGCTTAAAATGGGCATGATATTATAATAGTACCTACTTCTTAGGGCTGTTAGGAGTGAATGAGTGAATATATGTGAGGCACATGTGCCTAGCACACAGTACATTCTATGTGTTAGCTGTTTCTCCTTGTTATATTGTTATTTTTTTACTCTGCCATGTGGTTCAAGTTTCCCTTGCTCAGACGTTTCCTTGATGACCTAAATCCTGTTTTCCTTGAAGGTGAGGGAGAGCCTTCTATGCCAATGTGTTTTAGGATTTATGTTTTTTCTTTATGACTGTGGTCCTTTGGCTGCTGTTAGGTTTTTATGGCATTAATATTTTTTAGTGTAGCATTTTCAAGAGCAAATTCTGCAGCTGAAATTGAAATGGCTAGACTATTCTCAGTGTCTCCATTTCAGGTCTTTATAAGTCACTGAAATTTTTCATTTGGCTTGAGCTACTAAATGCATGATCTCTGTGTCGTGGTCGTGTGAACTCTCTGTGGGATGCTTATAGGAAATGCTCTTGGCATCTGAAGCTAATTTTAAAGTCAGCATGAATATTAAGGAAGGGGCTGGAATGCTTTTGATTTAATGAGGAAACTCATGATTCCTCTTATTCTAGTCTCAGATGACGTCTAACCATTAGCAGGTGCATTTAGCCAGGGACTAGCAAGACATAGGTCCCCTTCTGGTTTTGCTGAGAGTTCATCTGTTCAATAAACATTTTCAGATATATGCCCCTTGCCAGGCTCTCTCTCAGAGTCTTGGGAATCTGCAGTGGATTAAGACAAGGTAAGTCTCCCTGTCAGGAGGCTCAGAGTCTAGTTGGGAAGATGGATAGGAAAACTGCAGTGGTAGAGGTAAGCACAGGGTGCTGTGGGCCCACAGAAGAGGGGCTCTGAATCGACTGGGGGATTCAGGGAAGCCTCCCTGAAGGAGGTGTTGCCTGAGTTGGGTCATTAGGGACAAATAGGGATTGGCCAAGTGGATGGAGCTGGAGGAACATCCCAGGTGCAAGGACTCAATGTGCGAATGTAGAGGGAGGCATGGCAGGGCGTGATGCATTCAGGGAGCTGTAAGCTCCCTATGGCTGGAGGGAGGCTGTATGAGGGGAGCTGAGAGGAGTGAGGCCAGGAAGCAGGTAGGGGGTCAGATTCTGCAGGTACTTGAATGTTACACTGCATTGTTTTAATTTTGTCCTGAAGATGAAAGTGAACCAGTGATAGGTTTTAATTTAGGGAGGGAAATGACCAGAATCGTGCTTTCCAAAGATTACCCGGGCTGGTGACTACAAGGAGAAGAGTTTGGAGGGGAGCAAGGTTGGTGGCAAGGGGATAAGTTAAAAGGCTCCTGTGGTGTTGTGGACCCAGAGGGAGGAATGTCAGAGCTAAGGACATGGACTAAAGAGATATTTGGAATAGGGTCAGAATTTCAGAGCTGGAGGAGTTCCAGGAATCATCTCATCCAGTCCCTCCATTTGATACATGGGGACTCTGAAGCCCTTAGAGGGATAGGGACTTATTCAGGCATTGAACCCAGGTCTTCTGGCACAAGAAGTCCTTTCTACTGTATTCGTCTGTTTTGTGCAAGTACTCTCTTGGAAATGTGTAAACCACATGTCTTCTTTAAACTGGTAATCCATTGTCTTAAATCCTCATTAGCTGAGAGCATAACCACCTGTATGGTAGGCTTATGGTAGGAAGGTGGTCATTCAGTTTGGTCTTCAGTGGGAGCCTGACTTGTTGGTCTTTTCTAGATGGCAGTGTAGTAGTTAGGGTACTTCCAAGACAAGTGGATAGAGGAGGCCTGGCTGAGGCAGGGTTTATGAAGACCAGTGCTTACCTGCTGGGGCCTGTTCTGGACACTACAATTTCTCTCTCTCCTTTAAAAAAAATTTTTTGGGTGAGTGGTGTGGGGCTGAGGGGAAACTTCCCCTTCGCCCTGGAAGGTTCACTGAAGGAAGAACTCACAATAAGGCAGATTAATAAGAGAAAACGATTGATTTACCCTAGGCATGTGGAGAATCACAGAATGATTACCCAGTATCTCAGTGGGGTTTAGAAGTTTATATACCCTCATTTTAGAGGAGCGGGGGAGATGAGGAATATAGGCAATGCTTCTTAGGGGCAATAAATGGTTACTAGGGAGGATGAATGGATTTTGGGAGAATGAATGGATAAGAGAAAACAGATTAATTTGTAAATGATTCTCTTTGGAAATTAAATTAACCGAGAGACTGGTATTATCTCTGAAATGAGTTGGGCCAGATCTGGTTGGGAAGGAAAGGCAATTGTTCTTTTTGATGGGTCCCTCTGGTTTTATGCAGATAGAGGGAAAGCTGCTTCCAGCCAGTTGATCTCTAAGGGCCTTTAATTCAAAATACTCTTTATACCCAGGAGTCATACTTTGGGGTGAAGTTCCCTGAGCTCCTTCAGTGGACAAGACTCAGAATCTGGCACAGCATATCCAGTCCAGGTAGCAATCTTTATCAATGTGCAGAAGAGTTTAATTCTGGCTTTCAATAGGGAATGACATGGCTGGCTTTCTATCTCCATTAATACTGATGGGTGATGCTATTTAATGGCTGTGTAATATTTCATAATTAAAAGGGATAGATTGAGCCATAATTTACATAATCTCTTACAATGGGACATTTTAAGTTGTTTCTAATTTCTTACTTTTACAAAGCTGTGATGAATATCTTTGTGCATATGTTTTACAGTTATGTGATTTTTTTAGGGTAAATTCCTAGAAATGAGCTTTCCGGATGGTAAAAGTTTTAACTATAATGTATATGCAACAAACAATAGATACGATGGCAAGGGATTTGTTATTTCTAGTGCTTTTCTTTCTAAGGAATTGGGAAAACACTTAGCCAGGTGTGGCTGAAAGAGTTATCTGTATCCTGGCCACACCCAGGTCTCTTCATCCCTATCCTTTGCTGCTCTTGTCTCACACCCCCCTGCCCTGAGATGCTGGCCTTCTTGTACTGAGGCCTTTATTTCAATTTGTTGAAAATTCATGGTCTCAGCTGAGGCAGTTGGTCAAGTTTGAATGTTTTATTTGTGGCTTTGCTAGGAGATTTGCATCTTTAAATTTGCTCTGTAATATCTATATTGTGAGTTACTTAATACCAGAGCATAGCTCTCTCACCCTCTGGCCCTGCCCCAGTTGCATGGCCCCAAAGCTTTCAAAAGCCCCATGGTGTGTGGATACCACATGTACTCTAGAATGACAAAGACTGGGTTTTAGGTCTGTCTCTGCCACTTACTGACCTGTAGCCTTGAATAGTTTGTTTCCAGAACCTCATGTGTAAAGTGGGGCTAATACTGTCTTTCATTCAATGCTGTTATGAGGATTTTATGAGCTATGGCGTGGAAAGCACCTATCCTGCCTGGTACATAGTGGGTACTCAATAAATGCTGTGTCTGCTCTAATCTGAAGATTCTGTCTACTGCAGCCACTGTCCTTGGGTTCTGCCCCAGCAATGTCCAATTTCTGCTGATCCTTTTGTGAGGTTTCTTTGACATTGGAATAAAATCCTAAACTTGCTGTGGCCCACGAGATCCTGCCTTGTGTGATCAGCAGCTCCGTGTCTCTCCAACCTCAGCATGTTCCCCTGTCCTTTTGTACGCTGCACTCTGGCCACCCAGGCTGTTCTTCCTCAGCCACACCCAGCTTGTTCCGGTGTCAGGGCCTTCGTGCTTGCTTCGTCCTCTGGCTGGACACCCTTTCTCCCTGTCGTTGAATGGCGGGCTCCTGGACTTTTACGCCTCAGCTTTAATGTGACCTTGCAGGAGAGGCTGTCCCTAACTCCCTTCCCCAATTTATTATTCTCTTCTAGCAAGTGCTCAGCACCTTGTCTTTCCTGCCATTAATCTTAGGACCAAGATTTTGTCTTTATTTGTATACTTAACATACGTCTTCTCTGTGTATAGTGCTCAACTCTAACCTAATAAGATGGTAGGCACTTAATAAATATTTGTTGCTTGAATGAACGCGTAACCTTGTTTGAGATACTAAACCTCTAAGTTTTGATTGCTTTGTCTGTAAAAGGGTAAAAATAATATTTATCTCATGGGCTTGTGATGGGGATTAAATAACATGCTAGGACTGTGCCTGGTCTACTAGGTCTTCAGCAAACGGGGCAGCTGCTGTGGTTATTGTTAATAAAGTGGCTGGAGACGGTGTACCCAGAGGGAGACTGCTCATAATGCGGGTGGGGGTGTGCAGGGCCAGAGTCTCAAGAGCAAGCAGTGATGAAGGGAAGGTGAGGCTAAGATGGGGGGACAAGGGTGAGCTTAGAACGAGGCAGGAGAGCAAGAACTGTGTGGGGTGCTGCTCAGTGGAAGTATTTGAGGACCATGACTGTAGCTGGCAGAGTGAGTGCCACAGCCACTGTCTGTGTAGCTCTTTGCACAACATATGGCCTGACAGTGCCACGGGCCTTTGCAGAGTTTATGGCTGGTGGGGATGTGTTAAGTACAGGGATTCATCAGTAGGACGGTCTACTGGATTGAACCCTCTGAGTTCCCGTACCTCTGCACATCCAGGCCATGCCCTCCAAAAACCTGGCCAGATGGTGGGCTGGGCATTGTAAATTTTTACAATCTTTTTGAAGGCCATTTGGAAAGATTTTGACAGTCATTAAAAATAAAATTACTCTTGAGCCCAATCATCCATTTTGGGGAAATTTAACGTAAGGAAGCCACCCAGTAGAAAAGGCAAAAGCTGCGTTCACAGAGGTGTTTGTTGCCACATTGTGTATAATTGTGAAAAATTGGAAAGAAGAGAAATTCTATTTTATATTTGTTATCTCTTATCTGACTTCTTGCAACAAGCTTGTGTTGATTGTATTTCACAGATGAGGATGCTGAAGTTGGAGAGATTAAATGATTTGCCAGTGAGCTTGGTGTGATTGAGAAGCTAAAAGAAGACAAAATACAAACCTGGTCTTTCTGATTGGGAAGCCTGTATACTTTCCACTAGAGCACAGCAAATCTATAAATGCACAGTAGAGAAATGGTTAAATGATTGACTTTGAATCAGTTTAGTGGAATTTTGTGCAGTCATTTAAACTGATAATTATGTGTAATTCCACAACAACATGGGAAATTCTTAAGATATATTAAGCAAAAGCAATGGAATATACAAATTTGCTTATCTTATAATTCTACAAAAAACATTCATGAGCAAAGGCTGAAGGAAATATGAAGGCTTGATTTCATTAGTAGTCATATTCCAAGTGTTGTTTGGAGTTCAGTTTTAAAATTCTGTTATTGCTCTAGTATTGTTTGTTAATAAATAGATACTTGCCTAGTAACAGTTTTCTTGATGATTTGAAGACACCAGGGAGAGTGTTGGCATCAGAAACGAATTCCGAAGTGTCCTCCTCATTTTATTACCTCACGTAGCTGCTGTTGGTAGAATTATCTTACATGTTTACTAGAGATGAACTTTGGGCAGCAAGGACTCATGCTTTTTGTTGTGTTTGGGTGAGGTCTAACAGTTTTTGTCCTTTCAAAGAGGATAAAACATGGATGGTGGCCCAAAGATGTGCTTATCGAGGGCTTGAGTGAGAAACAGATTCCTTTTTAAAGCTATCTGTGTTTACTGCTTGCTAAGTGCCACGCTCTGCCAGGTGCTTTAGCTCATTTAGTTGTCCTGACACCCGTGTGAGGTAATTGATTTTGTCCTTATTTTAGAGATGAGCCAGCAGCGGCTCAAAGATGTTAAATAATTTCCCCAAGGTCACACGACTCACAAGTAGTAGCATTGGGAATTTAGTCTGTTTCTGCGACCCCAGAGCCCTTGTTCTTAGCCCTTGCTGCCTGGTAGAAAGATGATCTTGTAGGGTGAGCTTCATCTTTGGAGGCCAGGCTCCCGCGAGCCATTGAAGCTGATAGCCAGACTCAGGCACCTTGCTTAGATTTCAGATGAGGCTAGTTGGAGTTGCTCTTATTCTTTTTTTTTTTTTTTTTTTTTTGAGACAGAGTCTCGCTTTGTTGCCCAGGCTAGAGTGAGTGCCATGGCGTCAGCCTAGCTCACAGCAACCTCAAACTCCTGGGCTCGAGTGATCCTTCTGCCTCAGCCTCCCGGGTAGCTGGGACTACAGGCATGCACCACCATGCCCGGCTAATTTTTTTTTTTATATATATATCAGTTGGCCAATTAATTTCTTTCTATTTATAGTAGAGACGGGGTCTCGCTCTTGCTCAGGCTGGTTTCGAACTCCTGACCTCGAGCAATCCGCCCGCCTCGGCATCCCAAGAGCTAGGATTACAGGCGTGAGCCACAGCGCCCGGCCGAGTTGCTCTTATTCTTTATGTTGTCAGTTTTTGTTTTCCTTCTCCTTTAGATGGAACTTTAGGCTAAGCAAGGCTTTTAACAGGAAGTGGGGAGGAGGAAGCCAGAGTGACTGACTAGCAGCTCCTACAAAATCTTTCTTGCTGCTGGGCTGGGGCCCCTGTCCAGGTTCAGAAAGCACCACCCCGTGATCATGTTGGGATGTTTCCCATTTGAGATGGCTGCAGTTCTATAATGACACTTGGGTTCCGAGGGCTGGAATGTGGCAAACACAGTCCTTGTATTAGCTTACTTCTGAGCATTAAGTTTCTAAGTTATGTTTGGAGGGTTTTCTATTTTGAGGTATTTATTCCTTCTGTATCGTAAGCTGTTTTCTGTTCTTCCACCTCAAGGTTTTTTTGTTTCTCATAAAGGGAAAATTACACAAGAGAAAAACATCAATATGTTTTAAATTCTTGTGATATGCTAGACGCTATACTAAACATTCTAATTAATTTCTTTTAATGCTTATATAAGCCCAAGACGTAGGTATTATTATAATCCCATTTTTATAAATAAAAGAACTGAGGTACACAGAAAAAGTTAAATAAGATCATACAGCTAGTAAGGTAGTCTGGATTGTATTTATTCATTTATTTATTCATTCATTTAATGTTGGTTGAGCATCTGCTGTGTTCTAGATATTGTGTGCTAAAACCTGGGAGGATTTAGGCATACTAACTAAAAGTAAAAAGTAAAAAGAAAAAAAAATACAAAAATGAAAAAGAAAAAAAAACCTGGGAGGAAACAGCCATGAAAGATTGAGTTGTATTCATATAATAAACATGGTAATAAATAATAAACATGTGAATAGATGGGATGAAGATTGTGAAACATCTTAGCAAGAAAATAAGAGCTGTGTGTTAGAGAGTGACTTGATTGGGTGTGGTAGAGATGGAGATGGGCCCCCATTAGATCTGGGGGTGAGGAAGGGCCTCTCTGAGGTGGTGACATTTGAGCTGAGAAGGAAGGGATGAGAGGGAGCCACCCGGCAAGTGCTGCGGGAAGAGCTTTGCAGGCAGACAAGGGCTTGGCTTATTTGAGGATCAGAAAAGAGGCAAGTGAGGCTGGAACATTGTGGACATGGGAGAAAATGATAACTGAGGAGGCTGGAGAGGCGGGCAGGAGCCAGGTCATACAGCACTTTGTGGTTGTCGCAGGGAGTTTTAGTCTAAGAGTGATGAAAAAAAAAACAATGGAGGGTTTAAGCAAGGGAGTACCGTGTACCAGATCTGTCTGACTCTGAAGCCTGTGGGGCTCTCGTTACATCTCACTGCCTTCAAGACATTCTTAAATATATCTGTCCATCTATCCAGCCAGCTGTTAGCTATTTTTGTATTACTAACAATAACTGTTTCATGTTTCAGACTAGAATGCGCAGGTTAGGTATGTTTCCCCATCTCTTAGCAGTGGCGTGGGTAGAAAGGCAGGCAGCCAGCTGGTATAGAGCAGTGTCACCATCGTTGTGATAAAGTAGAGAGTGTGTGCAAACATTCAGGAGGGTCCCCATTCCAGCCTAGTGGGGACAATCACAGAAAACTTTGTGAGGGAAGTAATAATAAGCAGAGAACTGGACTGGCCATTATGCAAAGGTGGTGCTTGTATTTCATTTTATTTATTTGGGTCTGTCTGGCGTTTGCCATGACCTTCTGAAATCATATTTGCCTTCTTCATATTTTGTAAAAAATTTCTTTACCTATAAATAGGATAAATATTCTTTCAAGTGTTTACTAAAGAATTTTAACATTGTGAGCAATGTGGGCATTCTAAGCGACCTCCATAAATATTTTATTGGTAGCTGAGTAATAGAATAAGGTTGCTCTTTATAGGAAGCATCTGGCGGGTAGACTTTTTTGTTTGAATGAATGTTTTATGTGCTGTTTCCTTAAAACATTTAAAAGGAGGCTTTAATGAACCCACCAATTGTTTCTTGTGCTGTTCTTGTTAGCCACGAAATTGAAAACTTAAGTGTTAACAACAGGGCCAAGGGTAGACAGTTTGAAAATATACTTAATGTAGAATATACCTATTATTTCCTTTTATACAGTCATAAAGCAACATTTATTAAAAGATGGTGTAATGGATATTGAGAACTAAGAAGGGGAGGGAGAGGGAAGGAGGTGAGGGGTGAAAATCTACTGGGTACAGTGTGCACTATTCTGGTGACGGGCACAGAAAACCCATCAGCATTATACAATTCATCCATGTAACAAAAACCACTTGTAACCCTTAAATCTATTGAAATAAAAAAAAATGCTATATGCTATTAAAAATTATTTTTAAAAATGCTGAAAAAATACCCAATGAATGCATATGTGTAGGAATGTACTAGCATCCAAGTGTAGCTATTCATATTTTGCTATATTTCATTTTAGTTAACTTTTTTTTTTTTTTTTTTTTTTTGAGATGGAGTCTTGCTCTGTTGCCCTTGGTAGAGTGCAGTGGCATCATTGTTGTTCACTGCCACCTCAAACACCTAGGCTCAAGTGATCCACGTGCGTAGCCTCACAAGTAGTTGGAACTATAGGCACAAGCCATGAAGGCCAGCTAACTTTTTTATTTTTAGTAGAGACAGGGTCTCCCTATTGCTCAGGCTGGTCTCGAACTCCTGATCTCAAGAGATCCTCCCACCTCGGCCTCCCAGAGTGCTAGAATTATAGGTGTGAGCCACTGTGCCCTTCCCATTTTAGTTATTTTAAAAATCAACTGTGTTGAGATATATTTTCCATAAAACAATATCCACCAATTTCAAGTGTTGCATGAATTTTGACAAATGTATACTCCCTTGTAATGACTATTTTAATTAAGATATATATGTGGTTATATAATAGTTTTTTTAAATGTCTGTATATAGGCTCATGTAACCATCACTACAATCAGAATATAGAACAGTTCTGTAACACCACAAAATTCTCTTTATGTTGCATCTTTGTGGGCAAATCTTCTCTTCACCCCAAACCTCTGGCAATTACTACTCTGTTCTCCATCCATATAATTTTGTTCTTCCCAGAATATCATGTAAATGGAATCATACAGTATGTAATCTTTGAGACTGGCTTCTTTTCCTCAGCATAATGCCTTTAAAAGTGATTCATGTTGTGTGTATACTAGTTGCTGAGCACTGTTCCATCATATGTGTTACATTGTTTACTCATTCACCCTTTGAAGGACTTTTGGGTTCTTTCCAGGCTTTGGTGATTATTAATAAACATTTGTGTACAGGGTTTTGTGTGAATGTAGATTTTCATTTCTCTAGGATAAATACTTAGGAGTGGAATTGTTGACTCATATGTTGAGTGTAGGTTTTTTGCAAGAAACTGCTAAACTATTGAGTGTGCCATTTTGCATTCTCATCAGCAGAGTGTGAGAATTCCATGTGCTCCATATCCTCATCAGCATTTGGTAGTCATTGTAGTTTTAATTTGCATTTCCCTAATGGCTAAAGAATTTGAAGATCTTTTCTTGTGCTTAGTTGCCATCTATCTGTATATCTTCTACTGTGATGTTGCTGTCACAAAATATGACTCCAGAGAATTGACATCTTTATTGAGTCTTTCACTCCATGAGTTTCTGTTTGAATCCTTTGCCTTTTTTTTTTTTAAAGAAAAATTGGTTCCTAAGAAGGGGGGGAGGATAGGAGGTGGATGAGGCATAAAAATCTACCTATTGGGTACAAGGTACACAATTCTGGTGATGGGTACACTGAAAACCCTGACTTCAGCATGAAACAATGCATCCATGTAACAGAAAACATTTGTACCTATAATTTTTTTTTGAAATTAAAAAAACATGCAATTAAAAAAAAATTGGGTTCTCCTAAAGTTAAAGTTTGGAAGTTATTTTTGTATTCTGGATATAGTGCCTGTGTCGGACATGTGATTTACAGATATTTTCTGCCAGTGTTTGGCTTATCTTTCATTCTCTTAACACTGCATTTTTCAGAGCAAATTTTAAATTTCGATGAAGTCCAATTTATTGATTTTTTTTTTCTTTTATGGTTCATGCCTTTGGTATTATGTCTTAAGAACTCTTTGCTCGGCTCTAGATCCCAAAGGTTTTCTCATATGTATTTTTCTAAAAGTTATATAGCTTTACATTTCGCATTTAGATCTATGATCTAATTTTAGTAAACTTGTTTAAAGTTTGAGGTTTAGGTTGAGGTTAATTTTTTGTATATGGACATTCAATTGTTCTAACACCGTTTGTGAAAAATGAAGACTGTCCTTTCTCCATTGAATTTACCTTTGCACTTATGTCAAAAATCAGTTGGCCATACTTGTATGGTCTATTTTTGTATTCTGTTCATTGGATTCTTCTTTATCAAAATTGTTTTGACTCATCTAGTTCCTCTACTATTCCAAATAAATTTTATAATCAGCTTGTCTATATTCACAAAAAATCCTGGTGGGATTTTAGTTGGAATTTTGTTAAATATGAAGGAGCTCAGGAAATATCACCCCAAAGTATGACTCCAGAGAATTGACGTCTTTATTATATTGAGTCTTTCAATCCATGAGTTTGGTAAGTCTCTTATTTAGAACTTCTTGATTTCATTGACATTTGTAGTTTTAAGCATATAGTGCATGTTTTATTAGATTTATACTTGAAAATTTCATTTTTTGAGCTGTTGTAAATGGTATTTAAAAATTTTCAGTTTCCAAGTGTTCACTGCTAATTATATTGAAATATATTGATATTTTTATGTTGATCTTGCTAAATTTACATATGAGTATTAGAAACTTTTTGTAAATTCCTTGGATTTTTTTCTTCCTTTCTTATGTGAATGCCTTTTATTATTATTTTTCTTGCCTTATTGCACTGTCCAGGACTTTGAATACAATGTTGAATAGGAATTGTGAGAGCAGGTATCTTTTCTTATTCCTGATGTTAGCGGGGGAGTAGTCAGTTTTTTTTTTTTTTTTGAGACAGTGTCTTGCTCTGTTGCCCAGGCTAGAATGTAGTGGCATCATCATAGCTCACCACAGCCTGAGACTCCTGGGCTCCAGCGATCTTCTTGCCTGAGTCTCCCAAGTAGCTGAGACTATAGGTGTGTGCCACCACACCTGGCTAATTTTTTCTATTTTTAGTAGAGATGAGGTTTCACTCTTGGTCAGGCTGGTCTTGAACTCCTAGGCTCAAGCCATCTTCCTGCCTCAGCCTCCCAGAGTGCTAGGGTTACAGGCATGAACCACTGCACCCAGCCGCTTCTGTGGTTTTGATTAAGAAATCTGCTATCGTTTGAATCATTGTTCATTTCCTCATATGTAATGTTTCAGTTTTTGTCAGGCTGCTTTTGAGTTTTTTTTTTTTTTTTAGCTCTTAAGTGTTCATCACTCTTTGGGTGTGAGTTTCCTTGAGCTTATCCTATTTGCTGTTTGGTAAGCTTCTTGAGTCCATATGTTTTATACCTTTTTCCAAAATTAGAAAGTTTTCAATTATTATTTATTCAAATATTTTTTCCATACCACATTCTTTCTCCTATTTTTCTTCTATTTTTCAGGGACTCTGATGAATGTTAGACCTTTTGGTATTATCTCAGAGGTCCCCGAAGCTGTGTTAATTTTTTTCAAACTTTTCCCCCCTCTTTTTTCATACTAGATAATTTTTGTTGATCTTTCTTTAAGTTCACTCTTTCCTCTGTCATCTCCATTTTTTGAGTCCATCCAGTCGACTTGTTATTTGATTATTATATTTTTCAGTTTTAAAATTTTTATTTGGTGCTGTTTTTATACTTTCTGTTTCTTTGCTAAGACTTTCTGTCTTTCCATTCATTTCAAGACTATTGTCTTATGTCTTAGTACATGGTTTTACATGTTGCAGACGTCTTTGTAACTTGACTTTAAAAGTTTTATACTTTGAAATAGTCAAATCCATTTGGTTTCTTCTCACAAAAACCTATGAGATTGATTTTATTACCCCTGTGTTAGAAATTAAGGGTCAGAGAGGAAGCATGTTTAGGGTTGCACCGTGAGAGAGAATTTGGATTGAACTTAATACTGTCTCCAAACCCTGGTCTTTCTGCTTTATCATTGAGAACCGAGCTTGATTAGTGATTTTGAGAATGGAAATGGAACAACAGGTGTATGAACTGTAGTGTAGTTTTACTAAACACACTGGGTTTAGTAAAATATCATCAGCATTCTTCACAATTCAGAGAGTCTCAAAAAAGGATGTGTTTGTCCATTATTTAAATCTCTCTTATTTTTTATTAGGAAATTTATGTGGTACAAAATTCAAAAGGTTAAAAGGATATACAGTGTACTTCCAGATGCATACCATCATATCAAACAACTAAGCATTTATTTATATTCCTGCCTTTTTTAAAAATTGGTAACCTGCCATATATAATGTTCTATGTCTATATCATAGTGTTCTTATTTAACAGTGTATCTTGGAGATAATCTCCTATGAGTATACAGAGTAGTCTCCCATTCTTTTTTTATGACTCCATAATATTTTATTGAGTAGACATACTGTAATTTACTTAACCATGGACTAGTTGACTTATAATAATTCAAATTAACCATAGACTAACCTTAAAAACTTTTTTAAATGAAGTATAACATGCATACAGGAGCATGCACAAATCATATGTGAATAGTTCAATGAATTATCAAAAGAAGAGCATACCCCTATAACTATCACCAAAGACAAGAAATGGAACATTATCAGCACCCAGGAAATCTCCTTTGTGGCTCTTCCCAATCACCATGCACTTTTTTTCCCCAAAGGTGACCATCATCCTAGACTGATAAGTTCCTTCCCAGCTTGTACTTCTGTCAATCTCTTTATAACAATGTTAAGGAAAGCATTCTTTTTTCTTTTTTTCCTGTGAGGCACATACTCAAAGATATATGACACAGAGAGGGAGAACTTGGGGGCATTTGGGTAGAATTTTGAAAAATATTTAGTTATTTAAACATGGTGATATAAGCATATTAGGAAATTGCTTTCACATGTAGGCTAATGTCTGTTTTTGGAGTTAGGTTAGCCTGCTCAGAAAAGCTTGCTGGGTAAACCAAACCAAAAATCAGGAATTTTCTTATAGGCAGTGAAGTTTAATCAAAAGATCTTAGTCACTGGAGTTAGAAGGAGAGGAATACCAATTCTTTCACTAGTGGTGTGCTCTTTGGTCGTGGATAGTGCAAGTAATACTTTTACGGTGTTGTTTTAAGAATTGAGAAATTATATATAAATTATCTAGACCAGTGCTTGTTTAGTTAGTAGGGTTTCAGTAAATATAAGTTTTCTTAGTATGTTCCTTTCCCCCCACCCAACCTTGTATTTTGACAAGTTTCAAGCCTATGGAAAAGTAGCAAACTAGTACAGCAGACAACCATGTATACTTCCTTGAGATCCACCAATTAATGTTTTCTACATTTGCTTTATCTCTTTTTTTCCTCCTTCTCCCCTCATTAGAGAGTTAGTTGCAGCCGTTATGACATAGCACCTTAGTACTTCAGTGTGTGTCACTTTCTTAGGATGTTCTTCTACAGAATCATAATACTGGTACTTAATGTTAATATGAAGTTATTCCAATTTCCCCAGTTATCATCCTTTTGCTGTGTTTTTTTTAAATATTTGAGATTCTATTGCACATAGTCATGCCTGTTCAACCTCCATTTATTTAGAAGAGTTCCCCAATCATTTTCACCTTAAGATTGTCATGAAGATTTTTGAAGAGTTCAGTCCTGTTGTTTTGTAGACCATCCTTCGATGTAGCTTTGTCTGATCGACTCCTCTTGTTTAGATGCAGGTTAAAAGTTGTAGACACAAGCACTTTAGATGGAATTGTTTGCTCTCGTTGATTTATTTCAGGAGGAACATGATGTCATTTGTCCCATCAGTGGTGATAATAGATGTATTTTCTTGATTAAGGTATGTTTTCAAGGTTTCTAAATTGTAAAGGGCCATCTGTGGGGTGATATCTTGAGACTGCAGTGATCTTTCATCTAATCCTTTTAATGTTGATGATTCTTACCTGAATCATTTACTACTATAAAAGTTGCACAGTGGTCATTTTCTGTTCCTATTCTTCTGCATTTATTAACTGGATTTCTTTTATAAAGAAGACATTCCTTTTTTCCTTTCTTTTTCTTTCCTATTTGCTTATTATCAGTGTGGAGTCATGAATTCTTCAGTTATCATTCATTCCTGTTATTATTTATTTTGATGCTCAAATTATCCTAAATTTGACTAGTGGGAACCGGTTAATTCTTTTGGGTTGATACAATTACAGCAAAGATAAGCTTTCTTTAGTATTTAACATTTGGATCCATTTTGTACCCTTGTAATCTACAGGGATTAATGTAGGTAGCATCTGTTAGCCCTTTATGTTTTGTCGGCTTTAGATAACCCTTCTGCAATATTTTTCAGCAAATTACTGAATTGAAGAAAGAAAACTTTAACCTAAAGCTCCGCATCTATTTCCTTGAGGAAAGAATGCAACAGGAATTTGATGGCCCCACTGAACACATCTACAAAACTGTGAGTGGCCCACTTATAACTGCTGCCCCTTGTGTCTTTTCTCATAGTCAATCCAAGCAGAAATTTGATTAATATTTGTTCTCAGAGTTAGCAAGCATAGGTAGAGCTGGTTTCATTTAATTTGAGTTGATTATGGGGAGCATAAAGATACTAGGATGACTTTAATATTAAGTGAAAAGGTGCATGATTAATTTTCAGGAAATCTTTCACTCTCTTTTTAAAATCAGCATTCAATTCACTATCTTTATCTAAATTGGCTTTTTATAATTATTATTTAGGAAACAGGCAGTGGAGTGGTGCAATGGCTTTGGAATTGAATTCTGTTACCAACTAACTTGTTTAACTTTAGACAAGTCACTTCAGCTCTCTGGGCTTGCTTCCAGAGTTAAGTGGTAATCCCTCTGTCATGAGGTTATTTGTGTGGATTAAAATGAGATGACAGATGAAAAGCTCCTGCACATAGTCAGTGTTTGACAATTATCATCGTCTTATTGAGGCTTCCTTTGGTAGCCCAAAGTTAGGATTTTCAGGTTTTCTGTGATTTGACTCTTCTGTGTGCCTTTGTGCGTGCTTATAACTGTCAGAAAAAGAGTCCATTCCCATTTGAAGTCTTGACCTAGAGGTCTTAGTCTGAAAACAAACCTTGGTTCTGAAAGTTGAAAAAAGAACTTGGCTTTCTTGAAAAGACATGAGTACAAACAACATTGCAGTGCCCATTTCTTGGCTTTTTCTAGCAGATTAGCCCTTGGCCTGGGAATTATTCCATCTTTTCTCTTCTGAAGTTTGTACCAGTGGAAACTTTTGAAGGAGGAAAAAGAATTCTCCTTTAGTTTCAGCAGATGAACTCAAATTGACTTGTCCAGAAGAGGGATTGTACTGTACTTCTGAGCCTTTTCAAGAACTGAAAAGCTCCTTTGTCCCTTAAGACAGTTTGTTTTTTTCCTTCACTGTGGAGGTAGAAAGACAATGAGGATGTCCCCTTTTCTGGAAGAGGGTGATGTTGCAATCAAAATTTTAAAGGAAAAGTGATATTTTAAAGCATTTTATATGTATTAAAAAGTGTGGTGGTCATGTACCTCAGAACTTCTGGGGAGATAGGAAGTTCAAATGTGTCAATGGCTGAATGTCTGTCAGGCACTGTTGTGGGCATTTGTACATTTGTCATCTTATTGTAACTCTCACGACAGCCCTGTACAGTGGAGAGGTATACACTGAAAAGACTTTCTTCCACCTATGTCTCCTGGTCTTCTAGATTTAACCAATATTTATTCCTTCCATAGAGGAATTTTATGTATATATAGTGCGTGTGTGTGTAAATCCCCTTTTTACATAAATGCAAACATGTTCTATTTTGTACCTTACATTTTTCACTCAATAGCTTTCCTTAATAGTAGTTTAAGAGTTTCTCCATTCTTTTTTATAGCTTCATATTATTCTATTTTATGCTTAGAAGGTGTCCTGACTTTTGATTTGGAAATTATGATCACCATGTATGTAAGTTTGTAACTTGAGATATTGGGCTTGAGAAAAATAGTATAATGGACATGTTAGCTATCCATTCCTCTAAATTTATTAGTTGGAGTGCCAGGCGGTTCATCAGAAAGCAAAGCACTTAGAATATATTATATCAGCTCATACACAGAAATAAAAGCTCTCAGCCCTTCTGAGAGCTGGAAAAGGAATCCTGTTTGAAGGGTGCTTGTGCATTTTTCACAAAATCACAGTTGAAGATATTATGCACTGCCCCTCAGTATCCTTTATGCAAATCTCAGTTTCTTTTAGAAAAATTTCTGCATCATGGATGACTTCTCTAGTTCCTCTTGTTTGACAGTGAAGAAAATAACCTATTTTGAGTAATGTCTCCTAGGCTTTTCTTATTTGCTAGCTCACTTAGTCCTCAGATCCCCCATGTCATGGGGGCTTTTTGGTTTTCATTTAATACTTGAAGGATTGGAAAGGAGAAACGTTGGTTTCTCGCCCCCTGGAAAGGTCCTGCTTGCAGTCTTGTATTCCATGTCACAGTGAAGGCAGGGCCTGTGTCTGTCTTGTTTACGCCATGGCTTCAGTACTAGGCCATTCACAGATGCTCAGTAAGTGGAGTGAAGGAGTGAATACATGAGTATCCAGTGACTCCCTATGGTCTCTTCCCAGTAAAGACTAGAGGCAGGATTTGAACCCATGTCCTTCAGGTCCCACACCCATGATCTTTTGGTTTTGGCCATACTTTTCAATCTGGGGTATTCGTTCCCCCAGGGCTGCTTGCCAAGTATGTCTTCTGAGATGGTAAATTTTACTGGAAATGTAATTTTTATTTAAAATAATACATACGTATTAGGGAGTAGAATGCAGAGTTTGAATGAGTTATTAAAATAAAACAGGAGAGAGATTTCTGAGAAATCTTAGATTTATAGCAATCCTCTGCAAACTATGCACCCAGACCTCGTGTCTCTACTGCATGAATTCATCTAATATTCTGTCTGGGATACATTTGTGGATAAGTTTGAAAAGCCTGCCATCATTCCATTGTCTCACATTGCATTCAATTTGGCAAATATTCTGTCTTTGGATTCTCATGTGAGTTGTTAGCCCAAGGCTGTGTGTGACTCCCTTTGTTCCAGTCAGTTAGGAGGAAGATGGTTGGAGAACACTGTGGTGTCCCTTATAGACAGTTTGTCCCATGTGTTTGTGGCTTTTTTGTGAATACCCTGAAATCTTATCTTGAAATGGGACAGACCACATGTGGCCTCCCACTTCCCCATCCCCGTTCATTTTTTTTTAACATATTGCCACACTGGAAAAAAAAATTTTTTTCCTTGGGGCCACCATATTTTATTACGAAAGTAGAATAAAAACTTTGAAAACAAAACGATCCTTTATAATTTAATGAAAAATTTGTTATTTTTTATTATTTTTTTTGTGTGAGTTATATGCAACTTGAAAAATAGTTCTCATGGCTCCAAAGGTGAAGAGACGTGTAAGTTACACATGCTTCACGAAGCCCCGGGCTTGAAACTAGTGTGAGTTAAATACAACGCAACGGCAGTTAATGTGTTAAAGCCATACACTGCTATAGCTGCCACATGCATGATTGTAAATAACCAGAAGTAATTGCCTTGAAATGGTAAAAACAAACTGCAGAATTGCTTATAAATTTGCTTGGTGAAGGGCAAACAATTTTTAAATCAGCCTCACTTGTATGACATTTATGCCTTGATATTTGAATGCTCTGGCTGTTAGAAGCTTGGAACATTTACATAATTGTTCCAAGTCTTGAGAAATTGGGGGCTTTCTTTTGAGACCACCAGTGTTTAATAATTCCCTTTTCCCTGTGCCCTGAGGCTAATGAGGTTTTTGAATCTAACATCTGCCTATTACAAGCCTCGCGTAGTCAGCCCGTGCTAGAAGTGGTTTCCCCACTGTTGATGTTCATAAGTCCTGTATTTTACACTGTTTCTTTTCTTTCTTAATCTTTTCTTCAAGAACATTGAGCTCAAGGTGGAAGTAGAAAGTCTGAAGCGGGAGCTCCAGGAGAGAGAGCAGCTGCTCATCAAAGCCTCGTGAGTACCTGTCATCCTGTAAAAAGCTTGCAGATTGCCCAAGGCTTTTGATGGTAGGCATTGCGTTGGTCAGTAAAATAGAAGCTTACGCTTTTCTAAACCAGTTGTTCTCCAACTAGGCTCTGAGGACCCCAAAGAGGTTTTTGTTTTTATTTAATTACTTACTTTGAGTAGATCTTAAGTGTACAGCATGATGAATTTTTGTAAAACAAACACACCTGAGGAGCCACCAGCCAGATCGTGAAGCAGAACATTATCCGCCCCCTAGAAGCCCCCTTTGTGCTCTCAGAACTTACCGTTCTCTTCCAAAGATAACCACTGTCCTGACTGTGGTTTTCATTGTTTCTTAGTTCTGCCTGTTTTTGAACTTTAGATAAATGGAATTATATGGTATATACTTCTTGTGTGTGGCTTCCTTCCTCACACCATATTTGTGAGATCCATCTCTATTTCTAATATCTCAGTAGTTCATTCTCACCATGTGAAAGCCTAGAGGATTTGAAGGGGTCCTGGTGGGGGAGGCAGGGGGTGCAGAGGACAGGGCTTCAGCCAGAGTAACTGTTTTGTTTTTTTATCTGTTATATATAGTAGGGCCATTTGCAATATTTTGTTAGAAAGTGATTCTGCTTAAAAAACATTTGAAAACAGTATTTTCATTAATTAATTCATTTATTGAAATATTTATTAAACAATAAGCACAATTCACAATTCGTTATTCACTCATTCATAAACATTTATTATGTAATAACCTGTGCTACACACTGAAGATCTGGAAAGAGACACTCCCTTACTCCAAGAGCTCATCAGAGACTGGTGAACAAATAGAGTGGAACGGAGGTGCAGAGATGGAGGGCGATTCTGAGTAAAGTGGGGACACCAGAGTGTGCTCAGGTTTTCCCTGTGAGGGTGGAATAAGACTTCCAGGCTGTCCTACTGAGGATCTGGCCGAAAGCTTATGTGGAAATGCCTCACTTGTCGTGGCTGTAGAGCTCTTGCTGGGCGTGGTGGGCCAGCAGCATGGAGTCTTTGGCTTAGGGCACAGCTGCACGACTCTGGGCCAGGCCAGTGTAATTGTTTTCATTGCCATGGGACCCAGCCGCTGGAGGTTGGCCTGCTGTTGGCTTTGACCATGTTAGAGGATCCCAGCCCAGACTTCTTTTCTGACTTTTGCTGAACTTGTATACATGGTATTTTCTGAATGAGTGAATGAATTAATAAATATAACCAGATTAACAAGTTGTTGTTTTGGAAGCACATATTTTCTGGGCAGGGAGGCAAATCTACTTTATGCAGCCTGAAGATCGGTAATCGAATTTGGTCGGTTTTACATCCAACACCCTGCCTGCTGCAGGCCTTGGCTAGTACTTGTTTGTAGCTAAGCTCACACACGGAAACCTCTGTTTACAAAGGCTTCTTTGCACCTCTCAGTACCAGCACACAGGATTGAGTGTTTTGGAGGCTTGTGTACAAGTTAGTATGTGTGCGTTTCCCTAACTTCCCAGCCTGCATTCAAGGCTCTTTGTAGTCTAACTGGCTTTATTAATTTATTCATAAAATATTGATGAAGTTGCTGTGGTGTACTGCACTGGACTAGGTTCCTGGGATACAGTGGTGGTCCAGATAGTTCTATGAGGCTTACATTCTGTTGGAGGTGATGGTGATGAAATACTCGCAATAATAAATACAATCTGAGACAAGAGCTATGAGGAAAATAAAGGGAGCTATGAGAGTTTATAGCTGTGGGAGTAGATATATAGATGGGGAAATGTAGCAGGGAGTGTGTCCCTGAGGAGGTAGCATTTGAGATGAGATCTCAAGGACAAGTGGGAATTAACCCAGTGAATGGGTGGAGACAGTGTTCAAGGAAAAGGGAATGTGTAGGTCTGAGGAAACATGAGAAGTCTAGAACAGGAGAAATTTTGGTATTTATCTAAGATCAAATGGGAAGCAGTCATGGGGTTTGAGCAAGTGATACAATCAGAGTTCTGTTTTTGAAAAGGTCACTCTGGATTCTGGGTGGGAAATGAATTGTGGAGGGAGCTTGAGCGGAAGCTGGGAGACCAGTCAGGAAGCTAGTCCAGTGGTGGAGGTGACAGGTGAGTGCGTGGGGCAGGGAGACGTTTGGGAAGCAAAAGCCTTGGTGAAGGATGGGAGGGGAGATGTCAGGTTGCCTCCTGTCTATGGGTAAGGTCATGCGCTCTGTTTAAGCATGTTCACAGTGACTCCGGCTTCTTCTCCACCAACTCTTTATCCCAAACACAGTTCATGGTTGCTAAAATTGTTCTTGTTTTTGCTGTTCTAACATTGCCTCAGCTGACCTCTTTCCCTTTTTGTCTCCTCCCAGCCCAATTGGCTTTCTGTGGCCTAGCCCTTTGGAAACTCAAGTGGTGAACCGCACACGGCTTCCTCTGGCCCATGACAGTCTTGTAACAGACTTTAATGATGTATAGTGACAGCCCCATGCGTGTACCACTTTTCAATTTGTAAAACATTTTCACATCCATTTATATCCTGTCATTATCCTGGGAGCTAGGCAAATCTCAAGGAATACCCTTAATTTATAGAGGAGGAAATTTAGGCCTAGAGAAGGGGAGAGGCATGACTCCTAGCCAGAGATGACAGAGCTGGGATTAGAATCCATGTCCCTGACTTCTAGTGTAGGGCTAGGTTTCATGTTCTTTTCTTATTTTTGTGTATAAATGTAGTATATTCATAGTATCTATATATGTCTGTTCAATGACAATATCTACCCTGTAACTGCTAAATGTGTCTTTGCCTTTACCCATGACTACCTAGCATGCAGCAGTTTGTCTGTGGTAGATACCTGTTAATGGAAAATATCTTTATTACCATAATGCCCTCATCTGCCTTTTTCAGTGTTATGATTTTTGGTGTGGGGCCAGGATATGGGACTTGCCCAGGAAAAACCCCTGCTTTTTCCTATAGAACTATAATTAGAATGGAAAGAATCAAGAGGAAATGTTGAGGGCTGAAAAGGGTAGTGAGGCTGGTATTTAGAGAAGGTTCTTTCTTGTATTGGGTGGGAAGCCGGATTACACCAGTTTCTCTCAACCTTTACCTCTTCTAGGTCTTGCTGTGTGTAGTATCTGCTAGCCTGTATTCTACAAGGAAAGAAAGGGTGGAGGGAGGGACTAACAGTTATTAGGATCCTGCTTAGTTCCCAACCCTGTGCCTGGCACTTGACAAATTTTGTTACATTTGATCTCTACAATAATTATGCAAGGCAGCCAGTATTCCCATTTGAGTGATGAGAAAACTGAGAATTAGGGGTTGTGGGGGAACTTGCCCCAGTTGGTAACAGAGCTGGAACTGGGCTGGCTCAGAGCCCACTCTGCCTTGCCATGAAGTAAACATATTTGTTTGCAGGTTTTCCATTGTTATATTTATCAGTTATAATAAGGGGACATTAAAAACAAAAGCAGTCATATTCTTCGGGGTAAATTTTATCTCTGTAGCTTTAAAACACCAACAAAAATAATAATTCCATTAGTATAGGAAAATTGCACCATACTGCCGAGTATAAATTTTATTGCTACAGTAACTGTAAAATACAAAGATGATAAATGAAAAGTTGGAACATTTATTATTTGGAGTATATTTTATTGGTATAACTAAAACACAAACAAACTGAATAATACCAGTACTTGTTAAAAATTGTAGTCAGCCTCTTGACAACGTATATGATTCAGACTATAAAACACAAAGGTTAGATCTGGGCTTATGGGAGGGAGGTGGTATATTTACACTCTGGTGGGTAGTGGGGTGAGGGTGGGGGAATGAAGGTGAGCCATTTTATAGAGAAGGCTTTATAAAGCCCCAGGGCTAAAACATTTGTGAGTGGGTAGCAGAAATTCATTACCAGAAAAATCCTGTATCCAGGGCTCAGGAAGGAGGGGCTTTTAGTCTAGTATTCTTTTGGCCATATATAATGCCCCTTGAGGGGTGATAGAAATGATTGTGAGTCACTGTGAATTCGAAACAGTACTGATCCAGAAATGAGCCCAGGGACTGGGGACTGAAGACATTTAATGGTATTAATCAGGAAGTGGAAACTCGGTTCTGGCCAGCAGAGTTCTCAGCAGAGGGGTAGCTTGAAGCTTCTCCCAGCGGCTCAGTAGGGGCCAGCGCTGCATGGGCCTCAGAGGCCACGGGCTAGCATGCTGAGCACTGAGATCAGAGAGCAGGAGGCCCCACATGTGTTAGCACATTGATTCTAAGAGGTAATCATCTCCTTTTTCACATGAGGAAACTGAGGTGTAAGAGGCAATTTGCTGAGGCTAGGTAATTTACCCAGAATCACACTGAGGATATAATAGAGTAAAAATTTGGAAGCAGATCTGTGTAGCTTCATAGCCCATGTTCTTTCTTTCCAGTTGCTCACATCGAATTCCATTAAAGTGATATTGTGACACTGGGGCTTTCTGAAGCCTTATTGGCAAAAGGAAAAAAGATTTGAATAAAGTCTTTATTTGTAGGCGACTCATGTTTGACACTTGGACAAGTATGGCCCTCTTGACTTTCCATTGTTCTCAGTAAAAAATTCACATGGCCTGTACATGTGAGTGTTTGATCACATGGCTCTTGGTTGGAAAAATTTTATATATCCCTAAATTAGGGCATGGGAGGCTGGTGGTGAATAGATTTGTTCTGTTGCAGTTTTTCTGAGAAACCAGCTTTAGGTGGAGCCATTTCCTTTATTATTCTGCCTTCTGGAAACCCACAATCATTTTAGAAATCTGATGAGGACTGCTCAGAGTATAAGCCTTACAGATTCATGTCCGACGCTTTTTCTTTTGGCGTCAGTGGTTGTGGTGTGGCGTCCCCACCGCTGCTGGCCACGTGGAGAGGATAACCCGTGGTGCCACAGCAGTGTGCACTCTGCGTGTTGTGTTAGAATGACACGGAGTGTGGCCTGCTTACATAATCTCCCCTCTTCATGCCCTGAGTGGTAGTTTGTGCTCATATTGATGGTGCTGCATTTAAAATTCTTCCCTTCCAGTTGGCGGAAGATGAAGCATACAAACTCGTAATCTCACAGGTGTTTTTTTGTTGTATACTGCTCCTTTGCACGTTGGTTTGTCAAACCAGCTCTCTACCTTCCCTACACCACTGGGGAAATGTACTTTGTTAGAAGCATCCTGGTGGGAAATTTTGTAACAGCTCTCAGAAATCTTAAGAGTGGCTTACCCTTTGACCTAAGAATTCCCTTTCTATGAATCTGTCCTCAGGAAATCACTGGATAGTAAACATACAAGGATGCTTTATGATTTTTATTTATTTTATTATAATAAACAATAACACTAAGATTTATTGGAAACTTTGTATCAGCCACTGTTCTCAGAATTTTATGAAATATTAGACAAATGTGTTAAATCAGAAACAATTTAAATGCTTTAAAAATAGGGAGTTGATCTAATAAATTATAGTACATTCATTCGGTATACATATATACAAATATAGTTCATTTCATACATTTCACTCAAGAATTAATATGTAGCCTTTAAAAGTGATGATACAGATTTTTATTTATTGACACAAAAGGATGTTTATAGTATATTAAGTAATAAAATCAGTTCACTGATACATACTAAATGGTTCTATTTTTGTAGAAAATGTCTGAAAGACTATATGCTAAAATGTTGACTTAGTTATTCTGAGTGACAAGACTATGGATGGTACTCACTTTTTTCTTATTTGTGTTTTTGATCTATGGATATTAAGTTTAAAAAAAAGGCTCAGCACAGGTCTATGGGAGAAGTGAGTAACAAATACCCCTTGTCTCTTGGGGGCAGTTGACGTTACCATCAGACTGTCATCTTTAACTTGTTTTATCCCTTTGCCTATTTTTGCAGCAAAGCGGTTGAGAGCTTAGCTGAAGGGGGTGGCTCTGATATTCAGCGGGTGAAAGAAGATGCTCGGAAGAAGGTGAAGCAGGTGGAAGAGGTGCTGAACAAAAGGATAGTCCTTCTAGAAGAGGCAAGTCTGGATTCGTGAGGGGAATGTATTTCCTACAGTCGGTTAATGATGGGGGGGCACAGTTTGGCTTCCTTTTTCCTGAACTGTCAGTTTCAGCAGAACCAACAGCCATCCTTATTGAGCATCTCCTGGGTTCTAGCCCCGTTTGGGGCATTTTATACATGTAATTTCTAACCCATACACCCTGCAAATGGGCCATTGTTGTACTCATTCCTATGTGAGGACACTTAGATACAGAGAGAAGTATGAACTTGTCCAGGTTTAATCTTGGATTTAAACCTGTGACTGATATTTTAAAGCCTATGCTCTTTCTGCAATCCTACTCTGCTTGTTATCTAGTGTGGTCACTTAATTTTAAAGATGTGGAAGCTGAGGGCCAGAGAAGGGAAGTGATTTCCCAACAGTAGCTAAGACCGGAAGCAGATTCCTGACCTTTAGGCCACTGCTTACCGTCTGGCTGCGGCTCCCAGTGTCCAGCCTCCGTCCAGCTATCCTGCCAGTGCTCACTGGACGTCTTCTCTGTTAGACACTGTGTGTAGCTTCTCCTTTTATTCTCACTTAGGTGTTTCCTGAGACTGTGATGGGAGGCAGGATGTTTCCTGCCTCAAAAATTCCATCTCCTAGCTGTTAGAACATTTTCCTTATTTTTAAGCTAGTATTAAGTAATATTATTTAATTCTTGGTCTTTGAAGTCTGTTGTTTCATCTCAGTTTCTCTACCTGAAACTCTGGTTCTTCTTAGTAGATTTGAAGAGAAATGGCACCAAAAAGCACTTCTGGGTACAAAAAGCAGTTACTGTATTTTGCAGCCTGCAATTTTCCATTTATGATGTTCACATCAGTCCTTATATCTTTCCATTCAGGGTATGTAGATATTAGATCCAAAAACAGGCAAGGAAATGGAGGCACAGAGAGGGTAAGAAATTTAGCTTAGCTCATAAGTGATAGAGCTGGAACCAAAAGAAGGATCTTATTGATCTGAAATTCTGAATTTTTGTTAAAATATAATTTTTACTGACTGTGGGTTCAGTCATCTTATTTTTCCAGTAAGTGCTTCCCAGTGTTTTGGGGTTCCAGATCTCTGCTCTGTTACTTACTAGTTTTATCACCTTCCCTGAGCCTCTGGTGCTTCATCTGTCAAATGAGAATAGTGATACCTAATTTCCATTAGTAATGATAATAATAACAGCATTACTGATAGTCCTAAGGGCATGCCATTGGGTGAAGCACCCTTCTGCTTCTTACATACACTGATTTAATCCTTTCAATAAACCAATGAGGTCTATGTGCTTATCATACTTCTGCTTTCTTTATTCTTAAATGATGAAACAGGCACAGAGTGGCTAAGTCACTTGCTCAAGGTCACATAGGCAGTAAATGTCAGGTAGTCTGTCTGTAGATTTGCAGAACTGCCATACTCTACTGTCTCAGTATATAACTTTTTAGGGTTGGGTGAGGATCAAAGATAATATGTGTAAAGCACCTTGCTCAGAGCCTGGCATTTAGTACACATTCAGTAAATAACAGGCTTTGTTGTTTGTTGTCTAAGAATATGGAAAATGACTTTTTCCAGCTTTCACTGAGATTGGCAGGCCAGTCTCCTGGGGAGACATTGGTGCTGGGGGTGCTGTGGAGAGCAAGGGCAGGGAGGAAGAAGCCACCATGAGCTTTCTGTGATGCAGCAGGCATTTGACAGTCTCCGACAGCTCTTTGATGGGACAGTAACCACCATCCCCGTTTTATAGATTGGGAAGCTGGGGCCCAGAGAGGTTAAGTGACTACCTGAGGTCACACAGCAAGTAAATGGGAGAGCTGGGTTTTGAACTCAGCTCGATTTGGCTTTTATCTTTGTGATGTAATCAGAGGCAGTTGGCATGCCATGAGTAGTTGGAGATTGTCTGTTTTGAGGTCGTTTTCATGAGCATTAGGGCCTTTTCCATCACATAGACACTGCTGTGTGATTTAGATAATTTTCTTACAGGCTTCTCTGAGTTCTTGGGAAGAACATAGAGTTTCTTTAACACCGAAATCACCTTGGAGCGGTAGAAAATGTACTTCAGAATTGTGTAGTCATTATGTTAAAAAAATATTGAGGGGGGCACTAGGTGTGGAGTGAATTTGTATGGAGATTATGGTGACTCTGAAATTTATGTATGTTTAGTATTGAGAGGTGCATTTCTCCTTGTTCTCATTGAAGCTGTAAATATTGATCTGATTTTTCAAAACCAAAAATACAGTTCTTGTATGGTTGAGTCTTTTCTATTGGAAATGTCTATTACTCTTCAGGATACAAGAGGGAAAAATGGCTGGCAAATGTATTTATTACCGATTCTCTCCATGTATAGTACAATTCAGGGAGGGGAAATGTGCCGGAGAAAAAGTCATAAATATTTATATTTTAATCCAATTTCCTTTCAAAATGTTCCCAATTGTATTGAAAAATTGCATCAAATGCATTTAATTTAACTCTAGGATGTGAAAGCCGCCCAAGCAGAACTGGAAAAAGCCTTTGCAGGGACAGAAACAGAGAAGGCTCTTCGATTGAGCTTGGAAAGCAAGCTTTCGGAAATGAAGGAGATGCACGCGGGAGACTTGGAGATGGTTCTGGTCCTGGAAGAGAAAGACAGGTCTGGCTCTCGTCCCTCTGGTACCCTGACGTCTCATTGTCTGGCATTGTGGGGACAGAATTGTTCTATTTCCCTCCCTTCTCCCCATGTTCTCCATGAGACTTGAGTGGCTTTCTGGAACATGTCCAACACAGTTAGATAGAAAACTAGGAGCTGGGCGTGATGGCTCACGTCTGTAATCCTAGCACTCTGGGAGGCCGAGGCGGGTGGATTGCTTGAGGTCAGGAGTTCGAAACCAGCCTGAGCAAGACCCCGTCTCTACTAAAAATAGAAAGAAATTAATTGACCAACTAAAAATATATATACAAAAAATTAGCTGGACATGGTGGCACATGCCTGTAGTCCCAGCTACTCAGGAGGCTGAGGCAGTAGGATTGCTTGAGTCCAGGAGATTGAGGTTGCTGAGAGGTAGGCTGATGCCACGGCACTCACTCATAGCCTGGGCAACAAAGTGAGACTCTGTCTCAAAAAAAAAAAGAAAACTAGGGATAAAATCCAGTGAAAAGAAGAGGAGTAGCATAGTAATGTGAGGACAGAGATAGAGTCTATTGCTACGTCTACTGATAGACATTCATGCTGAAAAGTTTTACTCACATTTTACATTGAGCCTCCAGTTTTGGCTCTGAACTTCCCAGTAGTCAAAGGAAAAAGGGAAAAACAATCTTGGTGGCCCCAAGATTCATATTGCTCTCAAGATAAAACAAGCCAGCAACTTAGAAGCTCAGTTTTACCTGGCACTGTCAAGAGGAAATTTCTCTTGTGGTTCTTCCCAAAGGGAAAAGTGAGTAACTATGTCCTCACCATAAATATGAGTGCATTTTATGTGACTTGTTTTCTGTCACATCTTTTAATGCATTCCAAGGCCAAGATTAATGCAAGGGGCCAAAAACAGTAATGTAGACCAAATACAGAGCTCTTTGATGATCCAGGATAAAATGTATGCCATTTAGTTCAGAGAAGGGGGCCAAGATGGCCTTTAGGTGGTCTTTAATGCTCATCATATCTTGCAACCAAGCTTTTGATAAAAACTTGTCAGGAAAAATTTGATTTTAATCTTTACCATGAACCTGACATTTTGATATTCTTGCCTTGTTTTGGCAGTTACTGAGTAGAAGGTTAACTAAATATAAGTGCAACTGATGGCTAACCTGTGACCTATCTGTTACAGAGCCAAACTTGTTTGGAATTTATAGGAAATTGTTCTAAAGCACGGGATCTATTTTAGAGGATAATGACTGGTTCTATTTTCTTGATCTCTCGGTGCCCCCGTGTTGACGGGCGTAACATGTCTTTGCTTAGGTTCTTGTGCCTAATGGCCCTGGTTTCTCAACTGTTGTTTGCTTTTACTTCTGTCAGTGCCACCTTTTGAGATCTGAGTCTGCTACTTGTTTTTTTTTTTTTTTTTTTTGAGACCTCCCCTCACCCGGGTTTCAAGTATGAGCAACTGTGGGGTGGTAGTGCATTTTGCAGAGTTTGGGGCTCATAAAGGGGAAAAGAGGAAATGTTTTTGGGTGGAGGGAGTGAGAAGATGCTTTCGGTTGGGACATGTGGGGTTTGAGGGATCTGTGAGCATCTGTGAGTAGAGGTGTTTGGGTATGTGGATTATGGCTTGAATTAAAGGAGGTGTAGATTCTTTCCTTAACCCACTGTGAGCATGGCCTCAGGAATGCAGGGAGGAAAACCGTCCTGCTTACGTGGAGTTCCCAGTGTGGAGATATTAAAAATATGTTGTGACTGATGCTGTGATAGAGGTGAGCCCAGGATTCTGTGCTGTGACAAAAGCAAGGGAGTGAACAGCTCTGCCTGGGTGTGGGTCAGGGAAGGCTTATCAGAGGAGAAGTCCTGGAGTTGGGTGAGGATGCCTTGTGGAGCAGAGAGAACGGCACACGCAAAGGTACGGAGCCTGGCATGTTTCAAGATGATTGTAGAGGAAAGTTGTCCCTGTTAGTGTGTACCACAGAAGCTTGCTTCTCATCTCTCTTGGAAGAGGGGATTTGGGAAGGGTTCATGTTTATGAGTTTCTTACTGGGGTCTCCGTGGAGGTGGGTGGTGAGGTCAGAGCTTTGCTAGTTTGCATCTTCCCGGGACTTCCCATGATGTGGCTAGACAGGCACAGAAACGTGATCTGTCAGTCCTGCAGATGCGTCTGTCTTTCAGGGCTAGACGTGTCCTGGATGCACTCCCAGAGACCAGCGCAGCAGCTGGATGCCAACTCAGGTTTTCTGCTCAGGGTGTGACCCCTTTTGTGGTGAAACTCCCCTGGGCCTGGGATCAGTGTTTTCCCTCCCTGAAGGTGGGCCTGCCTAGGGTGCTAAGTCAGGGTGGGGAGATTAGCACGGAATTAGAGCAGCAGTCCTTGGCTGTGCCCTGGTGAGATGGATCCAGATCCACTATGCGGATTGACCTGCTGTTGGGCAGGGCAGAGTGTCCAGTCTTTAGGGCCTAGGGCCCGCCTCACGTACGTGGGCACTGTCAATGTCTCTGGGCTCCCATCCTCCTTCCAAAGGTACATGCTTTATTGATTTCCTTCATTCCGGCCTTTGAGCTATGCTGTATCTTTAAGGCAGCCACTGTTGAGGAGCCCTGCAGTTCACATATGGCCAACGTATATGATTTTTTAGCCTACAGTGTTCTTAAGAGTTTGAATTAGTTGCTAATATTTAAAAAATTGAATTTCCCATAACAGACTGATTTCCAGCTTCCCTTGAAAGCCTGGATGTGGCAGCCCTGGACACTGACTGGTCCTGCTGTTCTCTTTAGATGGGCCCATACTCCAGTCTGGCCACAGTCCCCACCTGGCCTCTGGCCTGCCCACTTTTCCCATTCCCTATCTAGAACTTGCTTTAAGGCAACTAAAAAAGAAAAAAAAGAAGAAGAATTTTATTGAGGTATAAATTGCATCCAACAGCTTGGTGACTTTTACCTCTCCAGTTGTTGATGTGATGATTTCGGAGTTGAACCCCTAGAGGGCACTCTTGCGCCTTTTTCCAGGAGTTTAGGTGCCTGGCACTGGGGCCGCCTGGCTCCAGTCCCACTGCATTGCCTGGTGCTCAGCTACTTTTATCTCCCTCCTCACCTTCACCCTGGGAAGCTGGGTGCTTCGCTAGGGTAGCTCTGTCAGACTTCCAAGCCTTTGTTCTTTCTACCAAACTAAGTTGCTTTCTAGGCTTAGCTCTGGCAAGAATCTTCTGAAGGGTCCTTTGACAAAATGCTAGTTGTTGAGTGTTTAAAAAAAGTAATAATTATAGCAACTGTCATTTGTCGAGTTCTACCCTATGCTAGGAGCAGTGTAAGGTGGTTTTAAATAGCTTATCTCCAGTCTGCTATCATAGCTGAGGAAATACAGGCTCAGAGAGGCTGAATTACTTGCCATGGTCAAAGAGCAGTTGACGTGAGGTAATTTGGTGGCCCAGAGAAGGATGTGTTCAGCTCTCCCTGATGGGCACCCTCAGGGTGAAAAGGGTGGCAGAGCTTCCTTGAGGGGAGGTGATGCTTGACGACCTCTGGCGGGACACGCGGGTGCTTTTCAGGCGGAGATGGGGTAGTGTTGGGAACGGCATTTCAGGGAGAGAGACTGGTGTGAGCAAAGGCAGAGAGGCATGAAACAGCCCGGCTTTGGGAGAGAACTGGAACAGGGTGATGGTTTCCTGTGAGAGACGGGACTGAGGCTGTCAGCAGGGGCCTCTGATCTGGTCTGCCCTCAGAGCTAGGGCCTTGAGTGCCCTGTGGAGAAATTTGCCCTTTATCTTGAATGTCAGTGTGTTTTTAAACTTTGCCCTGAGAAGCCGGGGAGAGATATTCCCTGTTTTTTCCACATTCAAACCAGAACAGCTCTGCTCTATTGGTTTTATTTGCTTAGGTTTTGGTGACATTTCTTTTGGAGAGAGGATGTCTCTTGGTGAAAAAAAAATTAGTAATCCACTGCTGTCTGTGGTGGGGGCCATTGAAGGTCTTTGGACAGTGGTGTGACGTGGCCAGACCATAGTCTGGCCGCTCAGAGTTGGATCGACTGGAGTCAGGGTGGAGACAGGGGGAACCCGTTAATGTCACACAAATTCTAGCCCTTAATCTCCGACCTGCAAAAGATGATTCCATTTACGTTCAGTCATTGGACATGTCTACTTTGAAGATGTCTTGCCCCATTTCCTACCTCCTCCTGCTCCACTGAGCTAAGAGAACAGCTTAGAATTAATATTTAAATTTTGTTCTCTTTTAGACTGATTGAGGAGTTGAAGCTGTCTTTGAAGAGCAAAGAAGCTTTAATTCAGTGCCTTAAAGAAGAGAAATCTCAGATGGCATCTCCTGATGAGAATGTGTCATCGGGAGAGCTCCGAGGACTTTCTGCTGCTCTAAGGGAAGAAAAAGAGAAAGAAACTGAGGTGAGGTGACAGGACATGAGGGGGAGGGCTTTAATTAGCCAACCAGACTCCTCTTTGGGAAATGAATGCGCATTCAGTCTTCACGGTTCACATACAGTTTGCTTCTAAATATGAGTTCCCTGTCAGCTGAGGGGTGAACAGAAACTGCCTTTATCAGAGGCCCTGTCAGCCTCCCGTTCATATAAAGAGGTAGTTTAAAAAACAGTGCCATACCTGCTTGTCTCTATTTTACCATGGGTTAGTTTGTTATTGCCTGGGGACTTTATTTTCATCCTTTGGGTTTTCTAAGGATGCAATTGTGGTGCATTGTACATGTCCATTTTGCCTTTGTGGTTAGAGACAGGCGTGAAGCCAGCTTTGGTCTGCAACCTGAGAGGTAGTGGGGGAAGGGAGCTAACCTGTACTGGGTCTGGCAGCGTGGGAGGGGTTCAGCGTATCACCGTGTTCAGTCCTCCCAGCCACCTGGTGAGGTAGAGATCATTGTCTCCTTGTCAAGTTTAGAAGCAGGCTCAGGGAAGTTGTTATATTTTTCCAGGCTCCAAGAGGTGGGTTACTACTAGCTGACCCCAAAGCCTCCCTGGACTCCTCCCCCTCACTAGGCAGCCTCCCCAGCAAGCGCTTTTGAAGAGGGTGGGCAGGCAGGTGGGGAGGCTCAGGTAGGTCTCAGCCTGGGCCTTCCATTGCATGTGGTACGTTCATATTAGGGGTGGTCTGGGTGTTCATGAAAAGTCTTGATTTTTTTATGGAGCAGGGTCTGTGTCCCCCATAGCAGTGAGTTCTGTAGTCTCGCGGATTAGTTTTTGTCTGTGATCAGCCATTGTTTCCTGCTCATCCATTTAACCTCTCCCCACTTCCCAGGTGCTGGCTTTAGCAGGCCTTCTTCATCCTGTTCGGCAGCACCTGGCTCTCCTCTATGTGGGGCTGGTGGTCGGGCAGTGTCAGCTGCTTGTCTTCACATTTTTCTTCATTCAAATCCATTCTCTTGGCCCCACTCACTCACTTTGGGTGGGGCCAAGAGAAGAAGGGGACACTTGTTTTAATGAGTTCCACAGCACTGGGGGAAACTGAGTAAACGAGGGGCTCATTTTAATTGTTCTGGTGAAGCTATTGGATTGTTGGTCCCTTCTGGGCACTGCCAATTAATGCTTTTCCTTAGGCTGCACAAACGGAGCGTCAGAAGGAAAGAAGTCACTATGAAGGGAGGATCCAGGTATGCTGATAAATTTTTAAAAATTTATTGAAGCTTTATCCTATTCTTGCCTGTCCTATTCTTGTTTTATTTGGAGTGCAACATAAAATTTTGTGTGACAATTTCTGTCACTTATGGATTGCTACTGCATGCCAGTCAAGTGTAAGGCACTTTAGAAAGGGGTTTTCAATCTTTACAATAACTTTGTGAAGCAGGCATTCCCATTTTGCAGACATGGTTCCTGAGGCTCAGAGAGTTGAGGTCACTTGCCCACAATCGCATAGCCAGGAAAAGGTAGAGCAAGGGTTCAGACCTGCCCATGCTCTGTGGTCCCTCGGTCACAGCAGCTGGCACTGGGTAGCGGCTGCCAGCTTAGAAAGTGCTTTCACATCCATTATCTCATTTGATCCTCACAGCAGCCTGGGAGGGAGGCAGCAGTGATTATCCTTAGAAATGTACTGACTATAAATGTATAGTTCAGTCTCCATCAAAAGGAATGAAATTAATGATCTGTTATTTCCCCCAAATAACCTGGTATGAAAGGCTCTGATGTGACTGTATTCATATTCCAGGAGGCACTGGAATCCTTCCCGTAGGAATAGCTGTCATCGTCTTAACTGATCTGATCCCTTTCCCTTCACCCAGCCCCGTTGCCGTGAGCGGTAACACAGTAACTTGGAGCCGATGCCACTACGTTCAGCTCGACTTGGAAACATTAATCACAGGTTGACAGGAATAAGATAGAATAACTGCATTTGAGTGTGCTCTTAAAGATATATTTACAGTGCATTTTGGTTGGAACGCATCAACTTAGTGAATCTTTTTCTAATCTAATTTAGGCACTTCAGCAGGACTTGAGAGAGAAGGAAAGAGAAATTGCTACAGAGAAGAAAAATAGTTTAAAGAGGGATAAAGCCATTCAGGGTTTAACCATGGCATTAAAATCAAAGGAAAAAGAGGTATGTCTAAGACACTTGAAGTGAGATTTTTCTTTATTAGCTTCTGTGACTTGCCTGTTTCTACCTTGAATTTTTAGCTTTGGATAAAAAGTTTATAAGAGAGCAGAGATAGTATGGAAAGTGGGGAAGACAAACCTTAAGTCAGTTGGAAATTCTTTTGGTTTGTCTAATCCAGTGCTGTCCAGTAGAAATATGAGGTAGGTATTAAATTTTACATTTTCTAGTAGCCATATTAAATGAAGTAAAAAGAAACAAGTGAAGTTAATTTTAATAATTGTTTACATCTCAAATATAATCATTTTAACATGTAATCAATAAAATAAAAGTAACATTTTCTTTTTTAGAACCATGCTTATAGCACATCTCAATTCAGACTAATCACATTTCACTTGCAGAGAGCCACATGTGGCTAGTGGCTACCACATTGTACAATGCAGGTCTGATCTTTTGAAGCATAACAGGAAAGAGGAGGAGACAGAGGAGTTTTGGGAGGCAAGGCCATGACTGTGAACCAGTTAGAGAGCTTGGTGGGGTACCCTGTTTTTGAGATCCAAGGTGGTGGCTGACGGTTTCTTATTGTTAGTCAGTACAGCAGTCTGTTGTGTAGCAGTAACTAGGCTAGGCACAGTTGCAGAGATGAAAACCCAGCTCTGTTTGCAAGTCTGGTGAGGAGTACAGAGTGATGGGTGTTGTGACTGAGGAAGTGCAGGGGGGTTGGGAGGTGGAGAGAAGGAGACCTGATCCAGATTAGGTGTGGATGTGGGGCGTGGGGAGCAGTACTTAGGTAAGAAGATCCTGAGCTGCATCTTAAAGGATGAGTAGGAGTTAGTTGCGAAGGCAGGCAGGGACAGGGATGCCTTTTGAGGCAGAGGCATAGGACACAGGTCAAGGCATTAAGGTAAGAAAGACACTGACATGTACCACAAACAGTTTGGAGTTGTCAGAGCACAAAGTGCAAAACATAATGGAGGCAAGAGAAGAAGCTGAAGCAGTTGTGGGCGGCCAGCAGGTCGAGGGGGTACTAATCCTCCTGAGCTGCTTGGGTAGCACTTAAGGCCCCTGAAAGCTCTTAAGCAGGAGGGGTCTGATCACATTTTCATTTTAGAGAGGTCTCTGGCTGTATTTGGAGAGTGGACTGCAGGAGGGAGGATGGAGGCAGGGAGGCCAGTAGCTGAGGCAAGAGCCAAGAAAGGCTGAGTTAAGGCAGTGGCCATAGCAAGTAGGAGTGGAGGGGGAGGGGTTTATTCAAGAAATAAAATTAGAAATAATTTAAAATTAGAAATAAAATTGGGAAAATCAGATGATTAGAGTAGGTCTTCAGAAAAGAAGCAGTCAAGGATGACTTCTAGGTGTCTGGCTTATGTGACTAGGATATATGGTGGTGCCACTGACTCAGTTCAAAGCATAGAAAATAGAGGATGATGGCAAGATAGGGTGTTAGAGGGAGCTAAAGCTTGGACAGAAGTCGGGCCTCAAGAGATCGATCTGGGAATTACTCGTATACAAGTGTGAGTTAAAATTCTGATAGTTGGCTGCATGTGGTGGCTTAAGAGTTCAAGACCAGCTAGAGCAAAAGTGAGACCCTGTTTCTGTTAAAAATAAAAAAAAAATAATCTGGGCATGGTGGCACGCACCTATAGTCCCAGCTACTCAGGAGGCTGAGGCAGGAGCCTGAGCTTGAGCCCAGGAGTTTGTGGTTGCAGTGAGCTATGATGACGCCACTGCACTCTAGCTGTGAGACTTTGTCTCAAAAAAAATAAAAGAAAAATTCTCATAGTTGACCTGCTAATCCGTAGAGAGTGTAGAATGGGAAAGGAGAAGGCTAAGGATGGGACAGCAGGGGACGTTAGGATTTCAGGGATGGGGAAAGGAATGCACAAAGGAGACAGAAGGAATGGTTGCTGACCTAGGAAACTAACCAGGAAATTGTGGTGTTGAAGAAGCGCAAGGAGTGCAAGTGTTTGAATAAGAACCTGTGTCAGATGCAAGAGATTTGGCTCATAATAATAGTAGTTATAATTTGCATCGTGGGTTGGGAGTTTAAGGCCCAGCTGAGGTCGAGGCTGAGGTCATGACACCAGTGGTGGAATGGTTCTGGGTGCTGGCAAAGTCTGGGGCATGGCCGTGGTAGTTCATATTTGACTCCTGGGTCTAGGAGAAAGTCACTAGAGGATGAGGAAGTCTGGGAATAGCCAGCCTATAGGATGTTGGGTGGGTCTTCTATATGGATAATAATAGTAGTAACACTTAGTATGAGCCAGGCATTGTGTTAGCACCAATAACGCATTCCTCATTTAACCCTAGCACTATAGTTGGGCGAGTGGTAGTATCTTCATTTTACACTTGAGGAAAGGGAGTCTCAAAAGAGGCTAATACCTTGACTGAAGTCAGCTTCAAGTAAAGGGCCAAACTGGAAATCCCATGCAGGTCTTTTCTGACTACAGAGCTCTTGGTTATAAACCATATACAGCTGAACAGGAAGAGCATGTAGGCTGTGCAGAGAGAGGAGAGCCCAGTTGCATACGTGGCTACTAGTCCTTATTTTTCCCCAGGTTGAAGAACTTAACTCTGAAATAGAAGAGCTCAGTGCTGCTTTTGCTAAAGCCAGAGAAGCTGCGCAGAAAGCACAGACCCAGGAATTCCAGGTAAGTGTTCTCTTTGGCTTAAGTGGCTGTCTTTTTGATTCTGATTCCTGTTGAGGTGAGGACTTTGCAACTCGAAGGAACTTGGATGGTTTTAATAAGGAAAACTGTGGGTGGTCCTTAGTGATAGAATTTGCTCAGTCTAATTAAAGGGAGATTCTCCACCAGCTTTGGGAGCTTCTCCAGCCCCCTCCTCAATATGATAATGATAATCCTAAGTACCCCCACAGTTAGGAATGCTGATTTTACTCTGTGTCAAGTAATGGGGCAAGATATGTAGATTATCTCATTTAACACATTGACTGCCACACTAGAAAAAAAATTTTTTCCTTGGGGCTATGGTGTTTTACTATGAAAATAAAATAAAAATTTCAAAAACAAAATGATCCTTTCTGATTTAATGAAAAATTTGTTATTTTTTATTGTTTTGTGTGCATGAGTTATATGCAGTTAAATTGTCAATTATAACAATAAGAACATCAACAAGTAAGATTTTCACGAACCAACTGCAGGGTTTTGCCCAGGGGGCCACATGTCACATAACATGTATGCTATAGCATGGCAGCGTGAGTTGCCTGCGCACGATGCGGCTCTCAAGGTAAAGAGATGTGTGAGTTACGTATGCTTCATGAGGCCCTGGGCTCAGAACTAGCATGAGTTAAATACAACTCACATGGCAGTTAATATGTTAATCTTCACAACCCTGTGGGGAAGGTAATTATTATCTTCCTTGTATTTGTGAGGTTTTGAGGCTCAGGGAGGGTGTGCAGCTTATTCAGTGTCACACAGCTAGCAAATGCTGGAGCCAGGATTTAAATGTAGTAATTGCTAATAATAACAGGAGACATTTACGGAACACATAAGATGTGCCAAGCCCTGCTAAGTGTTTGCCATAGATTATCTCAGTTATCTGCACAACAGCTCTATGAAGTAGGCACTATCAATATTCTTGTTTTACTGCTGAGGTTAAATTCAAGTAACTTGCTCAGGGTCCCAAATCTAGTAGAGCTCAGATTTGACCCCAGAGCCAGTCTTACTCACCAGCTTGCACTTTTACCTGTCATCTCATACCTCTCCTCCCCTGGCTGCTTGGGTCTCAGTTGCTGCTCCATTCCAGGTTTCTGTTCCAGGCCTTGCTGTTTCTGACCTGCCTTTCTCCCCTGGCCACCATCTCCTCAAGCTTGTACTGCAAGGATTCCTGCTGATTGGCCCTGACTTTACCTTTCTTTTCCTAATTTTAGTTTTGTGTTTTAAATTATTTTAACATTTTTCTCTCCTTGTTTGTAGTTTTCCTATGTAGTTTATACCTATTACTAATAATTTAATGAATCAATAAAGTTCCATCATCAAAATAAGTCCATATTGCTTAAAGTCCTGTCTTCCCACCCTTTGCACCGATGTTGCTTTTGGTTATAAAGTAGAAGTTGGAAGTTAAATCTAATTTAAGACTGTTTGAGTTCCAAGATTCATATCCCCTGCCTTATCTTTTGCAGAGCTTTGGTTCACAGTAAGAATAATTGAAGTAATTTGGTTTAAGTCCTGGTATGTTACAAGCTCTGCTTTGAGGATCTCAGACTTGCCTTCTCTCACCATTTTGCCAGTGGTTGATGAAATGGAGCTGAGATTACACTTTCAACTGTTGTTTTTTTTTTCCTGGCTTAGAAAATAACATGCCTTAAAAGCTTAATTTTTAGGAGAAACTTTCATATTTTCCAATGCTTGGAAAAAAAAGTATGTTGGCAATTGATAGCCAGAGAGATCAGACATCCTTATAAGCATTGTGATATTTTACTTGTTATATTAAGCTTTGAAGGAGAAAAAGGAGTCTTATAAATTTAAATGTTACCCAGATTTATTACTTACGTTTATTAATTTAATAACTATAACTGTCATTCCTAGTTGAAAGACATTAAGAATGATTTTTGAGGTCATGTGATACACAGTATTGATCAGGTTTCTTGTCTTGTAATGCAGAGAGATCAGGAACTGTTATAATTCCTTACTTTATACACGTCAGGTTGGCTGTGTGGAGAACCTTCATTTAGTCCTTACCCAAGGAGGTAGCAGGTTTACAAACTTTAGTGAGTTTGCGCCAGGACTCAAGCTCAAGTCTGTCTTCAAAGTCTATGTTTTTTCCATGCCTTTGGTTGTGTGTGAGTAAATGCACACAATATGCTTACATTGGTTGTTTCATTGTGAAGTAGACCTAGTTTGTATGTTGTACAGATACTTGTAGATGCGTTTTCTTTCATGGGATTTTTTTGGGATAGTATGTGATTTGAACTATTAATAATTGCAACATGAGTAAACTAGCCAAAGTTCATAGGGTTGACAACAAGCCTGACACTGAAGCAATAGCAGGTGAATATTTAAACTCTTGAAGTGGTTGCCAAAGTTCAGAAGCACAGAGATATGAATTCAAATCACAGGTGTGACACTGAAGGTTATAGTGTGGGCTAGTTGCTGTTACCTCCATACCCATTAAAAAAATATTTTCAAATTAGAAATAGCATCCCCTCCCCAGCTGTAAAAGTAAAAATGCACGTGGTAGGAAATTGATAAAATACTTAAAGTAGCAGAGAGATGTTGATAGAGATCACCAATAAATTCACCTGTAAAGATATTCACTGTTAATGCCTTGACTTGTTAGTGCATATTTATACATATACAAAATAGGGGCTATTACTTCCCATTTCACAAATGAGGAAACTGAACTTCAGAGAAGTTAGCTTTCTCTAAAGTCACAGAGCTACAATTGGTCTTTGAACCGTGGGCTTTCTGACTTTCTCTTTATTAAACTCGTCACGTTTACACACAGTGGGCAAGAACAAATTGTTTAATATTATATTTGGCCTTCAGTTTCTAACTATATCTAATTGGACCAAATATTTGCCACCTGGATATCATGCAGAAAAAGATGAAAAGCCTTCCAAAGAAGTTTTTCAAAGGGCGATTTAATGAAAAGGTAACATGGAAAATATTTTTATGAAATTAATAGAATCTATGCATTTGAATCTTTTGAGCTTGGATTTTTTAAAGAAGTTTTGTCATTATTTATGTGGTAATTCTGCAAAACTTTCATCACTTTATAATAACTTTTAATAATAACCATTGCTGTCCTATGTTTTACAAGCCCCTAACTAATATTCCTGCCTCTAGCCTTCTTCCCTCTAGTCTTCTTGTTTTAATTCTTGCTAGTTAATTGCCATTAATTAGAATCTGCACCACTAATGACAAGGTAGTGTATTGCTGTGGAAAGAACACAGGCTCTGGAATCATTTGAATCGATGGTCTAAAAACAGACTAGTCATCTAGCAATTCTGAGCCTCAGTTACTTAAATGGGCATGGTCATGTATACTTTGTGGGGTTGGTGTGAGAAATGGAGGCATAACATAAAAGCTCTTGGTAGACATAAATGTACAGATTTTGGAAAGAAAAACAAACAAGCACTTGGTTTAGCTCCTTATAAATAATTAGTGCTTAATAAGAGGTAGCTATGAATATTGTTCAAGATGAGCATTTTCCAATCATTGTTTACCTTCTTTTGTTGAGATTATTTAAATAAAAACTGCCACACATTTTTTTTTTGCCCTTGTGATCTAGATTTCCCACTTCTTTTTATTTAATTTCAAAAGAAACAAAACTCAGAAGATTTTATAAACTTATTTAAATCTGCATGGAGTTCACCCTCAGTTCATGTTGCTGTGTTCACAGCAGTTCAGGGAACATGGAATAAGGTATCTGGGCTTTCCGTGGCCCAGGAACAGCAGAGCTCCTCACCCCAGATTAAACGTGGCTGTAGCTTAGCTCTCCTGAACACCTGAGTTGACAACCTGAACAACTAAGATGTAACCAGTGGTGGTGGCAGAGATGGATTGCCTGAAAGGGCTGAGAAGCTGGGGCCTTTATTTCACAGTCTGAGTTATGACCTTGACAGCTTAAGTATCATTTGTTTTGGAATGATAACAAAACAGCCTTAATTCAAAAAGGAGATTGAGAGAAAGTTTATTTTCTCCTGATTAGAAGTATTAGTATACTTCAAAAATTTTTTTCAGAGGACTAGAAAGAAGAAAAAAAGGAAATCCTAAAATCACCCGGCCACTATTAACATTTGGATCTTTTTTCCTTCTAGACTTCTTGTAGATTTCTTTTTAGATCATTTATAGTTCGGTCATATGTTTTTTCATATAATGTTGCAATTTAGAAATGTTCCCATGTTATCAATCTTTGTAAATATAGTTTTAAGATTTCATCATGTATCTTTATCATATTTATCACTTTTTTTTTAAAGAGGCAAGGTCTTGCTGTGTTGCCCATGATGCAGTGCAGTGGCTGTTCACAGGTGTGATCGTACGCACTACAGCTGTGAACTCCTGGGCTCAAGGGATCCTTCTGCCTCAGCCTCCTGAGTAGCTGGGACAACAGACATGGGCCACCATGCCTGGCTTTTCCATTTTTGTGTTATCCATGTTTAGGTTATTTCTTACTTCTTACTGTTATAAGTAATTCTGTGGATGAATGAGTTTGTATATAAGGCTGTCTTTTCCCCCGTATATTTTGGATTCTTCTGAGATTGAATCTTTGGAATGGAATTACTGGGATCAGTGTGAACATTGTTTGTACTATACATACACACTCTATACATAATCTGCCAATAGATAACAGGTGCTTGGCCAGTTCTTGAGGAGTGATTATTAAGAGCACCATTTCATAAGAAGTTCACCAGCAGTGGATGTTCTCATTAAAACAATCTCACTTGATAAAGGAGAATTCGTTTTAATTTGCTCTTTTTGAGTATTGGTGAATCAGAATGTTTTTTTTTATATGTTTGATAATTACATGTGTATTTTCTCTAGTGAACTGTGTATTAATGAAATTAAGATATTGTTGACTCACTTAGCTCTTGGACTTTGCTGAAGTTGTAGCCTTACAGGGTGGTCATTGAAACACCATGCTGACCACTTCTTTTTCTCCAGATGACCCTGGGTTTGAGCCATTCTAGCATAGATGAACATTACAAGTGCTTGGATCCATCACTGCTTTCTGTCAACCTAAGTAACAAACAGAGAGAGGCTCTCTAAAAGAAAATGATGTTTATTGAGGAGTAGGGTATTGCCATGGGAATGTACACGCTTTAGTAAATTATGTGAATTTTCAGGGAGATACATGAAGACAAAGATTTTTAATGAAAAAATGAGGAGGATTACATAATTATTTTGAGATAATTTTCCTTGGCTATGAGGGTCAGTAGCAAGGGTGATACCAGTCTGAGGTTGGACAGGCAATTGATGGGCAGAAGTATTTTTTGTCTAGGGTCGTGATGGCTTCGTGGAACGTGGAGTCTGTAGATAGTTTTTCATAGCCTTCCCCAAATCTGTCAGGGTGTCAGGGTTTTTTTTTTTTTTTTTAAACAAAAATGACTCCATTCTGATTCTAACAATTTTCACATTTTCAAATGTAGCTCTTCATTTTCTACCTTTTAAAAACAACTTAATTTTTTTAATCCATTAATGAAAGTAACATGTTCGTTCATCTTAGAACATTTAGAAATACAGAGAAATGAAGAAAAAAATCAACGTTAGTCCCACCTGACTAAAGATAGTTACTGTTAGCATTTTGTGCTTTTCTTCTAGTTCTTTTAAAAAATACTTCTTTTACACAACTATAGACTTTCCTCCCTTACATCATAGCAAACATTATCCCATGTTATTCCAAAATCTTCATATTACTTTTGCTTTGGATTTTGAATGTTGTCTATCTTAATCTTTTTCTTTTCTTTTTTTCCCCCCAAGGTGGAAAAGGAGCCCAGATTTCTTGGTTGGTTTTGAGAAGTATGACAATAAGCTCATCTTACCCTTCTCCCCTTTCTAGGGGTCCAAAGACTACGAGGCTGCTCTGTCAGGGAAGGAAGCCCTTTTGGCCGAGCTCCGCTCAGAAAACCACTCCAAGAGTACAGAGAACCACAGACTGCGTAGGAACATTAAGAAGGTCACCCAGGAGCTGAGCGACTTGCAGCAGGAGAGGGAGAGACTGGAGAAGGACCTGAAAGAAGCCCATCGAGAGAAGAGCAAAGGAGACTGCATCATCCGTGTGAGTACCCCCTGCCCTCTGACAGAGTGGGCTGGGGCTGTGTGGCTGTTTCTGGTTATAGGGTGATATTCAGTGCAGAAAACTTAGAAAAATCTGAAAATTATGAAGAAGAAAATAAAAATAAATTCATCTCATTACCTAGAAACAACCAGTCTTAACTATTTGATGTTTCATTCCTTTTATATTCTCTCTCTCTCTCTCACACACACACACACACACACACACACACACACACACACACACACACACATATAATTGGTATCAAGCTGAAAATATAGGTTTGTATCCCACATTTTTTTTTTTTCTTTCTGAGATGAGGTCTTGCTATATATTGCCCAGGCTGATCTCAAGGTTTTGAACTGCTGGGCTCAAGTGATCCTCCTTCTCAGCCTCCTGAGTAGCTGCAATTATAGGCATGTGCCACCGCACCCAGCTCACTGATTAATTCTTATAGGGGTAAAATTACTGGGTCAAAGAGTATGCATATTTTAAAGATTATTTAAAAGATATACTCAAATTACTCTATAGAAAGATTGTACCCAGTTTCTATATGTGGTATTTTTTCATGACTGTACTCTATTCAGCATTGAGCATTACCATTTAAAAATTCTCTCTGAATTTTGGAGGCTTATTGAGTTTCAATTATATTTAAACTTAAGTATTCAATGTCTTTTAATCCCTCCTGGGAGTCACATTCAGATGCATAGCTTTGGTTCAGTCAGGTAGGATTAGGGTCTGAGTCTGAGTGATCATTGACACTCGGGTTAATTGAATTACTTGCCCTAGATCCTGGGGCAGGCAGAGTCATTAGAATAAAGGACTCAAAAAAGAGCCCACAGGTATTGGGGGTAGTTCTGGTGGCTGCTGTTGGCAGGGATGACAGGATCCATAGGTTGTAACTACGGTGTTAACACTAAAGAAAGAATTTAAATACAAATGTTTATATATTTAATTTTAACATTAATGGAGCAGTAATGGAAATTTAGAAAAATAAGAAAATAGCAGCTACAGTTCCACTATCCTATCAAAATAACTTTTTTTCCTTTTCAGTATTGCCTTTCAGTCCTGGTGTACTTGGAGTTCTGGTACAATCAGAGGCTAAATGTTGGTCTGTGTTCTTTGATCACTTACTCTTAGCTGTAATAGGCACCTTCCCATGCTGTGTAGGCTCTAGTGTGATCATGGTGAATGGTGCACACTTTCTTTCACTGAGTAGATTTCATGTGATTTACTTAATAATTTTCTCCTTTGTTGGACATTTTGGCTGTTTAAATAATGCTACAGTGAACATCTTTGGTCATAAAGACATTTTCTTTTGAAATCTGTAGGATGGATTCTGAGGAGAGAGATTTCTGGGTCAGATAGTGCAAATATTTTATACTGATTAATCATGCTGCCAAATTAATTGTCCAAAGGGCTGGCCCATTTTGTGCTGTCAACAGCAATGTTGGAGCTTTTTTGCATGTTAGTTAAAAGACTTGTTTCCCATATTTATTCAGTGTTATTGAACACAGAATGTGGTTTAGATACTGATGGAATTGTAAGATATAACTCCTGGAAGTGTTATTTTTCTAAGAAAGAGGGAAAAATGTTATTCATGACAAAACACAAAACCATTTAAATCCAGAGCTAATGAATGTAACCTGTTCTTAGCGCAGAAGATCTTTGTGAGATGGAGTAGTCAGGGAAACCTGCTAGAAGGGGCTGACACTTGATCTGAATGAGAAGGGTAAGATTTGGGTAGTGTGACTTTATGGATGAGTAAAGAAAAGCCTGGCTAGAGGGTCCTTTAATAGGTTTTTTTTTTTTTTTTTTTTTTTTTTTGTCAATTCTTACATTCTTTGCTGTTGGATAACAATTTTTTTAGTTTAAAATAGCTAGCCCCCACTCCCTACTGCTATTGTAAAAATGTTCGTTCAGTAAAATTTGGATGGCAGAGGAAGGGGGGAGATACACAGACATGCACACACACATACACACGTATATAAAATTATTATATACATATATAAGACATAATTTTTTTACATTATAGATTATTCTTGGTAAGCGTTTGGAATGGATATATAACATTAAATCAAGTGGATATGCTGTAATTTTCTTACTTATCCCTCTATTGTTAGACATTGTTGGTTTCCTAATTCACTTATTCATATAAACACTGGTGCTTCTAGAATAATTTTAGGCTGCTGTGGATAAAAAGATGTATTCCTATGTAACATGTATACATCTTCATAAGGAGGCTACAGTATTTGGCAAGGAATGGAAGGGACTGTGATGGCAAGAGGGAGGGATTGGGATGAAGTATGCTACGAGTAGGACTTTCTAGCGAGTGGCAGGTACCCAGCTTTAACAAACTTTGGTGAAAAGGGAGATTTATTGCCTTGTGTAACTAAACTGCTGGAAGGACAGGGGCACTGGAACACTGCCAGGGCAGACTCTTTCTCTCTCAGAGCTGGTTTCTTTTCCTTACACCTGCATACTCCAGTTCGAAGTGGTTGGACCCCTCTTTGCCATTCCTACTGGGATCACATCTTCCCAGTTTATTGCAAAAGAGGAAGGAGGACTTTCACATTTTGCTGTCCCTGCTGGCTTCTTGTCAGGATGGCCAGATGGGTGAGGTACTGAGAAGCCCAGCTTGGGTCACTTGCCTATCTTGGTTTGGCAGTAGTGTGTGTGCGCGTGCGTGCGTGGGTGCGCGCGCACGTGAATACCGTCATTGGCAGCCTCCTATAGAGCCATATGTTTGGAAGAAGCAGGTACCCAGAGAAAGTAGTATTTTGTCTCAGGGCACTGGGCAGACCAAAACAATAGCTGTGTACTCTAAATGCTTACCTCATGTGAGCGTGCCTGTGACTTAAAACTTCCTGGTATCTATCTCATCGTGGCTTCTTGGATACATCTAATTACATATATGTTTCTGACAAGATGATTTGGCTATGTTTCCCCCTTTTTTTGCATATATACTGCATCCCAGTTGTATCTCTAGTTAACTTTTGGTTATAGTCTAAAGATTTGGATGTGTCTGTTTCACATAAATGTTTTATACCAGGTCTTGTGGGTACTAGCTTGTTCAGAGTCTGGGGAAACATGGTGGGTGGTTGTTTGCTTTATAGCAAACTAGGATACTAGTACTAGGATAAATGCACAGGTAGAGCATAACCCACTAGCCTTGCAGATCTTGTTGTTTGCTTTTGTTAACTTAAACTTTATTTAACTAGAGCGCCTCTCATTTGCCAGCTGCTACTGGTGTTGCTTTTGGATTGAAACAGACCAAAACCCAGACCTTTTAGTGGTCTTTATTTCTACCCTGGCAAAGGAAAGGAATCCATTCATACATTCAGCAACATAGAACCCTTCATGTATGCCTTCTACTAAGTGGGGGACAATTCCATAACAGAGATATGAACAAACTACGATAGGAACACAGAGAAAGGAAGTGGCTTGCAGGACCAGAGAAGGTTCCTGGGGAAAGTAACTGTTGAACTGGTTCTGAAGTTTGAGTTAAAGGTTTATAGATAGGCAAGGGAGAGGAGGGTTTTGTACAGAAGACGAAGATTCAGTAGTGAGAGAGAGTATGGTGATTTTGGGGGAAAAGATTTTGGGACTGTAGTGAAGGGTGGTTGCCTCTAGGTACATGTCAGTTTGGGAGCCTGTACTTGACCCATAAGCATGTGGTGGGGAGTTAGCATCAGATGGACAGGATCAGTTTTGCAGTTTAGAAAGACTAGCCTAAGGGATGTCTGGAGGATAGATTGGTGTGGGAAAGTCAGGAGATGAGGTGAGAAAAGTCCTTTCTTCAACATGTAACCCAGCTCTTAAGAGGTCAGGGTTATAGGTGGGAAAGGGAAGGAACCTGTTCCTCTGTAATGAGGATGCTGAGGTCTGCTTCTAGGGCTCGTCTTGGTGCACAGTCAAAGGTTCACCCATAAGGACTCTTGGATATTCAGTTTTGAGTCTTCCGGGTACTTGAATTTCACTGCATCCCACAGGTAGAATAAAGAAAACATTGGTAAGAAAAATGTCCAAAACACAGGTCTTGTTCTCAATCCACATTCAGCTTAATCTTCAATAACCTTCATTGGAAATGAAAACTGCTATTTGTAGTGATAGAAATAAAGCAGATGTGGTCCTTTGGTGTAGATTATATTTTACATTTTCTAAAGGGTTGCCTGTGTTTTTCATGATGCTCACTCCCTTGTGTTTGGGCATTTTATAGATTAATCTCAACCTCAGAATTTAAATGGCTTGACCCTGGTCACATAGAAAGTGATATATGTGACATGGATCCATGTCTGTGGATTTTAATTTCAGGACTTTGCCTAAGATACTGTGCTGTTGCTATGCCAAACAATCAATAATAATGTTGAGAATACTGTGCTTCCTGGTAGAAAGGAAGTTTGATACATTTTTAGCTTCTTGACAGACCAGAATAATACATTCTCAAGAACATCCAGCTTGAAATATTCTGGATAATTGAAGCTTTAATAATTTTAATTTGTTCCTTTCATGTTTCAAAAACATTTGCAGAGGTTTATAGAAAGTCATAGATTAAATGAGATTAAAAATAAAGGCATTAGGGTCAAGAAAAAATAAAGCTGACTAGTTAAATGAAACCACAGAGTGAGTATGTGAAAATACATGTTGTGATGTTCTTCACTTTGCTAAGGAGAAAGACTTACAGCTCCACTGATAATTCCTGGCAGCAAAGGTAAAGAGGGAAATTCAGTTACAAGGTCTCCAGTGTCTGTAAGATAAACATGTTAAGATAGAAGGGCAGCTTTTGCTGGCACTAAGGCCTGAGGGAAGAATGGCCTCTGCTGGGTTTTCATAAAGAGTACTCCGAGCAGTGCAAAGAGTCTTCAACAATATCCCATTTAATAAAAAAGAATTCTACACAGTGCCAGGTCAGTGTTATCCAAGTTAGTAAGCTTGTAAGTAGGAAGGTTCTCAGTCCCTGGGACTATATCTAGCTGTGTTTCATTATTTTCTTTCCTTGGACAAGAACTGCAAAATCAGTTGGAAATGCTGCAGCCCTGTTTACAGACGAGGCCTGACTTAAAGCCTGTGCTGAGGACCTAGATCAAGCAGTACTGGTTTTTGTAGCATTCCCTGAATTCTGATGGTAAGCCAACTGGTTCTCTTTTGGATGTGATCAAACCATCCTTTGCTCATGCCAACAACATTTATTGCCAGTCTCATTGTGCCTGTTCTTCAGCATTTTGGAGGGTGGCAATTCTTTTGCTGAAAATTCAACTTACATCAGAGGCATATGAATTCATTGTGTCTAATCATGAAAACAGAGCTTGACCAATGAGAGTTAGGTCCTTATGTTTGTTTTAATTGCCTGTGATTGCAGTTACCAAGAGCCAGTTGACTCATCATGTGTTGTAATTCGCCGTTTGTTAGTTTGTTTGTTTGTTCAACAGACATTTATTGAGTACTTGCAATGATGCAGGCACTGTTTTTGGGCTCTGGTAAATACAAGCTTTGCTTTTTACTTTGGAAATTTTATTTATAATAAGAAAAGTAAAAAAGTAAGGGTCGCAGATGGATCCCCTGTATCGTATTATACCTCCTTTACCACCAGAGGAATTCGTATCACCACAAGTAAGTTCAGGAGGCCATTGCAAACAAAAAAACCTAAAAAGCCTCCCCAAAACCAACAAACAAAAAAGCCAGTGTTCCCAAGTCTGTGTCCTAACTGTGGCATTTAAAGTGTCCTAACCTCTGAGGTCTGTAAAAGGAATGCTGCTTGGATCCTCAAATCCCTGCCCTCACACTCTGAGTTTGATACTGTCTGGGCCTAGAGACTTGAGGCTTTCCTTTTAGTGTGTGCACGTGTGTGAGTGTGTGTGTGTCTAGTGAAGGGAGAGAGAGAAGTCTATATTTTAGATGTGCTCTCTCTGGTTCAGGTGCTCCATACTCTACTCTGGGTGGGTGGGGGAAAGAAGCAAGCCATAGTTTTTTTGTTCTTCTTTATAAGCAACATATAATAGATATTGGCTTAGCTGTATTCCCAGACTGTCTCAGAATGCTCTCATCTGTTATAAGCCCTGTCATCCGCTACCTTGACAAGTGTGTGCTTCAGTACCTGGGCACTTAGCTCTGTTGGGGTGCATTTGCTGGCTGAAGCCCCCAAATCTAATTAAAGTTATACCCGTCACCTTGCTGGCTAATCCTGTGTGCTTTGACAGGAGTGGATTTAATTTCAGGGTTGTTCAGCCTGAACCCCTCCCATTCTCACATGCATTCATTGATGGATAGCTCCAAGCGAGACTGTGACAGCATTCAGAACATCTCTTGGTGAACCAGAATCAAAACATCACATTTGGAGACAGAGTCTACAGGCTGGTTGGTTAGTGCTAAGACCACAGACCCGAGGTAGTATGTTTTTTTAACAAGGGTCAAATGCTCTCCTTGCCTTTTTTTTGTTTTTTAAATCAAGTGTGAAGATTTTGAGTTGGTAACCATGTAGAATAATGTGCAGTTTAAATGACCTATGTTGGAAGAACTTCTGTCTTTGCAAGTTCCAGTTTCTTATAAGAGGGCCTGTCAGCAGAGACATTGGAGTCACACTGGATTTGAGTCTTGGCTCCATCACTTACTAGCTGTTGAGCCAGCAACTTTGTCTCTCTGTACTGTGGCATTCATTGCTTATTAGAAAAATAGGAATTAATGGTTAGAATTATCTGACACAGGGTATAATACTTAGCATAATACCTGACACATCGTAAATGATTAATAATTGTTAGCTATTTTGATGATAACACCTCTGCCTTGGGCCTTAGGAACTTAGCAATTTTAGTAGGCATCTTTGGATAGTGGAAGACAGTGTTGGACTTGAGTTGCAATGTCAGCTTCATTTAGAGGTGTTCTCTCTCTAAGCTAACTGCTTAACCTCTCTAAATTAATGTTTACTCCCTTGAAATGAGGTTGATTACATCTATTTTAGGATTAAACAGATGAATACTAAAGTTTAATGCATGAGAAAATCCCTGCTGTGGTTCCTGACACAGAGAGGTATATGCTCAGTGTATTAGATTCATTCTCTTCTTTCTTCTTTTCCTGCTCTTAATTGTGTGGCAGGTACTGGCCCAGGACTTTGAATGACAAACCATTGCTGGATCTACTGGACACTGTTGACTAATAAACGTGGTCCGCCTTTCTACCAGTCAAGTCACCAGAGCTGTAAATTTCTTCCTTTATCAACACTAACCTCTCTTCTGAAGGAAGTGCTTGTCTGTTCCTTTCCAGATGGTTGATCCCTTTAGGAAGGGAGTCAGAACACTCCAGCCTCAGAGACCCTGGAGCATCTCAGTGGCTCGTGCACGGGGCTGCTGGGAAAGCTGCTTTAAGAGGCTGTCCCATCAGTTTGCATGTGGAGTTGCTGTAATCTCTGTGGGGCACAAACAGGGAAACTTGCTCTTATCTCACTTTCTTATTTTATCATTTCTGTGCCAGGCTCTGTCCTGGGTACTGGGAGTACAGGACTGAATCAAATCATACACAGTCTCTGAAGGAATCTAGTGGAAAAATATAATAGAAATGCAGGCAAAGAGCTAATTAAAATATAGCATGATAAGTGCTGATAGTGGGATGGACCCAGTGCTTTGGGAGCAGAGAATGGAACTGTGTTAAGAGACCAGAAGGGGAGGGGGGGAAGACTTCACTGAGGGAGGTGGGTTCGAGCTGTTTTCCCCAGGGGACAGGAGGTGGAAATGCATTCCTGGTAGAGGAAAGGCTTGGGGGGCATGAATGAGTCTGGCATGTGGGCAGCAGTGAGTGGGGCTGGAGAATGGGGCAGGTATGTTCTGTTGGATCCTTCAGGTGGGGTTTTAGAGAAGCGTGGTGTCTTGCCTGGCGCCTGACCCAGCTGGACCTTGATGCCTCCGTAATTTGAACTCCCAGCTCCTTTGTCCATTCTTCGTGGCTTTCTGGTGACAGCTCCGCTGGCTGAGCCCCTTTGCTCAGAGCTTCTGCAGTCTTCACAGCCAGTATCACCCAGCTAGCCGAGGCACATTTGTTAATTCTCTATGGCGAGGACTGTTTCATTTCAGTGGCTTCTGGATTTTTTTTCCCCCCAGCATAAAAATTCTTTATTCAAATGACCTCTTAGGGAGAGGAAACATAAAAGTAGAGCTTCTCAGGATGAAGTGAGACCCTTCCTTTCCCCCACCATGTCCTGCTTCTGCCACAGCCCCCAGGAGCAACGAGGCTCCACAGAATGTGGTTTGAACACTACTGTCTCCTACTAATTCTAGAAATTTTCCTTACGTCACCAAGTGCCTATACCTCATTAAGATTTTGGAGAAGTTTCCTTTGTATTTTTAAAGGTAACCACTGAGTGCTTTGACAAGCTTTCTCACAGTGAAACCTGATAAGGTGGAAATTTGATGGATGAGAACCTTCTCGTTCCCCATCTGGCCAGAGATAAAACAAACTAGCTGGAGAAGGAAGTATGAGGGCCTGGCTTTTCATTTCTAATGTGATTCTAAGATTTTAGGGATATTTTAGTTTTTTAAACAATCCACTTAAAAAAATTTTTTTTTTTAATCAGCCAGTCTGTGCTGAGAGAGCCCTGCCATGCAGAGGCAGCTCTCAGCTCAGTGTTGGTCCAGAGTGTACCTGTGAATCTTAAAGGAAAACTGCTGGTTAGTAGAGAAATTAAAGCCATCAGTTGATGTTATACAGATCTTACTATGAGCACTAACTTTAAACCAAGTTGGTAGTCTGGTATAGGATAGGGGTTTTCAAACTTTTATTTCCCTTGTAAATCCTTTTTGTTCAGATGCAAATATAACAGATGCACCCAAGGGAGCTCTGCAGATTCCTTAGGATGGTGGCTTTTTGCATTAACATCAAATATAACTTTCTATACTCTTCCCCAGCCTACTGAGTCAGTTTCTAGAGGAAGGCCCAAGAACATGTAGTAAGATGATACTGATAGCCAGCCAGGTTTGGGTATTCCTAATCCTAGGGCTTCTTGGTTTGGTTTGAAAATCCACTGGCATAGTAAAAAGAATACAAATGGACCTGGTTTAAAAAAAATCCTGATTCTATTACTTTTTACCTATGTTATTTTGGTTAAGTTGCTTGAGCTCTTTGAGCTTCAGTTTTATGATTGGTAAAATGGGCCTAACCCCACCCAGAGTAAAGGCATCCCTCAGAGATACTGTGGGTTTGGTTCCAAACTACTGCAATAAATCAAATATCCCAATAAAGTGAGCCACATAAATTTTTGGTTTCCCAGTACATATAAAAGTGTTATATAAAGTGCATATTTAGTGTTATATAAACACTATACTGTAATCTATTAAGTGTGCAATAGCATTATATCTAAAAAAAAAACAAGGTACATACCTTAATTTAAAAATTCTTTATTGCTAAAAAATTAATAATAATCCTCTGAGCCTTTAGTGAATTGTAATCTTTTTGCTGGTGGAGGGTCTTGCCTCAATGTTAATGGCTGCTGACTGATCAGGGTGGTGGTTGCTGAAGGTTGGGGTGGCTGTAGCAATTTCTTAAAATAGGATAACAGTGAAGTTTGCTATTCCTTTCACAAAAGATTTTTCTGTAGCATATAGTGCTATTTGATAGCATTTTACCCACAATAGAACTTCTTTCAAAATTGGAATCAGACTTCTCACACCCTGCCACTACTTTATTGACTAAGTTCATGTAATATTCTAAGTCCTTTGCTGTCATTGCAACCATGTTCATAGCATCTTTACCAGGAGTAGATGCCATCTCAAGAAATCACTTTCTTTGCCCACCCATGAGAGGCAACTCCTCCTCTGTTCAAGTTTTATCATGAGATTGAAGCAGTTCAGTCACATCTCTAGGCTTTACTTTTTCTTCTTCTTTTTTCTTTTTTTGAGACAGAGTCTTGCTCTGTTGTCCCAGGTAGAGTGCTGTGGCATCATCGTAGCTCATTGCAGTCTCTAACTCCTAGGCTCAAGCAATCCTACTACCTCAGTCTCCTTAGTAGCTGGGACTACAGGTATGCGCCACCATGCCCAGCTAATTTTTTCTATATATTTTTAGTTGTCCCGCTAATTTCTTTCTATTTTTTAGTAGAGTCAGGGTCTTGCTCTTGCTCAGGCTGGTCTTGAACTCCTGACCTCAAGCTATCCTCCCACTTCGGCCTCCCAGAGTGCTAGGATGACAGGCATGAGCTACCATGCCCCGTCCCTTCCTCCTTTCTAATCAAGGGAGGAGGAGTTACTAATCTGATTAACCAGAGTCTAAGATATTTTTTGGGCCATCTTTGTTAATGAGTGGGTTACTGTACCTTACAGCAAGAACCCAAGTTCCAGATTCTCTTGCTTTCCTGCTTCAGACGTGCAGCCAGGCCTGGCCCTTGTTGAGCAGGCTGACTGCCTCATCTCCTTCCCAGTGGTCTTTGTCCACTTTACTTCTACTTGAGTGAAAGGATTCAGGCAGCTCCCTTATTCTGTGTTCACCCTTCCTGCCTTTCCCTGCCAAAAAACCAATAACAACAAACCACAAACCTTTAATTTTATCAGAAAGCGCTGCTCTGGGTATGAGATTGTCACAGACTTGTACTTTGATTCCCATCCTGCTATTGTTTCTGTTGTATGGCTCCTTTTGGACTCTGAGGATGGCAGGAGTGGAAGACAGGGCAGGATTTGGGTGCTCTTGGCCATGAAGAGCACTTAATCCTCACCTTCATCTCACGTTCTCTGTGTTGAGGATGTGCTGTACCTTGAGGCCTGGGTTACCTGGTGGGTGACCAGGTGTGTGTGAGGGAGGGGCAAGAGCCAAACCTTGTGGCTGGGTGAGTGGTGGTGCTATGTCCTCCTGAGGAAGCCCAGTAGAGTGGTCACCCTGGGGGCTGTGCGTGGGGGAGAGAAAGTGGGACAGCAGCATATGCTCTGCACCAGCTGTTGTGCTGCGTTATGTTACCCATCGTGCATTCTCTCATTTAGGCCTCCAAGGACCCTGGAAGTTTGCATTATTATCTTCATTTACTGGAAAGGAAACACTAAAAAAGATTTAAGTTATCAGTCTTTGGTCACACAGCTAGTTAGCAGTAGAGCCAGGATTCAAGGCTAGGTGGCTAGGTCTGTCTGTTTTCACAGTCCAGGAATATTAAAGGAGGTTAGAGGAAACCACCTAAGATTACCAATTTTCATTTCTGATTGTTTTGCTCAGGCAAGACATGCCGTCTCCATGCCTCCCCAAAACACTCATTATAACCCCTCTGGTGACAAGCACATGAGCCTGTGGCTGTCTTTGTGTTGCCATGGCAGCTGTTCCTCCTGAAAACCACCTCAGCACACCAACACCCCCAAACCCTCCCTCCGTCCTGCTCCAGGGGTCCTTTTACTTTAAGCCTTCTCTGAATGCTCTTCATAAGAGGTTCAAGGCCTCTGCTTCTGCCCCATTCCTCAGGAGGTGGGCCTCAGTCTCAGGCTAGATAGTCTGCCCATCCAGGTCCTTAAGAAACTATAAAATTACTTTGGGGTGTTGGAATTATTGACCAATGGAAGCTCCTGTCACAGAGTGGTTTTGTATTAATACTTTCTTTGGCCTTAACCAACAGTGCAGTTGGGTGGAAAGTTCTGAAGGAATTTGGGGTCCCACTGACTTGGGTTTGAATTGCAGCACTAGAATTTACTTGTAAAGCTTTTTGAAAATCTCTCAACCTCTGTGAGCCTTAGTTTCTTTTCTGTGAAAACAGACCAATAAAACCATGTAGGCAGTTGTCAGGGTTAGAGGTGTTTTATGTAAAAATGCCTTGGCCTGTGCTTGGGTCATAGCTGGTGCTTAGTAAATGGTGGGTTCTGTTATTAGTGATTATAGTAAGAGAAGTGGTCTATACTCTTTTGTATAGTGGTCTATACTCTGAATGCTCTTCATACGAGGTTCAAGGCCTCTGCTTCTGCCCCATGATGGTGCTGTAGGCCCTCTACGCCCACAAAAACATACACACACACAAATTTACATATGATCCCAGGGCCCAGTCACTGGACGTTAGGTTAAGAACTCCTGATCTTGAGGGATGACAAAACTACATGTTCTTTCTGGAATTCTGGAACAGGTCATTTTCATATTGTCAACTCTGTTAGGATTAGGGGACATGTGAGAGAAATATGGCACATTAGTAGTCTTTATCACTTAAGACAGTGGTCCCAGTTTTTTTGGCACCAGGGACCAGTTTCGTGGAAGACAGTTTTTCTACGGACGGGGCTGCAGAGCTCAGCTTTTAGTACCTTGCCCACTGCTCACTTCCTGCTGTGTGGCCCAGTTCCTAAGTTTCATGGAAGACAATTTTTCCGTTGGTGGGGCGGAGCTCAGGCAGTGATACAGAGCCTGGTTCCTAACAGGCCATGGACCTGTACTGGGCCGTGGTTCAGGGGCTGGGGACTGCAGACTTAAAACATGTAAGAAGTTCTTACTAGGCAGTCAAATTAAAATTTTAAAAGCAAATATAAAGGAGAATGGAATAAATGATTGCTGACTATGCACATATACACTAGAACTTGAACCGCACATCAAAATATGGGTCTGATAGGTGTTTGTATAAAGGAGGGAACCAAATCTGGGCAATGATGTAAATGGACCAGTAATTACCGTGCACAGGAACAGTGCATTCTTTCAGTATGTTTAAATTAAATACCATTTTCATATCAAAAATCTTAATAATCTCTTTAAATTACCAACTAGCCAGTTAATGTTTAGATTTCCCTGATTGTCTCATTAAGAAAATTGTTTGAAGCAGTTTGTTCAAATCATGATCCAGGCAAGGTATGGTGTGCACATTGCGTTGATTGATGTTTCTTTTTAAAAACTTTGTATTTTGATAACTTTAGACATAAAGGAAAGGTGGGAAAATAATAGAGTTCCCATATATCCTGAACCAGCTTCTCCTAATGTTAACATTTTACACAACTCACCAGAACCAGGAAATTAACAGATATAATAGTATTAACTAATCTGCAGACTGTGTTTGAATTTTGCTACTTTTCCCATTAGTGACCCTTTTCTGGTCTGGGATCCAATCCAGGATCCACATTCATTGAATTGTCCTGTCTCCTTAGTTTTGTCTAATCTGGGACAGTTGCTCAGTCCTTGTTTTTCATGACCTTGAAGAGTTCTGGCCAGATTTTTGCTGAAATGTTCCTATAATAAATTTGGGCTTGTCTTACGTTTCTCTCATGATTAGATTGAGGTCATATTAATACATTCTTGGTAAGAATGGCACAGAAGTGATGTGCTCTTCTTGTGTCATATCAGGAGGTGCATAATGTCAATCCGTGTTATTACTGGTGAGGGTAGTGTTAGTCACTTGGTTAAAGTGGAATCTTCTGGGCTTCCTCCACTATGAAATTACTATTTTATTCCCTTTATAATTAATAAGTATTTTGTGGGGAGATGTTTTGAGACTATTGTAAATATCTTGTTTCTTACCATACTTTCAAGAATTTTAGCATCCATTGATGATTCTTACTTGCATCAGTTATTACTGTGCCATTTATTTAGTGGGGATTTTCTATTTCCATCATTCTTTCTACACTTATTAGTTGTAAGTGTGCTATAAGGAAGAGCTGTCCTTCTTTTTCCTGTATTTATATTTAGTTATTTGTTTATGTCAGTATGGACTAATGGATATTTGTTTTATTCTATTTGTTGTAAGCCATTACTATCATTTATTTTGTTGCTCAGATTAGCCCAGATTTGGCTGTTGGGAGTTCCTTCAAATTGATTCCTGTGTCCTTTCAACATGCCCCATCATTTTTTGAGCAATTCCTTGCTGTCTGGGACCACAAGATATCCTGAGCTCATTTCGTATTTTTCCTGCTCCAAGCTTGGAATCAACCATTTTTCCAAGGAACGCTGATTTCTTTTATTGGAGAATGAGATTTAGAAACGAAGATATGAATGATACAGCTATCTTCACTACTACTAGAGTGTTGCTGGCTCTAGACCTCGTCAGTGGACAGAGCTAGGAAATAAGTGTATGTGTATTGACACTTGCATGCAGACGCATATATTTATTTCCGTATTCTCGTCAGTGGACAGAGCTAGGAAATAAGTGTATGTGTATTGACACTTGCATGCAGACGCATATATTTATTTCCGTATCTGTCCATATCTGAGCTGCTAGGTAGAGAGCCCAGACTTGAGCCATTGAGGGAGAGTTTCAGTTGTGTTCTCCAAGAAACTAAAATGGAAGAGGTCAATTACCAGATGTATTTTTTATTTATTTATTTATTTTTTGAGACAGAGTTTCAATCTGTTGACTGGGCTACAGTGCTGTGGCATCAGCCTAGCTCATGGCAACCTCAAACTCCTGTGCTCAAGCGATCCTCTTGCCTCACCCTCCTGAGTAGCTGGGACTACAGGCATGCGCCACCATGCCCAGATAATTTTTTTTCTATATATTTTTAGTTGGCCAATTAATTTCTTTCTATTTTAGTAGAGACAGGGTCTCACTCAGGCTGGTTTCGCACTCCTGACCTTGAGTGATCCGCCTGTCTCGGCCTCCCAGAGTGCTAGGATGCTATGTGTGTTTGTGGATAGTCATGAATGCATACTGATTCCACAGAGTTCACTCTTGCCTTCCCTAGCTTACTGTTTAATGCATAGGTTCTCCAGCCTTTTTTCCTCTTGTAATGTATTTGTGAACTAGGCTGGGTCATTCATCCTTTAGAGTTTTCCACATTCTAGATTTTGCTGATTGTCTTTGTAATATCATTAACTTGTTTCTCTGCTGACTCTATTTCTAGTAAGTTGGTAGTTTAGATAAGATGCATGATCAAATTCAGGTTTAATTTTTTGGCAAGATAACATTGTAGGTGGTCATTCATTCGCACTTCCAAATATTTGATAGTCCCTGTTTTTGTGATATTACTAGCTATTGATTATTATTTGCACAATAATCTAAATCTCATTCTTTGTTTTGTAGCCGAATACTTCTGTAAAGAGAAACTTCTTTTTCATCACCTGTTTAGTTACCCTGAGGTGCAGTTCATGTAGGAAAGACAAAATAAGAGTTCCCTAGAATCCTCCAAAGGCTACTGTATTATTAATAGCTTCCTATTGCTGCTTCAAGAAATTACCACAAACTTGGTGGTTTAACAGTACAAATTTGTTATCATTCTGCAAGTCAGAAGTCTGAAATGGGTCTCACTGGGCTAAAATCCAGGTGTTGGCAGGGCTGCATTCCTCCTGAAGGCTCTAATGTAGAATCTGCTTCTTTGCCTTTTCCAGCTCCTAGAGGCTGCCTGATTTCTAAACCTGTGGCCCCTTTGCATCTTCAAAGCCTATAGTGGCTGGGGAAGCCTTTTCCCTGCCTCCCTCTTCCCTCTTCCACTTTTAAGGATCTTTGTGGTTTTATTGGGCCCATCTGGATAATCCAGGCTGTTCTCTATTTTAAGGTCAGCTGATTAGCAACCTTAATTTCATCTGTAACCTTTGTTTCCTTTGCCATTTGGTGATTAAAATGTGAACATCTTTGGGGGCTGTTATTCTTCTATCAGAGTGACTAAAGGTTTTTTTTTTAACACTATCATTATGAGTTCTTAGATTTTAACATTTTGATATATTTTAATTCATTGTTATTATTCTTATTATAATTCTAATTGTCCTGTCTTTGGACAGTGGAAAAGTTTATTCAAGTTGATTCCTGAATTCTTTGGACATGAACACTGTAATTGTTGATAGCTTCATTCCTTTCTGGTATGAAAAGATGTCTGGACTCACACTATACCTTCCTGCCCCCAGGTCTTTAGTCATCCGTTTCTCTAAGGAGGCAAACTTCAGTGAGCATCAGAATTACCTGGAGGGTTTGTTAAAGCACTGGTTGACGGGCCCAGCCCACCTTCTGAGTCTCTGATTTAATTGATCTAGTATCAGGTGATACTGATTATGCTGTCTAGGGACTACACTTTGAGAAGAACTGCTTTAAAAACCCTGTTCTTTTTGATAGGAAATGCTATTTAGAAACTACAGTCTGAATACCAAGGAGGATATAGATTTTTTCAGTGGAAGGGATGAAGTAACAGAAAATATGAGTTAATATTGATATTTCAAATTCAGATTTGTAATTATAAGTTTTATCCTCATGTATGTCTTTTATGCTTGACGTCTTGGTTCTTAGGACATTAATAATTACTTAATATGTATTATATGTGCACACAGTATCAGACTAATAGTACCAATATTCTTACTTAGAACATGAGTACTCAAAACAGTTTAAGATTTTTTGGTCTCTTTTGTCTGTAGAGAAATATTCCACAAAGAATGTACAAATTATTTTGCTTTAAAGTTATTGAAATAATTCCTCTCAACCAATCAACTCCTTACAGTTAGATTTATTTGTTTGCTCTGTTTTCAGTTTTAGGGGTTTTTTTTTTAAGATAATTATGTAAACATTTAAATGATTCCACTGTCATATCTGTAAATGAATTCTAGTCTATATCTCTGTCTCTTCTACCTTGTTCTCTCTTATACCTTATGGACAGTCGTTTAATTTGTATTATGGTTAAATAAATGGCAATATGTTATCCATACTTATTTCTTTTGGCTGTGCTCCCCACACCCCCTTAACAGTATATTCTGAAGATTACTTAAGGGCCCTATATTTAGAGAGTCTTCTTTTCTTTTATAGCTTAGGAATGCTCCATTGTGAGAATGTACCATAGTTTATTCCTCTGTTAGTGGACATTTGGGTTGTTTACGACCTTTTACTTTTATGAATAGTGCTTCAGTATTACAAATAGTACATATTTTAAGGTAATCAGAATCATAGTGTATACTTTTTCTTCCTGTTTTCTTAATGTTATAACATGAGCATTTTCCATCTTATTATAAATTCTTTGTAAATGGTATTTAAGATAATTTTTTTCTAATTATGAAAGTGATACAAGATTTTGGAAACTTAGAAAAATTAAAAAGTAAAAATCAACTGAAAAATCACCCATAATCCTTCTAAATAGTTATTTTTTTGATGTGTTACGCATAGCCTTACAACAGTTATATAAACATTTAGAAAGCAAGCCGTATCATATTATATATGCAATTTGTTATCCTGGTTTGCTTTTACTTATAATTGTGTTTTTAAAAAAATACTATACTCTTTATAAATTATTTCTGGATATTGTTGGATATCTAGTTTCTTTCTGTTTTTTTAATCTTGTAAATAATGTTGTGATAAATATCTGTGCATAGAGCTCTTTCCAAATTTCAGATTATTCTTAAAGTTGGCTTTTGTAAGACTTCAAATGAGAAGGAAGTACACATTTGTTGAATGCATCTATTATCTTTTATAACAGTAATTTAGCAAGTCAGACACATAAGAGATTGTCACCTTGAAATTTTTGTCAAGTAAAGTCCATTTTTCCTTTTTCTCCTGGTAGGACCTTAGAAATGAAGTTGAAAAATTACACAATGAAGTGAATGAAAAAGAGAAAGCAGTGGAGAATCGGTATAAGAGTCTTTTGAATGAAAGCAATCAAAAATTGCAGAGTCAAGAGCAACTGATCAAACATCTAACAGAAAGTGTCAATCAAAAGGACTTGTTGCTTCAGGTACTATAACTTTTTTCTTTTATATTTAAGTCTTTTGATTTAGCACGAATTGTTTTTGGTTTTTTAACTCTTTTGTAGGAACATTTATGATTATAGTCATCATTGCAATATTTTAGAGCACTTTAGAGCTTTCCTTATGTCATTTGAGCTTCAGCCACCAGGGAAGTAAGTTTGGAGAAACAGAAGCTCAGAGAAGGGATTAACTTATCCTGGGTCATATGACTAGTAAATGGCAAAGCCTGGGTTCAGGCCCTGGCCTTTTCCGCCCTAGTGCCCAGCCTACTTCACTGAGGTACTTCTGTGAGTACTTTCATTGAGTACTTGTATATGTTCATTCATTCCTCTGTACTTCTCCTCTAACTGTTCCTTTTTGTCTTGGAATACCCTTCTTGTTGGATCATGCAGTGAATTTCTGAGATTCAACTCAGACTTATAGGTACCATGCTGGATTGAACATGGGTATTTAACTCTACTTCATACTGAAACCTCATTAAAATAACAGTGAAAGAATAAAAAGGTATAAACCTACAAGGACTAACTTGGAGAATGGGAGCAGGTACAACAGCAGGTGTGAATTGGATATTTTGGATAAGTGGATGGACAAGTGGTAGCAGTGTAGGATTCAGCTTTCTCCACTCTGCCATGTGCCTTTGGGATGAAAAGCTAACAAGAAGCAAGCTGATTTACGCTACAGAACCCCAGGAAGGCTCGGCAGGCATTGGATGTACGTGGTACCTTTGAAAACAAGAGACTTGGCTGACATTTTTAGCAGTTGTAGGTGATCCTCTTCTCACCAGTAGAAGATTTCTAGAGACCTTAAACCAGAGAAGCTCTGGCCTGGAAGCCACCAGATGCAACTGAAAGCAGAAGTGGATAGCTTGAAAGAAAATGGTGGGGAGGGAAAGTGTGCTTCCCTAGCAGTGAGATTCCTCAGAGGGGAGAAGAGACTGGAAGGTGCTAATGTTGGGGGGTCCTCCAAAAAATCGGCTGGGTCTCTACCTGAGCATCTCACAGTGAGGCCACCCTTCACATGTCCTTTCCACAGTCACAGAGCTTCTGAGCACCTTTAACCCTTAAGAGCAAATAGATGGCCTGAGTTCATCAAATAGGAGAAAAGTATGAAGACAAAGGCCAAAACAGAACAAAGGTACATAGAAGAAATAGAAACAATGCAGGTAGGAAAAGACTAGACAGCTTTTAAAAGACCAAGAAATTCAACACTATACCACCTTTAGATGTGAAATAAGATTAGGACTGATAAAAAAGATAATTGGAAAAGAGGAATGACCTATTGGAAATTAAAAGTATGATCACAGATACAAAAGTTTAATAGAAAAGTTAGAAAAGGTGGGAGATAAAATTGAGTAAGTCCTCCAGAAAATAGAATTAAATAAAAATTTAGAAAAATGGGAAAGAAAAGATAAAGAAAGTTAGAGGCTTGATTCAGGAGGTCCAAGATAGGACTAACTGAAGTTCCAAAAAGCCAGAACAGGCAAAGGAGAAGGAAGGAATATTTCAAAGTAACAGGGAAAAATTTCTCAGAATGGAAGGATAGCTGTGTCTACATTGAAAGGGCTTGCTCTGTTTCTAGCACAAAGAATGAAAAAAGAGTCATTCCCCAAGGCATACCATTGTGGAATTTCAGAACACGGGGATAAAGAAAGGATTGAAAGGCTTCTACAGAGAGGAAAATCCAGGTCACATACAAAGGACCCAGACCTGAAATGACATCAGAATTCTCAGCAACACTGGAAATCAGAAGACAGAAGAGCAATGCTTTCAGATTTTGAGGAAAAGTGATTTCCACTCCAGCAATCTGTACTCAGCCAAGTTGTCAGTAAGTGTGAGGGCAGACTAAAGGCATTTTCAGACATTTGGTGCCTAAAATCATCAGCCTCCTATGCGCCTTTGTAGGAAGTTCTTGGAGGATGATTCCATATAAATGAGGGAATAATCAAAAGAGAGAAACTTGGGATCCAGAAAGTATTCACTTGGGATAGGGTGAAGGGAAGCCCCAGGGTGACAGCTGAGCCGCTGACAGAGAGCCCAGACTTGAGCCATTGAGGGAGAGTTTCAGTTGCGCTCTCCAAGAAACTAAAATGGAAGAGGTCAGTTACCAGATGTATTTTTTTTTTTTTTTTTTTTTGAGACAGTGTCTCACTCTGTTGCAGTGCTGTGGCATCAGCCTAGCTCACAGCAACCTCAAACTCCTGGGCTCAAGCAATCCTCCTGCCTCAGCCTCCTGAGTAGCTGGGACTGCAGCCATGCGCTACCATGCCCGGATAATTTTTTTTTCTATATATTTTTAGTTGGCCAATTAATTTCTTTATATTTTTAGTAGAGACAGGGTCTCGCTCAGGCTGGTTTCGAACTCCTGACCTTGAGTGATCCACTGGCCTCGGCCTCCCAGAGTGCTAGGATTATAGGTGTGAGCCACCACCCCTGGCCCTCACCTGATGTATTTGATTCCATGAGAGGAATTTTGAAGTTCTTCTGGAGAGTTTAGGAGATAAATTAACATTAAATACATAATTTTATGAACTAAGTAAGCAAATAGAATAAAGCAGTTACTAATTCCAAGATAAGCAAAGAACTGAACATGAAAGGAAATGTAATCATGGAACATGGTATGACTGAGCCAAGAGCAGTATTTGTGTGGCTGTAATAATGTAAATATAGAATAATGATTTACTAATAATTATTGATAACTAAAATTATGATATAATAATTAGAAAAAGTGTTGAGGGGCAGAGGATATAGGAGCTGAATCCTTAAACTTCTATGGTAAGCCAGTAAATGAAATGAAATCTAAACTTAAGAAATGAAGAAATATAAGAGTAAGAATGTAATGTGGAAACATGGAGGCAAATAGAAAAAATAAAGAGGTGAAAGTTGTTTTTTGGGAGTAGAACTTAGAGGTGAGAAGTGGAGAGGTAGAGAACTGCTATTTTCCATTTAAGCCTTATATTGCTATTTGACTGTTAAACTATATAATTGAGCTTTAAAAAATGAAAAGTGTAATTTAAGCGCAGCTGTATTATGACAGTTGAAAGTCAGTTTTGGTTATTTGGTTTCTAGTTCTTTCTGTTATAGTTCAGTGGGTTTTTACAAAGAATTGCCCCTGCTTTCTTGTTTGTGTTCATCTAATTTCCTATGAAAGTTTGGCATGGTAAATTAATTCTGCTGGGTTCTTAGGAGTAAGATGTGATTTCTGACAGAGAGAGGACAGAGTCCTAGTTTAGGACCAGGTTTAAGTGGTTAGGAATAGATTCTATGCTTGAACTTGGCCAAAAGACCAGAAATACAGTCCCCAGTCCTGTCCAGTCCTGCTGCTAGATCTCAGATCATCTGGAGGAATCAGTTGAGGGAAGTCGTACTGTGTGTCATCATCATATGTGTCCAGACCCTATAATAGTATTTGCAGTCTTGGCTTTTTCTTCCTGGAAGTCAAATCTCTTTGTGAATAGGGACAGTTCAAGCTTTGTAACATTTCAAGAGAAACTAAGACTTAGTTGGGTTTTGATATAGAAGCCCTCTAATCATTCTAGTGAGCCGGCAGGATGGGACGCAGACCCAGTGATCACACCCTAAGCAGGGAGGACCAGGGTTTGGAACCAGTTGTGTTGGGCCAGCGCCTGGGCTCTGTCCTCCACTCCTACTGAAAGGCATTCACGGTGGTGAATCAGGAAGGTTTGTGACAGCTGCCACCATCGTTGGCTCTGCCGTCCTGGCATGCTGCTGTTCTCTAAGTTGTATTAATATAGAAATGGAGTTGCATTATGGTTTTGTAATTGTCTGGTATTTTGGGGTGGCGGAAATTATTTAGGGGACATATGGGTGTTATGAAAAACTAAAATATATTTCCTTAAACAGTTTGGGACAATGTCTTAATACTTTTTCTTTGATGAAAACTTCCTTTTAATTTATTTCTTCTCCTTAGAAATTCAGTGAAAAAGATTTGGAAGTAATACAGCAGAACTGTTATTTAATGACTGCAGAGGATCCTGAGTTTAGGAGTAAAGGTTTAATAACAGAAAAATGCTCTTCTCAACAGTTACCTGGCAGCAAAGTCATCTTCTCTGAGGTGAGTTTGACTGGAATTGGACATTCACATGCGAATGTATTCATATTCTTTTCTGAAACATATTTGATAACTCCTTTGATCTAAAGATCCTCAAATGCCTTCTTACTAATAATTGAGCCTATTATAGGTGGAAGAGGAGTTCCTAGCCTACTACCTTACAGACTAATATCTTTTAGCTGAGCATTAGTATTTGCACTGTCCATAAAACTGAGAAATCACAGCTTGTTAAAGAGAAACCTCATTTGCTCTATCAGGGCTCAGTCTCTCAAGAACTATGTAATCCCAAGTGTTTAGTAAGTTTTTCTGTTCAAACACATATGAAAAATGGCATGGCAGGCTCTTTTTCATCTGCCCCCAGATTATTTTTTCAATCTCATTTTCTTTCATCTCTAGCAATAGCTAACTTGTTGCAGATTCCTGAAAACACCATGTTTGTACCACTCTGTGCCTTAGCATCTGCTGTTCCATCTGCTTGGAATGACTTTTCCTTCCTTGTTTACCTGCTAACAGGACATCCCTATAGATGCCACTCTAATGTCACCTTCTCTGTGGAGATTTCCCTTAGTAGCCAGGTCCCCTCTTCCTCTGGTTCACAGCCCTTTGCACAGCCCTCCATGGTAGCACTTACTCCTATGTCAGAGTTATGGGATCCACCTTTCTACCTCCCTTCCCCTGAACCCCTGTGCATCACCCTTGGTGGGCCCTTCAGGGGTCAGGAACTGGCATGTGCTCTGAATCCCAAGGCTCAGCCCATTTCTTGGCTCTGTAAATGTTTGTTGAATGAATGAATAAATAATGCAACTAGGCAGCCAAATATGGGGAGGGAAAATAATTAACTCTAGGCCAGGTTTATTTTTTTTCTTTAAACCTGGCTTTAATTAAGTTCATACATTCGGAAGATAGAGAACTCTTAGGCAAATTAGTTCTCTGATGAATGACTGTGATCGTGACTTGTGGTTTTGTGAAGGGTGATTCTCAAAATAATTAACAACTGGTACAACGTGGGCATCAGCCATCAGAATAGACTTAGGCAGTAGGGCTGGAGCCTGGCACCAACCCTGTAGTTATTAGATCATGGGGAGGTCTCTAGGGGTTCACAGGAATGGGCCAGGGCAGCTGGGGTGGCTGGAGTGGATGGACCAAGGATTATTTTCTGACTGGTGTAGAAATATTTTAGTATTTCAACATCAGTACTAGCCATTGTGCTGTGTGTCGGCTCTACATCAGACCTGGTCCTTGGGCCATTGTTGGCTGAAGAGTTGGAGCTCTTTCTTAATTCTGACCATTTGTGTATTTGCCTCTGCTCTTTCTCTTGAGAGTGTCAACATGGACCCCTGGGCTGGGCTGGGAATCCAGAGGCCTGGATTTCTGTCTTGGCTCTGTCATTTCACCTGGGTGACCTTGCATAGGTCTGATACCTAAATCTTAGAGGGCTAATATTTTATTATTTTAACTTGCATTTAGTTATTTGATTTTGACCAAATTTAGTTGAGCTATTAAGATTCACATTAACCTATAATAAGGCACAGTTTGTTTTGCAACATGATAGCAGCCCATTAGATTTTTTAGATGGAAATATTTTCACTCATTTGAATACATCGTTAAACTTTGCTATTTTGAATCACATTTGAATCATGTAAAAAGTATCAAATGTTGAACAAAATATTTATACATTTATTAAACATGTTGAGTATTTTAAAATTTAATTTCACTAGTTTTATAATCTGCCTTATTTTGTTTTTAGTTTTTTGTGCTGGGTGGGTCTGTGCTTCATGTAACTACAAATATAAGTCATTGCCTGGGCATTTAATATTCATATCCTGGTGATGTTTAAATTACTGTGCAAAATACCCAACTATTTTAGCGAAGGTTTTAATTCTTTTCTGCAAGACTAATTTCAAATTGTAGATAAAGAATTATACATTATCACTTAGGAATTATAAATTTCTAGCTGTCAATTTAAGAAATCCCAACTGTTGCAGCCTTACAATCCTTCCTGCCCCCAAGAAACGTATACTTTTCAGGTTGTAGTTCTTTCTTTGTAGAAAACATGGAGTTCTTCTGCTATGCCCTTGGCCATTTTGTGTTGATTTAGGATTTATCCTCTGCCCATTTCTACAAAGAACTTGAGGCTATGATGATGTCTCTATAGATGCTGGGCAGTCTGTTTTCCTTCTAATCATTGTGTGATCCTGAGAGTTAATGCTAGATGATCAGGGAATTGAAGAATAGAGAGTAAAACACACTGACCATATTTAACTTGCTGCAGCCAGAGATTTATAGCTTGGTTATTGACATGGCTGGGACATCGCTGCCGAATTTTCTGAGTATTAAAATTAATGTCTTTGTTGCAGGGCTGTGACACAGCTACTGAAATAGACATCATCCATCTACCAGGCCACTAAATTGCCCTGATTACCAAGAAGTGATCCATTAAGCTTTCTCTTTACATGTCTGCTGTGTCTTCAGACTGTGGTCTGCACAGAACATGTATTTCCTTTGAGTCATTAAGGAAACTATGGTAGAGTAGAAAATGCCAGTCCTGCTACTTACCAGCTTTGTGACCTTTAGCAAGTCGCTTAATCTCTCTGAAACTCACCTTCCTAATCTTTAAAGTGGGCAATTACATGCCTGCCTTCTGGGAGGACTAGAAATAATATAAGTGTATATAGTTAAGGTTCTTTTGGTTGCAGGCTACAGAATCCATCATTGAGTAGTTGGAGCAAAACAACGAGAGGTAGTATTAATTGGGATCACACTGGAGGCGCTCACAGATGCCAAGCAAGACTTGAGCAGCCACACTTTGGGGGAGGGTGAAAACCAGCGGCTCCACAGATCTTGACAGCAGAAGTCGCAGACTCCAGGGTTCTGTCTTTGTCATGCCTCAGACCCAGTGACTCCCAGATGTCTTGTGTCTCAGTTTAAATCTCTCAGTTGCTGGGAGAGAATTGTACTGGTCTAGCATGGGTCCAGGGCCTGGCTCACAAAGGAGAGGAGTCTTCCTGGGACTTGCCCCTGTGTCTTAGGGACAATTCTCAGAAGAGGCCAGGGAATGTGGTGAGCTCGGTGGTCAGTCTGGGGGCTGTGGAGTACACAGTGCTAAGCGAGACACATGGCAGGTGTGTGGCAGAGGTACGTCTTCTGTGTGATGAGAGGCCTCCTGTCTGGGCTGCTGCTTGTTTGGAGGGGCTGGGTGGAGGGTGGGAGTTGGTTGCTCTTGCTGAGCAGGTGCTTCTCGTTACCCTGCTCTGGGCGGCCTGGCCTCTGCCTCTATGCCTCTACTGGTTTGTCAGCTTTGCTGAGGGAGCCAAATGACTTCATTCTAATGGGGCATGATTCAACGCAGGGGAATAGGTGATTGATGAAATGGAACCCAAATGGCTCTGAAGAGTTCATTTATTTAACATGGGTAAGCAATTTGCTTCTAGAAAGACGTTGACTCACTCTGACTTCCATTATGCAAAATATCCCCAGGAATCTTTGCTCTTAAGATTCATATCAGTCCCTGTGTTCTCTCTTGCCTATTTAATCATCAGTTCAGCAGGTATTTATGGCAGCATTTGATTTGTGCCAGACACTGTGCCTGGCGCGGGACACTGTTGCTTGCAGGGAGCCCTCCGCCCTGTAGTTGGTACACTAGCTGTGGCGCAAAGGTGAACGAGTATGCTCTGCTCTGGCAGCTGGAGGAGGGCACCTTTCTCAGTCAGGGAAAGCTTCCCGGTGAGATTTGGCCTGAGTGCTTCCCATAAGGAGCCCTGGAGTGTGTCAGTGGAGAGTGGTAAGTGGTGACACTCGGTCTCTGAAGAGGGAGGAGGGGTCCTTCCTGGGGCTCAGATGGAGGGATTTCTCAGTTCCACTGAGATGGAAGGGCAGGAGGAAAGGATGAGGGCAGAAGCTGAGAATAGTGGTGGCCAGAGAAACTTGGGGAAGCTTTGTAGTAGCTGCCAGAAAGAAGTGGGGAGGAGACTGAGCCAGCATCCAGGTCCTGGTGTGACAGTGAGCTGTCCTCCTCTAGGACTTGGAACCGGCCTACAGAGATCCAGTTAAGATAGGGGGTCCCACATATACACATTCCTGCTGTCTGTATGCCATCCACCGGAAATCCGTATTGGTCTTTTTTCCCTATCCCTTCTTGGTTGGCTTTGAAGTTACATACTTAAACACAAATTCTGCCTTTACCAATCATTAGCTGAGTGGACTCAAACAAGGTACCTCTGCTCCAAGAGACTCAGTGTCATCATCTGAAAAGTGGGAGAATTAAATACTTTCCTGGAATGCTGTGACAAGTAGAGATGATATATTAATATATTAATATGTAAGTAACTAGCATAGAATGATAGTTACAGCTGACATTTATTAAGTGTTTACTCCAAGCCAGGCATTGTTTTGAGAACTTTGTATAGGTTAATTCATTTAATTCCCTTAACCAACCCTGTGAAATATGTAGAATTATTATCTGCATTTATAGATAGAGGTACTGAAGCACAGAGAGGTTGAATAACTTGTTGGGTCACACAGTTAATAAGGTCACATAATCTTAACCAATACTGCCTTGCACGTTACTGCCTCAAGAAGCAATAGGTTTTCTTATTTTCTTTGGCCTTTGTGTGGCTGACATGTCGCTATTGTCAAGCACCCAGTGTTTTGCATCCATTCGGGGCAGCGATGGGTGGGCTGAAGAGCACGGGTGTCAGAAACCACACCCTGCCTCCCCTCCCCTCCCTGACCTTGGGCATGCAGCTCTCTGTGCCACAGTTTCCTCATCTCTGAAATGGAGAGCGTGGTAACACATACATTGGGTTGGTGTGAGGATTAAATGAGAAAGTGCCTGGGAAGCACTTCACATGGTGGCTGAGGACGTAATGTCTTCCTTGGCCTCGGTGTCCTATTTAAATCCTGCTCCCTCTCTTCTCTGATATTCTCAGGCTGTATACATGGTTGTGAGCAGGTGGGAGCTGAGAGAATCCCACGTGATACTGTTGTTGTATATAAAAGGCATTTGGAAGCTCCTATGCCAGTGACATGTGGCATGATTTACAAAAGGGCCTGACATTTCTAGCAGTCTGGATGACTAACTTATCATGACCAAGCTGGTGGTTTAGCATTTACAACTTTTAATCAGCAAGTGGTGCCTTAGCCTTGTTTTGTCAGGATTAGAAACAGAGCAGTGTTCTCCTAGCTCAGGGGTTCTTAACCTTTTTTCCCCTCTGCATGCCTTTGGTAGTCTGCTGAAGCCAAGGACCTTGTCCCTGGAAAAATGTTTAAATGCATAAAATATATGCAAAGGATCCTAAAGGGAGCCAAATGTTTTAAAATTCACTTATCAAAATTATGCTATAGAAATGGTGCTTGTTAATACATTAAACAACAAATATGGTGGTGAGTAAAGTGCCTACTGTAGTTTTGAAGTGATAAAAATGAATACTTGGAGAAATCTGCAACATATATAAAATAACTGTTTCTTTTGATGACAAAGTCACGATAATACCACCAGTACTGGCTTTTAGTAGTAGGAATATTCCTTCAATTCATAATTGAAGGACATGCTAAATTTCAGTTAGAAGTTAGTGGAAAGAAAGATTTAATTGTTTTCACATTCATGTAGCCCCTAAATATCATTTTTTATTTTTTAAGTTTTTCTTAGAGATATGGTCACTCTGTCACCCATGCTGGAGCTCAGTGCGATAGCCCAATTATAGCACACTGTAACCTTGAACTTGTGGACTCAAGGGATCCTCTCACCTCAGCCTCCTGAGTAGCTAGGACTATAGGTGCACACTACCATACCTGGCTAATTTTTTAATTTTTTTTTTTTTTGTAGAGGTGGGATCTAGCTATGTTAATCAGGCTAGTCTCAAACTCCTGGCCTCAAGAGATCCTCCCGCCTCAGCCTTCCAAAGTGTTGGGATTATAGGCATGAGCCACTGTGCCTAAATTTTTTTTTTTAAGCTAGAGTCTCTCTCTGTCTTCCTGGCAAGAGTGCAGTGGTATCATTAAAGCTAACTGCAAACTCAAAGTCCTGGGCTCAAGTGATCTTCCTGCCTCAGCTTTGCGAGTAGCTGAGACTACAGGCATGTGCCACCATGCCCAGCTAAGTTTTCTGGTTTTTATAGAGATGGAGGGATCTCACTCTTGCTCAGGCTGGTCTCTAACTCCTGAGCTCAAGCAATACTCCCGCCTCTGCCTCCCAGAGTGCTAGGATCACAGGTGTGAGCTACTGTACCCAGCCCCAGCATAAATTTTAATCGCTTTAAGAACCCCTGTTAAGTGGTATCTTCACTTTAGGAGAAAACATAAGTCAATGTAAACTACAAAGGCTGTCTGTAGCCCAGTTTCTCTATTAACTGAATATCATCCCCCTCTAGCATCTAGTTGGTGCCAGGTACTGTTCTAGGCATTCTGTACACATTAACTTTAACATTTTTTTAAACTTTGGAATAATTTCAAATTTATAGAAAAGTTACAGTTACAAGAATAAAGGATTCTATTTTTCCTGAGCCTTCAGAAAGTTGGCATGTGAAGCCCTGTCCTCTCCGAATACGTTGATGACAGGGTTGATGACAGTGCGTATTTCCTATAAGCTGGGATGTTCTCCTGTTTAACCTCTGCCCAGCCACCACAACCAGGAAATTAGCCTAATTTCCTTCACTGCTACTTTGTAATCCTCAGGCTCATGCATATCTCATCAGTTGTCTCAGTAACACCCTTTGTAGCAAAAAGATCCAATCCAGGATCACACTTTGCATTTAGTAGTCTTGGTTCTTCAGTTTTTAATCTGGAATAGTTTCTCAGTCTTTTCTTGACTTTCATGACCTTTGGGACTTCCAGAGTGTCTAGGCCAGTTGTGTTATGCAGTGTCCTTTAGCTTGGGCTGTCTGTCTGGTGATTAGATTCAGTCCATGCGTCTTTGGCAGGAAAATCACAGTAGTGATGCTGTTCTCATTGTGTCTTATCCAACAGTACACAATTCTATTTGTCCCATTCCTGGCCATGCCGACTTTGATAACTTTATGAAGATGGTGTCTGGCAGGTGTCTTGACTGTCTTATTACTCTTTTTTCCTTTATATTTAATAAGTATTTTGGGGGAAGTGTTTTGAGTATGTGTAAATATCCTGATCTTTAAACTTTCACACTCTAGTTTTAGCATCCTTTTATGATTCTTGGCCAGATTATACTTGTTCATCTTGCATAACTGAAATTTGTTCCCTTTGACCAACATCTCCCATATCCCCCTAACCTTGACAACCACTGTTCTACTCTTTAAGCACTTCCTTAATTTGTGGCATGATAAAGGTGCTATAGTGTGTCTTCCATTTTCCCCTGATTTTCCTTGTCCCAATACTGGAATCAGCCATTTCTCCACATACCCTTGGTTTCTCATGGTCTACAATCTGTCTTTAGTCTGCTCCATGACTCCATAGGTGGCGGTTATTGTCCGCCATCACAGGCAGGAATACCAAGGCTCCTGGTAGGTAACTTTCCAGAGTCGTCCTGGAACTGGTAAGTGGTAGAGGCAAAATTTGAACTTTTAAAAACACATCACATTTGTGAGTGCTAATTCACAAAACCACAGTGTCATTTCATAAATGAGGAGACTGGACCTCATAGATGTTTGTCAAGCTGCTTACCCAAGGTCACACTGCTAACAGGTGGCAGAGCTCCAACTCAGGTCTCTAGTGTCACTCTGCTGAATGCCTCCCCACAACGCCTCACTTGGCCGCTTCTTGCTGTAAGTCCCTTGTCTTCAGTACTTGTCAGGTTCTGGTTTGTGAATTTCTCTTCTTTGGAACAATAGCAGGCATGGAAAGGTATTCTGTGTAGTGTTGTGAAAACGATGACCAGCTGCTCTGAGGGGTGATGTTTTACGATGGGCAAGTCCGATAACTGTCATACCTTTCCTAGCAGCCGTTTAGTGTTAGCAGCTCAGCTCTCAGCTTTGTTGCGGGGTAAGTGATGGGCCGTCATTCCCCACGCCTCCTGAAGGTGGTGCTCTCTGACTGTGGCCTGAGCCAGAGCCTGGCACAGGGCCCCACCTTCGTCTGGTTTTAAAAATCAGAGCCTGCCACATATGTTTGCATAATGTAAGGATGTACTCTTTTAAAATTCTTCCCTTAATGTCAGATGCCTATTGTCATTTCCAGGAAAAGCAACAATCAGACTATGAAGAACTGATTCAAGTCTTAAAGAAAGAGCGGGACATCTATACCCATCTGGTAAAATCTCTGCAGGACTCAGACAGGTAAGGGGGTTTCTGTTTGGACATTACACACATATGAGTGTGAACACACACACATCCTGAATAAATGCTGGTGGTCTCTGAGGCAGCAAATCATTTTGCTTAGGAAGCTTAGAAAGTGCTTGGATGGTAATTGCCATATTTAGTCAGATATACCTATTTTCTATCAAGAATTGTTTGATTTTTGGCAACAAAATTAGTATAAAATATAATAATTGCTCAGATTTGTAAATACTTTATAATATATTTAGAAAGTGTTTTCATGTCTATTATTTCCTGTGATCCTCATAGCTCTTCTATAAGGTATTAATGGTATCTATTTTCCACAAGACCATGAACACTAAGAGAGGTTAAGTGACTTGTTCAAAGTCACACAGGTGTTGAGTGTCAGAACCCTGGGATCCAAACAAGCCTGCATGTCTGGGAGCAACTTGTGTCTCTGCAGAATTACTAGAATGATTTGGTGCCAGTGTGGTTTGGTAAGGAGAGCCAATTTTAGGCTAGTGGTCTTATTCTAGCCCTGGCTCTGCTACTTTTTACCTCTTTGTCCTCAGGCAAGTGGCCTGCTCTGGCCTCTGTTTGCACATCTATAAATGCAGGGTTGGCCTCAGGGAGTTCTCACATTAAGAAATCATTTCTCTACACAGTGGGATAGTTACAGTTGAAAGGATATAATGTCTGGGATTGATTTCAAAATAGTACAGAAGCAGAGGAAGTGGGTAGGGATATTGAAGGAACAAGACTGGCCCTGGCTCCCTTATTGTTGGGGCTGGGGTTTGGGTACATTAGTTTGTCTTCTTTTAAATATGTCTAAAATTTTTCATAATAAAAGGTGTAAAACCATCACTCCCCTCACTTCCCCCTCTCATCCACCCTTTGCTCTCACCGTAGTGAGCTCTTCCTTGTTCCCTGGGCTGTCTGTTCCTGCCTCTGCCTTCACTTGTATTTCCTACCTGCCCTTCCACACCTCTCTCCTCCTTTGTCTCCCACTAGTCCTTTAGAATTTAGCTTGAGTGTTAACCCTTGTCAAGAGGGCCTGTCTCGTGCTGGGTGGTCATCCGTGACTGCTCTGTCTCCTCACCTGCACGGGGGCTCCCCCAGGGCAGGGATCCTGTCTCACTGTCTCTCTTCCCCAGTGCTTAGTGCAGAGTAGGCGCTCTGGTAACTTCTGTGCAGGAACGCCCCTTCCCCTCAAGCTGATCTTCTAAATGATGAGATGATTTCGAAATCTTAAATCTGAAATGAGTTTAGAGAAAATGAAAACATGCTGATGAAATTCTGGGAGTAGCATCACTCTCCGAAGGTGAGCTTTTTCAAGAAGTCTCAGCTGCTGGCCATTTTCACTTGGGCAAGGGGTTGAGTCATGTGGGAAAACTCAGAGGAATGGTCAAATCTTGTTTCAGTCGTGCAGCTTCTCTGGGTGGGAGCCAGGTTAGATTCTGGGCACTGAGAAGCCCTGTGGGTGGCTGTGGTTGCTCTCAAGCCCCCTCAGCATTGTGAATGGCTCTGAGTTTCGCAGTCCCTCTGTTAATGAATGAAAAGATGGATGGGACTGAGGCAAGGCAGGACTATGACTAACAAGGATGCTTAAGAGGTTTTCTCTTCTTCTTCTGTCTTGCAGTACATTTAGGGGAAGACAGACCTGGGTTCAAATCCCAGCTCTGCTACTCAGCAGCTCTGAGCTCTTGGCTAAGTCACTTTTCACCGTGAGCTTCAGTATGTTTATAAAATTGAGATTGGCTGGCCCACCTACATACCTACCTACCTACCTATCTTTCTACCCGAAAGGCTTGTTTTGAAATAAGAGATGATACTATGTAAAGTCTTAATACTGCCTGGCACATAGTAAGCACTCGTCAATAAATGATAACTTCTTAAGAATAAGAACAACACAAAAAGCTCATGTATGCTTCAATATCCCAGTGTGCTTCCATGTAGCTTGTGGGGGCTTTTGAATCCTCAGGGGGCAGAATTGTGGGCTGAGGCAGGTGGAGCTCCCTTCTGTAACACCAGCACCGCTTGCTTTCTGGAAACTGGCAGCAAAGGTGGATGTCTGTCAACATGATGTGCTGTGATTAAAAGTGGACAGGGAGGGCAGAAAGGAAGGAACTCATCGCAGGCTACGTGTGCCGATCTTTTCACTTTTACTATTCATTCTCTGTAGTCACACTTAGACGTTGGCAGCTTTAGGCCCATCTTACAAAAGTGGCTTCTAAGATGTTAAGTGTATTTAGAGCTCAGGTGTTTTTGACTACTGAGCCTAGGCTCTTACACGCCACCCACTGTGAAGACTAGCACAGTTTGCACTTCCTTGTAACTCAGGGTTTCTCAACCTCGGCAGTGTTGGGATTTGGGGCTGGATAATTTTTTTTTGTCATGAGGGAGTGTCCTATGCATTGTAGGATGTTTAGCAATCTCTGACCTCTGTCCAGATGCCAGTAGCACACCTGCCCCTCCCATATCAGTTATAACAACCAAAAACCTCTCCAGACATTGCCAAATGTCCTGTGGGGCAAAATCATCTCCAGAGAAGAAGCGTTGCTGTAACTCACGAAAATCAGAAATTTTGGCCCATAAGTATCATCTTTTGTATGGGAGTTGTTGGGGTATGTGGAAGGAAGGAGATGATGTTTTTTGAGCATCTAATATGTATTAGGCACTGTGCAAGATCTTTCCCATGCAACATCTTATTTAATCCTCAAAATAATCTTGAAGTAAAGGTATTATCCCCATTTTACTGATGAGGAAATCAGGACTCAGGCAGTTCAACCGACGTGCCCATGGGCATGGAGCTAGTTAGTGTTGTATGGTGTTTTGAGCTTGGATCTCTCTGACTCCTCATTTCTGCTCCTGCCTATCCACCAGCCCCCGCCACTCTGAGATTCCAGTTCCAGAAAGAGGAAGGTACAGGGTTTTTGTTTCTTTCTGAGTGAAGCACCTTTTGTTCTGCCAACTCCTCACACCTTGAAAAGATTTTGTAGTTGGGAAAACATAAATGACAGACAGAAGAGCAGCAGCTGTGTACTTTTCACCCTGTCAGAAATGGAAGAGGGAGTGAAGCAGTTAGCTTTCCCCAGCCCTAATCGCAGGAGCTTCGCTAAAACAATCTCCTTTTTTCCCTAGTTAAATGTCTGCAGCATGGCTGCATCCAAGCGAGTGCTGCGCTGTCACACCTCTGTAAGGTTTTCCATCAGCCTTACAAATTGATCATTATGATTGTCTTGAAATGGAACTAGGTACAAGTTGCCAGTAGAGCCCCTTCCCTTGCATGAAGACTACTTCACAGTAAACCGTCCTCGGAGCAGCAAGCATCGCAGATTAGACATAATGGTTTATTTTCCTTCCAGTGTATGTTGATTTATGTGTGCAGTTCGATGGATGGAGCTGGAAGTCTTTGAAGGAGAAATAGGGCTTGAGTCTGACACACATTTAGAGCAATGGCTCCCAACCATTTGGGGACTGTGGACCCTTTAAAAAAAAATCTGATAGAAGCTTATGGGCCACCTCCCTAGAAAAATCCATATATTCATAAATGTTTACAGATAGTTTCAAGGTGTTATTGGACCTTCTTAGGGAATCATAGGTCAGATGCTGGACAGAAAGTGATATATTTCTCGGTGTTTAAAAAAGGCTTTCTGATTTGTTAATGTGTTTAATCTTTAATGATGTTCATATACTTTGACCCAGTAATTACACTGCTGGGAATCTTTCTTAAGAAAATAACCTGAATGTCAAACAAGGCTTTAGGCACAGAGATGTACAGAAAAGCATTATTTATGCTATTTAGATGTCAGCTGGGGTCTCCTTGTGCCTGTGAGAGCTGGATTTAAGATCTCTGCCAGTTGCATATCAGTAGAAGTACAAAGCCTTTCTTATGGATCTGCCCTGTCCAATACAGTAGCCACTAGCCATGTGGCTATTTAAATTTAAACTTACTTTAAATTTAATAAAATCAAACATTCAGTTCATTGATATGTTAGCCACATTTTAAATGCTCAGTAGGCACATTTAGCCAGTGGCTACTGCAGTAGATAGTGTGGATATAGAACATTTCCATCAGAGAAAGTTTGTTCCATAGGGCTCCCCACAATGAACACAAGTTTTGGGAGGTGTGCATTTTCATGGCCTCCTCTGGGTTTTGGGCTTCTGGTCCCGTGAAAGCTCTCTGTATAGCTCAGCGCTGTATCACATTGACCCACACGTGAAACTTGACATCTCCCCTCCCCAAATAAAAATCCGTTTCTACTGTGCATTTATAAGTAGTTAACCCACCACAATGGAATTCTTTTGGCCCTAAATCAGTCTTCTTTTCTTATTATTGACTCACTGTCAATAATTTTTTTCTCTTCCCTCTTGTCCCCCATACTTACTCCCAATACGGTATCTTTGAGGAGTAGCACAAAAGCTTCTCCCTCTCTTCTGAAGCCTGGGTGCCAGGTGACACCCGGGCCCTGGACAGCCTCCCCTTCTATACCCAAGCCCTCTCAAGGTGTTATGCCAAGTAGAGAAGCATTCTGGAGAATTAAACTATTTCCACCTGGTTATATCTGTAGCAAAAACTTGAAAATGGCCCAAATATCCACTAATAGGGGATGAGTTGAAGTAAATGGTGGGACAGTCACCGGTTTAATATTCTATAGTCATTAAAAATGATGTTTGCAAATAATTTCCAAAAATGTAGGGAAATATTTAAGTGAGGAATGTATAATTCAGCACTGTATGTCCAACATTATTTCAACCTTGTAAAAAATACAGGGGAAAAGATTGAGAGGAAATACAGTCTGCCATGTGTTAATTGATAGTAGGAACATGGGAATTGTGTTTACTTTATACTTTTATATTTTAAATTTTCTGTAATATATATTTACTTTTATAACCAGAATAACCACAAAAGACATAAAGATTATAGGCAGGCTTGCTGGGCTTTGCATCTTAAAGCACAAATAGGTCTGTTTAAAAATTTCTGATGTTTTGTTTTACCAAGCATCAACAACCTGCAGGCTGAGTTAAACAGCATTTTTGCCCTGCGGAAGCAACTGGAGCAGGATGTACTCTCTTACCGGAATTTGCAAAAGACCCTGGAGGAGCAGATCAGTGAAATTCGGAGGCGTGAAGGTACATGCTCTCTTCTACGTATTTCCTTTTGGCTTTTCCTCTTGGAGGATGTGGGCTGAACTTTAAGATAGTGCTGAAACTTCATTAAGAGATGAAGCACCTACAGGATTTCATCTTGGGATTCTTTTTGTGGTGACCATGTTGATGTTGGCTTTCCCAGGCTGTATCCATCTGGCTTTGGCCTTCATATTGAAGAGCCTAGTAAATTGTATTAAATTCTCCAGAGGGTCTGCTGCAGATTGCTTCCTCACTGCCTTTACTATTTTTTGTATCATTTGATACTCTTAGCTGTGTATAACCTTGGGGACTTGTAATCTTCTTTTTCTGGTAAACAGTCCTCACTGCCCTAACATCTGGGCACTGCCTACCACAGCACCTGCTGCAGAGAGCCCAGGACTGCACAGATGTATGGGTGAGACTACTGTTGCAGGTTGAAACGTTGTTTTTAGCAGTGTAGATTCATTAAGGGAGGGCTACAAGATGAGGGTCCTGTGGGACTTGCATTGTTGTACTCATCATAGTGCTATTTGGTGCTCTCCTTGCTAGAACCTTAGCCCCTTAAAGTCAGGTGTCTTATTCCCTTCTGTATCTCTAGCCCGGTACCTGGCACATACTGTGAAATTGGTAGTTTTGACATTCCTTGAGTACCTGTTATGTATAAGGCACAGTGAGTGCTAGGCACTTAACTTTTCATCTCTGATCCTGGCAGTCATCCCATTGGGTACAGCAGGTTTTAACTTCATTTTACAGATGAAGAAACTAAGGCTCAGCTGGGGGGTAGGGTGGGGTTTGATTTGCCCAGATTTGATCCAGGATAAACCCTTTGGAGTTTAGCTCTTTCCAGTATTCCATACTGTATTTTAAAAGATGGATCAGCTCTTACATGTGTTAAATGAGATACTGTTTGTGGATATGCCTCACTCAATAAACAGCCTCCCCTCCTCCCCTTCTTCCCTCTCTGTTAGAACATGACCTTCGCTGCAAGGAAGCAGACCCTTACGTAGGTGATTGAAGATTCTTTTATTAATATCTTAGCTCTAGCAGGCAGTCTCTGCACTTAATGTGCTTGCTTCCCATGAGGGGTCTGGGGCCAGTGAAAAATAGATCAGGTACTTTTATTTCCCTTGAGTTCTACCCTTGAGGGTCACATCTAATTTTTCTGTATTCTTGCCTAAACAGAATCACTCCCTCATTTAAACTGAAATCACCATTTGCTTGTGCCATTTAGAATGGTCTCCAGGCACAACACTCGATATGCAAATTATAATTCAGGATTGGCCACAGTGAAAACCTACAGCCTAAAATGAAACCATACATTGAAATATCAGCCTGTAGAGAAAGGGAAAATTACTTTTGCTCCAAAGGTGGTGCTTTGAACCCCCTATGTGTACTTATGCTCTTTCCATCCCCGCCTCCCCCAATTCAAATTGCTTTAGATGGATTGTGCTGGGATTGGTTTCGGAAGGATCTGTTTCTGATATTCTTTTTCTCCTCCCCCCCTCCCCACCTCTCTTTTTTTTTTTTTTTTTTTTTTTTTGGGCAGAAGAACCATTTTCATTTTATAGTGATCAAACATCTTATCTAAGTATTTGCCTTGAAGAGCACAATCAGTTTCAAGTGGAGCATTTTTCTCAAGAAGAACTTAAGAAAAAGGTATTGACCTATTAACTTTTAATACTTTTTTTTAAGGTTGTTTATTGTCTCTTGACTCTGAAAGCCCCTTTCCTCTCCTTCATTCCCTGTGCTCTCCGCCTTGTCTTTGTTCCTCCTGTGTGCATAACCTGGACTGCTCTCGCCCATGTCTGACACAAGCCTTATTAGCCCTGAGACCTCAGCCCAGGCTTGCTGTACTTGAGGAAGGGCTCTCTGGCCTGTCAGATCATTCACCTGTCTTCCTGCACCTAATCCAAATTAATGTCTTTCTCATACTAACCTGTCATTGTCTGGTTATTTGTCTATATCCCCCGCTAGGCTGTGAACATCTGAAACTTAGTGATCGTGTCTTATTCATTTCTGATTTTCCAGTGCCTAACACACATGGTAGCAGCTAATAGATGCTTTTTGAATGAATAAAGTTCCAAGTTTACTCAATAAATCTTTTTTTCTTTTTTTTTTTTAACTGTAAAGCTTTTTCAATCTGTTGATCAGTGGCATAGTTAGAGAGGCTTAGTGTTTCAAGGTTCTAAGCACCATTGTTAAGAGTAGGAAATGTGAGCATAGAGGAAACCGCGTGATTTATTGTAAATTATCATACATGTGTGGCTGAGATTCAGTTTCTCTCTTGGAATAATTCATGTTCTGGTAGAGAAGACAGGCATGTAAACAAGTAATTGCAAAATGGAGTGCAAGGGTTGCTGTAATGGACAGCTGGACAAGGTACAGAGGTAGCAGAGGAGGAGAGGCTGATTGCCAGGGGCATGGGGGTGGCCTATTTGATCAGGGGAAGCTTCTTAATAGAAGTGAGGCTTGAAATGTGTTTTGAGGGAAGAATTTGAAGTTTGTCCAGGTGGAGGGCTTTCTCAGTAGAGAAAGAGAAAACAGCCTGTGTAAAGCACAGAAGTAAGACATAGCAAGGAGAACTGTAAAACTTTGGATATTTTGTGAGGAGTAGGGCAGGGATCATTGAAGCAGCCGCTGGTTTTTGAAGATGAAGAAAATGGAGGTGATAATAGCTGCTGCTAGTGTCTGCTGTGGCTGTGGTAAGGGCAGGAGCTGTTTCCCTTGGTTGGCATTTGGTAAATGTTTGTAGAATCAGAAGGTCTTGTTCTTCCCACTGGAATATCCTTGAGGATTGGATCCAATTTTTACTCATGTTTCGAAGTGTTGAACATCTACTGTGCGCAGTCAGGGTGGGATTTTCCACTTTATTTGAAGAGCTAATGATTGCTCCCATCAAGAGGTATTTGGAAAATTCCTGGCCGTTGGGATTTGAAATGTGTAGGAAACAAAGGCGGCGTCTGCTCAGCTTGCCCATGTGTCTGGCCCAGCAAGACCTAAGCCTTCAGGAGAAGCACTGGACTAGGGGCCTGGGGAGCTCAGTTCCGGCCTGGCTCTGCCTCTGTGGAGGCAGCCGCCCTTTCCCACATGAGTAGGCACTTCAGCCGCTGTTACATCTCAGTTCCTTCTCCAGACACCCCAGAGGCGGGACCTTGGGCGATTAACTTTGTTGTAGCTAACGTTCCTCATTATGAAATAGGAATAGACACATCAGCCTGTCCATTTCCTCAAGATTTTTGCAAGGAATGATTGACTGAAGCCTGTAGGAGTATTTTAGTATTGGCCATAAATTGCTTTCTAATTGTCTGTTATCTAACTGTCATTATTACTGACATTGCTATATAGGTACACAAAGAAAGGGGTTGGTGCTGTAAAATAAGGCTGATAGTCTCAGAAGCTTCAGCCTTGGGGGAGTTTTCCTCCAGAGGGTCTCAAGTACAAGACAGAAATAGTATTAGATGTCATTGACTGATCACTTGCACTGTGCCAAGGACTTTGGTGCGCTGTGACAATGGTCATGTTCAGTTTTCATAGTAACCCATTCTACAGATGAGAAAACTGAGGCTTAGATTAGGCAGCGTGTGCAGGATATCTTTGCCTTAAAGTGGTTGATTCTGGGAAAAGAATACCAGCATACCAGATGTCAAAGCCACTGTTTTTGTCACTATATCCAGGGTGTCCTGAAGGTTAGAACTGGGCAGCCTGATTCTCCGTAACCGTGGTGCAGAAGGGTCTGCTCAGTAGGAAGGCCTGTGGCTCTGGGAAGCAGAAGTCTGCTACTGGGTACCCAGCCTTCTCCTACTCTTATCTTTTAGGTCAGCGAACTTATTCAGCTAGTGAAGGAACTGTATACAGACAACCAGCACCTGAAGAAAACCATTTTTGATTTCTCCTGTGGGGGTTTCCAGGGAAATGGCAGACTTGAGTCAGCAGGACGAACAGAGGTAAGAAGAAACATTCTTGTTGTTGTGCTAATTAAAAAAATGTAGCAACTCAAAAGATTTCTCAAGACTGCATCTGTCCTGGGGAGGTCTGCAATTGAAATTCCCTTTGCTGTGGATGGGTTTGGGTTTGGGGGCCCTGTTGGCTCGGCCAGGCCCGTCCACAGGCTTCCTCAGGTTTGCATCACGTCTGCACGGACACATTCGATACATTGTGACGCTTTTGACCCTGATCTCGCCCTGGGATCTGAGCTGCAAATGGCACATCTGGATGAGCGACGTGGTCTCAGAGGGATCTGGAGAGTTGCCAAACCATCCAGGTAATTTGGGCAGTGTAGACGCAGCCTTAATGACTCCATTAACATTGAGAAACAGATACACACATACCCCACCTGGGAAAGAGCAAGGAAGCCTTATTCACCTTGATGACTTCTGGGTCTCAGTGCTGGTCTTAGTGATGTGTTGTCTCCGGTTTTCTGTGTCTGTGTCACATGCTACAGAATAGGAGGACCTTGAAGTTGTGATGGTGAGGGAAAGCCTAACTCTCCTATAGGAAGGACCTTGCTCCACGCAGGTATTAGCATTGTCTCAGAAGACCAGAACTGTTCTCGTTGTGAAGCGCAGGAGTAGGGTCTTTTTGTCTTGGGTCTCTCAAGTACAAAACTGGACTCTTCCTGGTTGGAGTTGTCTTAAACTCAACCTGGAGTGCCAGGTAAATAGAGCTTTCACATTCATTGTCACATCATTTCTTGGGAAAGATCTGTCAGCCTTAAGCTGCCTCCTCCTACCTTCAAAGTGGGAAATGCTCAAAGGTATTTTTGCTGTCTTTGAGAGAGAGAGAGAAGATTATTGATCTTAGCTTCGAGGACTCTAGATAATTTTGAAAACCAAGAATATCTGCGATCCATTTAGGGAGAACCAGTCTCTTGGTTTGCTTCCTCTAAGGCAGCATTTTTAATAAGCAGCTCATTCTTCATTGACTTCATTTGAGATATAAATGGCGAGTTTTGTTTGTTCATTTGCCCTTTGAAAAAAATCTGTTAAATGTCCCATTATGTCCTTTGTAGAACAGAGGCTTTTTCCTCTTTCCACTCTAAGATCTTAATACCAGCCGATTCAGATTTGAGTCATTTGTCAGATTGCACTTTGATTTGATGTTCCCTGTGAATAGTCTTATCCTTTATAGCACAGTTCCCCATCTTCCCTGGAAAGGGATGGTAAAAATGATGTGCCCACTATAATCTTGAGCTGAAGGGGTAGAGGGAGTTAGGGGTGAGGGTGGATGGCAAAGAGTGAGGCTGCTGTTCTCTGGGAGTGTGTGTGGTGCTCTTTCGATGAGAAGGCAGAAACAGTCCAGAAATGCTTCGATTGTCCGCAGCATTTGCGGAGCAGCAGTGGGGGCTTGCACAGTGGGGGCTGGGCATAATTCTTGCTCTCTGGGAGCCTATAAATCAGAGAAGGAGAACAATAACAAAAATACATATTTTGTTTTTTGAAATTCAGTATTTTTCCTCTGATATTTAATTTACCCATAGCATTACCCTAGCAATAGGAAAACAGAGGAAAGAAATTACCCCTAATCTTGTCACTTTGAAACAGGCACAGTTATTTAACATTTTGGAATTGTGCCTTCTCTATCTGTATGTGTAAGCATGTGGATGCACACACCTCTGCTGTCATGCAGTTTGTGTCCCGCTTTTCCTAATTGCCATTAGGTCATAGCATCTTATTGTATCGTATGAATGCACTGAAATTTAACCGGCTTGCCATCGTTGGACTTGCAGATTCACTGTTTTAAATTACATAATGAATGTCTTTGGACACAGATCTTTTTCTGTGTTAAGAGTTTTTTCCCTTAGACTATATTCCCAGATTGTGTAATTACTAGGTCAAAGGACAGATACAGATACGCAATGGGCATAAAATTTATTTTCATATACCCTCGCCCAACAACTTTCAATTTGAAAGGGGTATAAGTAGTTTGAAGGCCCTGATGGAGTTTGTCAGGGTTCTTTTCAAGGTGGCTGCCCTGTTGTAGAACCCTGCCAGCTGGGTATGATGGTGCTTATTCTCTGAACACTGACAGTTCATATAGAAATCACCAAACAAAACACCAAGACCTGTTGTTTTAATGTGCATTTCAAAAACCTCTGTGAGGTTGCCTGTTTTCTTAAATTTATCTGCTGATTATTTATGCATTATAGGAGAATTTGGCTGGAAATCACCATACAGAGTGATTTCAGCAGAGTATAGTCAGGTTGGTGAGTATTGAAAACCATGAACTGTGTAACTCGTGGATCTACCATCTCTAAGTGTTGAATATGTGTAAAGCACTTGGCACGGGTATTGGCACATGCAAGTGCTCAGAAAGGATTAGTTACTATTATTATTTACTCATATTGTCATTATTAGGAATGCTTAGAAAACTTAAGATTTTTTTTGGCTTAGAGAGGAAATGTAGATTAAGGGGCATAATTTAACTGAACTCAGGTATTTGTAGGGCTGTCATGTTGAACAAGGAATAGACCTGGTGTGACTCTAAAGCGGGCACCCTCCAACTATGGCCCACGGACCACATACGGGCCGCCCAGCACATTTATCTGGCTCTCTGGGTGCTTTTGCCACCACTGCCTGTCCTGCTTAGCAGCCGACTCGTCCCGGGCCCACAGTGTGCACTCTCCAATGGTCTGAGGGACAGTGAACTGTCCCCATGTTTAAAAAGTTTGAGGACTCATGCTCTAAAGTATAGAAATGGTACTCAGAAGTATAAAGTGCTTATTAAATATTCTGTTAATATTAATAGTAACAATAAAATTTGGTTTGTCAGAGCAGACTTAATTTCATGAAAAGGAGGAATTTGCTAACAATTTGACTTTAGAATATGAGTTTTGCATGATTTGTAAAGCCCTTGGCATAGTGCATGGCATGTAGTAGGCACTCAATAAAACACAGCTATTTTTATTTTTACTTTTTAGTAAGTTAGTGGCAGAGTTGAAACTATAACCTTCTTCTGACTCTTTTTTGAGTTGTTTTTAAAATACCACAGGGAAGCGCTTCTGTAAGTTGAAAGTGCCTGTGAATTTCCTGGGGGTCCTATTTAAATGAAGATTCTGGTTCAGTAAGCTTGGCGTAGGGCCTGAGAGTCTGGGTTTCTAACTTACTTCTAGGTGAGGGTGCTTTGTTTGCTGCAAGGAACACACTTTGAGTAGCAAGACCAGAAGAAATCCTGAAAACTATGTGCTTCCAACTCTCATTTTGAAAAAAAATCTTCCCTCATTTGTTTGTTCGTTCAGCACTGTTTTATTCAGCCAGGCATTGATGTTAAAACTCTGAACACAGACACGTCCCTGCCCTGTATAGAGTGTGAGACACAGAGCAGAGGGGCAGTTGTGGCAGAGTGTGGGGAGGGCTGTGTTGGTGCAAATGCAGAGCCTAGAGGAGCATGTACACAGGTGCCCAGCCCTCCCCTTGGGGGTCAAGGGAAGTTCTTTCTGGAGGAGGAAAGGCAGCTGCCCAGGAGGCAGAGGGAGACTGAGGAGAGTGCAGAGTCCAGCATGGTGTTTTAAGAAGGGAGTGTTTCCTCGTGTCAAATACTGTGAGGAGACAAGAAAGAAAAAACTACTGAGAATTTCCAGTGAGTCCCATGACCTGAGACATTTCATCAGGGCGAGGGGGACAGAAGCCAGCCTGCTGTGGATAGAGGAATGATGAGGAGTGAAGAGATGAGATAGAGCTGGTTGACACTTGGAAGTGTGGAGGTCGCTTCTCTAGGTGGTGGCAGGACTGGAAACAGAGCTGGGTATAGTGACTCAGTTCTTTCTGACATCTTGTTCCATGTCCTTAAAAATTGGTAAGTTGCATATGGCATGAGGGACATCTGTGTCCACAACTTTTAATTTCTTGACCACTGCTAGAAACTGAGAGTTTACTTTTTAATTTTAGACCAAGTCAGCAGAGGTAAAGAGAAGTGAAAATTAATTTTTATTTCACTGTATCAAGTAATGGCATAGTTGTGGTTCTAGAAATGCAGAATAACTTTGATGCTTTTGGTATTTCAACTTGGAATGATGTGTGTTAACAGTGCTTTGTTCAGCTAAACTTAGGAGAAACCCTTTTCATGTCCACAGGAATTGGGGAAGAGCTTCTCTCTGTTTTCACCACCCCCGCCCCACCCAAACCCCAGGCGGATTTTATCTCCTATATTATGTCTTTGGGGACCTTTTCTTGGGCAGTTTCTAGACAGAAGTAGCAGAAAAGCCACATTGCACTAGATCTTTTCCGGAAGCTTGGAGAGATGCAGAGCACTCAGTGACCAGAACTGTTGGGGAATTGGAGGGAGACTTTTGTTGTTGTTGTCATTTTTTAAAGATGGGAAAGAATTTTCCCCCAACATTTTAAATTATGAAAAACTTCAGACACAGCAAAGTGAAAAGAATTTTACAGTGAATACCCATATACTTACCACCTAGATTCTATTAACATTTCCCACCTGTCCATCATCACAGCATATTATCTTTTTGACAAATTTTAATTGAAATTGCAAATATCAGTGTATTTTCCCTAAATACTTAAGCATGTGCATCTTCAATGTACATTTATAGTTATTTTTTTCTTTTAAAGTTAGATTTACATGCAGTGAAATGTAGAGGTTGTAAGCCTACATTTGCTAAGGTTTTGCAAGTGTATATACTGGGTAAGCCGGACCCCTGTCAGGATCCCTTGTGTCCTTTCTGGCCTCCACCCCCACCCTACCCCAGCTGCTCTTCTGCTTTTGTCCTATCATGGATTAATTTTGCCTACACTACTAGACCTTCATGTAAATGGAGTCATACAGTATATTCTCCTTTGTGTAAACTTTTACTCAGCATAATATTTTTGAGATTCATCCATGTTGTTATGTGAATCAATAGTTCCTTTTTATTGCTAAGTAGTATTTCATTGTAAAACATTACATTTGTTTTATCATTCTGATATTAATGGACATGGGTAAAAGATGATATGAACATTCATGTATAAGATTTTGTGGGCACATACTGTTTTTTTTTTTTAAATCTCTTGATGGGTACCTATGAAAAGAATTGGGTTATTAGGTTTACAAAAAATTGGCAGTACTTTTTCCAAAGTGGTTTAACATTTTATCCTCCCAACAAGTTTGATAGTCCTAGTTGGTCTTTATCACTTGGGGATGTTTTAGTAATGAGGGAAGAAGCCAATAGAGGAAGAGGGTTCCTCACTCATATTTGTAAGCTTTTATGTCTTACTGAGTATATTTACACATCTAGTCTGTTTAAAGCTTGATGGTATAGTTGGATGGTATAGTTTTGATCATTAGTTCTGTTTGATCTTCATTGCACATTTGCATATGGTTAGGTTGAATGTGTCCTGATCCTGGAAAGTTTCTATAAAAACTAAAGTCAGTTTGCTTGGTTTTGTTTTCTTTTTCCAAAACAAGGGTTTTTCTTCTAAAAGGAGGATCAGGAGAATATAAGTTGTGCTGGGAGAGTTATGGGGGCAATTGACTAAACATAGAAATTTACAAAATAAAACTATTGAGCTAGAACCATAGATATCTCGTATGTGCAACATGCCCAATAAGTGACCCACTACTCTGATTTTAACCCCTTAAGTGCAGAGTTAACTACTTCAGGGGTGAGATGAGGTTTGATATAATTTTGAAACACCTTTGATTGATTCCTTCCCTGGGTGTGGCCACCTTTCCTTTTATTATTTATTTGGCTAATCCAAGTATCCCATGACTAGGAATTTTGCTTTTCCAGAGAGTTGAGAACTGGCTCTCTTGAGAACTTTGTACTGTTGCTTCTGTAAAATGCAGAAGCTTTGGGATTTACACTTTAAAGAATTAGGGATTTATGCAGTCTTTATAAATAACTGTCCTTCATTTCCAAAAGCACAAAGTTATCACCAGGCAAGCGTGATACTCTTCTCATTAGAGATGAAGACTTTTTGTCAGCAAAATGACAGTGTTGTGGGGACTGTCCATCTCAGATGTGTGACAGTCCAACAAGAGGTTTATGCCTGTGCTAAACAGGAGAAGTGACACATAAATTGGGCACACCATAAGTGAAATTTATTGCTTTTTCGCTATTTGATATTTTCAATTCCATCAATAGCTATTTTCCAAAATCTTGTTACTTTTATATAATCTGAAAGTGAATTTAGCAAAGGCAGGAATGGCAGCGGCACAACAGACAGCATATTTAATTTACAGCAGCTCAGGAAAGGCCGGGCAAGGGCAAGGCGAAATGCCTTTAGTTATTTCTTAGGGAATTTGTCCTTAAATTATGCTTGATCCAGGCAGCTGTGTGTGATTTGCCAGAACTAGCAACTCTAACTTTGGTTAATTTTTATTTCATGGCTTTGGCATTTGTTTCTGCCTTGTTTTTGTTTGTTTGTTGTTTTGCATTTTAAAAAAAGACATCACTGACTTATTCATACATATTCATGCTGCACACTTTTTTGGGTTGCATTTTCACATCATACCATGCTCCATGTAGCTTCTGGCTAGCAAGGAGGACGAGGACATGATCAAAATTGGAAAGGATGACGAGAATAATTTCCTGAGTGACCAGCATTTGGAGCAGGGTAATGAGGTAGGAACGTGGCAGTTAACTCCTTATTCTATCCGCCCCACTCTGTGCCCAAGCCAGTCTTCCCGTCTGGAATGAGTACATGGGTTTTCTGTTCATTCCTCCTATGTCGAGTGTCTGCTGTGTGTGCCAGTGGAGAGCAAAGAGAGTAGGTCTTTTACCTCAGAAGTTATAAACTGGGTGATAGAGCCAGTCATGAAACATGAAAACAGACATATAGGTACAAATAAAAATGGGGTGGTTATAGGAGAATAACAGGCATTGGATGTTGGACCTGGTCAGATCTCAAGAGATCTAATCCAACCCATTTATTTTATCCATTGGAAACGGAGGCCTATGAGGGAAGGTGATCTTTCCGAGGCACAGAGTAAGTTGGTGACAGAGTTGGGGTGAGAACCCTTGTGTCTGGACTGCTGTGAAGTCCCAGATCATTTGACTGCAGTGTAAAGAGCTGCTGGTGGAACCAGGCTCTCTTTCCCAGGGGCCCTCTGCAGTCTCCTGATCTGGAACCCAGCTTCATGTCGGCTGGCCATTGTGATCATTTGACCCCCATCCACACAGAATGCTCTTCAGTCACATTCATGCTGAACATACGGAGCAGGCATTCTCCAAGTTTGAAAGAACCCCAAAGATTGGTAGGTGGTAGGGGATAGGATGCTGCAGATTGGGCAGTTTAGGCTTTTTAGGTATTCAATTTCATGGAGTTGTGAATGGGAGATAATAAATTGTAGGTGGTTTTGGAGAGCAAAGTAATTAAAAGTGAGGTTTTAGAATCAGAAAGACCTCATTTTGAGTCTTGGCTTTGGCACCATCATCTCTGTGACCTTGGTTTAACCATTACTTTACCTCTAAGCCTGAGTTTCCTCATCAATCAAGATAATAATATTTCCTTTTAAGATTGTTTTGTTATTTAAATAGAAAAGCACGTAATAAGTGGTCAGTAAAAGAGAATGATTATTGTAGGCTTTTCCTTCTTTGGAGTTTGCTTATTTGATGGATTTAATAACTAGATCGGTGGCAAACAAGACCCTATAAATAAGAGCTCATTTGTGTGAGTCTGGTCTTCCATTTAAAAATCTTAATCATTTTACCCAGTGTAGAGAGATGGGGGTGATGGCTAGGGTGTATATCACCAGCGGTAATGAAGTCAAGAGGAGTTATTTATAGACTGGTAGAAGAAATTTACAGCTTTGGATAGGGAAGAAAGAATGCTAATTGCGGCACCTTAAGACATGCCCAGCATAGGCTTTCACTAGATGCATCCTTGGTACCACTCCTCTGGGACCCTCAGTGACCCACAAAGGTGGATCTGTAAATAACATCTCCATGGGAATTAGGAACTCTTCACCTTCCTAATGAGACAAATCAAAGCCATGTTAATTAGTCTGTGTCTGTAAAGACTAAGTCGCCTTTCTGATATGTAATGAGGATACACTGCAAGAAGAATATAATAAATATCCACATCATTGTTAATGACATGGGTTCTGTACCCTTCATAGGAAGAACTTATAAGGAGTAGGCCATAGGGTGGGAGAACACATATCCGATGTGTGAGTAAGAGGGTGGTGAGTAAGACCTGTAGTAAGACGCTTAACCCGAGCCAGTCATCTCATGTCATTCTCCTAACCATGTTGCGAGGTAACATTACTATCCCCATTTTATAGATGAGGAAACTGAGGGTGAGGAGGAGCGATGTAAACATCTCTATCCTCTTTCTAGAATGTCTCCCTGCACTAAAGTGTGTTTGTGTGAACCTGTATGCCTGTGTTCCTCCCTCTCCCCACTCCTCCTCCTCCTTTCATCTTCTCTCTCTTACCCTGTCTCTCCATCCTTTCTCTATCCTTCGTGTACCTCCTTCCCCTCCTCCATTTCCACTATTTGACCAAATACCTTTATTTACAGATTATGGAGGATCGTTTCAGAGGGGGTTGCAAAAATGGATTTTTAAAGCACACAGATTCCAGTATATCAGACTACGATGGAGACCACAAATCTGGTTGCCCTGGAGACCAGAACCTGGAAGAAGGCGAGCTCATGAACCTGCATGCCCCTTTCATCAATGAGAAGGCCACATTGTTACTGGAATCCAGGTAGACATGGGCCCAGACATTGCTTTGTCTCTCTAGTTTAGGGGGAGAACAAACTCATTTTGCTAAATGGATTTAGATGATGGTGCTGTGTAATTTACCTGAGAGAGCTCCTGAAATGGCCTGGAAGGAATCTTGCCAGTCATGCAATTAAGTAATTAGGCTGCATGCTAGTGGCTGTGAGGGGACTTCAGCAGAGCCTCATGCAAGCCCATTATAAAGAGGAGAAAGAAAGCTTTTCTTGAGAATTATTCCTGGGAGCCCCAGAAAGGGCTGCCTTGCTGTCCGCGAGAGAAATCAGCCCTACTGAAATCTCTTCCAGTTTCTGCAATAGCTTAAAAAATACCATTGTAGTTATGACTCTGCTGTTTTATGTAGAGCTTAAATTAAAATTCTCTTCTTATTATATCTGCTGGGAGTCATTCCTATGTGAGGAAATACTACAGATTGTTTTTTTAAAAATAAAAAAGGAGAAACAGTATGTTTGTATTTTTTAATTAATCCTTTAAGAGCAATTTCCCTCCACTTCTACCCCTTGCATATTCTTTCTAGTCCATCTATAACAGCTGCTTGGGCTTTGGAGCCAAAAGAGCTGTGCCTTAATCTCTCAGTGCCTCAGTTTCTCTGACCAGTCCTTAGGGTTACTGTGAGGAGTAAGAAAAAAAAATGTTTAAGAAAAATCGCTAGCATGTGGTATGTGTTTGACAAAAGTTTTCAGTTCTCTTCTAGTATAGACAGAGAACTTGTACCAGTGGCTATTGCCCATGACTCTTGACAAGAGACAGGAATAGTAGAATTTCTTATATCATCAATGAGCTAAGCCTTATGGACATTTCTTCAGCTAAAAAGAGATTACAGCATTCTGTTTTTGTGAGCTCAGCAAGGCTAACCCCTCCCCAATCCCTGACATCTGTCTCACATTTTTATAGCATGATTCTTCTGGGGAGACATGCTCAGTGGCTAATCTGGTTTATTATCACAGGATCACAGGTAGATGCTTGAGCAATAGAGGATTTCCTAAACATCAAGGTCATAAACTTTATGTGGGAATTAAAAGATACCACTTTCTTTCTGAGGGCCATGGAGGAATGCACTTGGGTGGTGCAAGCTAGGGGAAGGTACCATGGGCTGCGGTGGGAGCGTGATGATTGGGGCTGGGGGATATGCTTCCTCTGGCAGACAGGCCCTTTTCAGCCCCAACTGATGGCTGGGAGTCAGAAAGGTCTGGGTTCTAATCTTTCTCTGCCACTCCTGAATCTTTAGGAGCCCATCCCTTTACCTGTAAAGTGGGGGTAGGTAGCAGTCCTTACCTCACAGTCTTATTATGAGGATTTGGCACATGGTAAGTACTTAGTACATGTTAGTTCCTTTCCCCTTACTCCTTCTGCATGGCAGAGATGCTCCGGAAGGGTATATGAACAATATTTGGAGCTCTGAGAAGATCCCTGAGCTGAACTATTCCAAAGGTCCTGATAACGGTGATGGCTTAATGAATCCTCTATTCAGATTTCTAACAAAATTACACTTGAAATGTTTTATTTAATAGCACCACCAATTTAGTATATTATAATGGCCTCTTTCACTACCTTTTACTATCCATTTGTAAAGTCTTTTTCCTGGGTTTTATTGTGTGTTGTTTGGTGGTGAGTGATGGTCCTCCTTTGGCTAGCTGAATAACAATTGTCATTATTTTTTATCTATATTAAAGAGGGAGAGGAAAGGAAAATTTAGTTTAATAACCCCTGAAGCTTGAAATACCACAAATATTTTAAAAGTCTGGGTTTACTATAGTTTAAGATGGTTTATGTAACCTATATGATCCTATATTAGAAGTGAAAAATGTGCATACATTTAAATTTTGTGAATACTTTAATTTTTTTTTATCCCATTTCAGTGTACTTGCTATAGCTGTTTAATTTGAGTTGAATTGACTCTGCCCCAATCTAGATAATAGACATGCAGAGGGCCATATCTCTGCCCTCAGAGGGCTCACTGGGAAGACAATGCAAGGGTGTGTGTCATTTCCAGCGGGAGGAAAGATCCCAGGACGGGAAGGTCAGGGTACGTTAAAGCAGTTGGTAGAGTCTGGTCTGACTGTTACACGAGGCTGCTTGAAGGCAGGCAGGTAGGAGAAACTGCAGGGAGAAGGAAAAGAGCTAACGCCGATGAGGGCCATTCTGTTCCCCTTTCTCTGTGGACACTGCCTCATCTGGACCCACAGCTCCTTCTGCCAAGAGTTAGCAGCAGCTTCCCGACCTGGGTCTGCCTCTGGGCTTGCCCCTCCAGGCACTTTTCCCATAATTTTCTGCCTCAATGTCATAATATCTTTCTCTTCTCTTCTTATGAACCTGTTTTCTTCCTTTATTTTTCAGATGAATTAAACATACTTATTTTAAAATCTTTTTCAGATTGGTTATTGTTTCTATTTCCTCAAGTGTGAATTCTCTCATTTGATGGATTATTGTCTTTTTTTAATACTGGAGTTTGGTCGTGAGTGTGGTTTGCCTGTGCCAACAGCCCAGTGCTACTCCACCCTTACTCTGGCCTGCATGGTGATTTTGAAGTTACCTCGACTTGGCCCTTCTAGAGTCCTACTTTAGACCCATGAAATCTGTCTGGTTTCTCTTCCAGCATGGGGCTTGAATTTCTGGCTCTGCTGCTTCCTGCAAATGCTGCCCACTTCAGCCTCTTTCTCCTGGCTATGGGTTTCCTCCTCTGTTTCTGATCTTTGGATACTTTTATCTTGATTTTGAGCCCTATAGTGTACCTTAAATTTATTTTTTGTTATGTATACCTTGTTGTCATTTTTTGTCATTAGAGCAGTGTGAGGGGAGCATCTTGACGGGAAATCTCTCCATTCGTTCTTTACGCAACAGCAGCCAGAGTCACCTTTCTGAAGCACACCTGTGACCAGGCCACTCCATCTCAGGGCCTTTCGGTGGCCCTCTTGTCCATAACGTGGTGTATGAGACTCTTTGTTTCTCCCTGCCTAGCTTTCTAGCCTCAGCTCCTTATTCGCCACTTGACTCTGTTCCCATTGTTTTCCCTGCTTAGGCTCTTCCATCACCTCTCCCCTTGGCTAGCTTCTCTTTGGTGTCAGAAGCCCCCTTCTGACATTCTCCCTGCCTCCCCAGCTGGACACTCTGGGATAGTCGCTCTGTATGCCTCATGATTTGTTTATATAGCTGTTTCTAAAACCCACGTAAGGCCTTGTGGGCCATTTTGTCTCCCTGGTGCCCACGATAGTGCCTGGTACAAGAAGCACAAAAGGGAATCTTTCTGAACTACTCTACCCTGGGCTCCATATCAAGTGTTTTACATGCTGGTTTAGTTTTAGTCCCTGGAAAGCAGAGCCTGAGATACTGACTTGAGTACAAGTGATTTATTTGGGATGTGACAGCAGGCAACAGGAAGGAGGGCTCAGAGAGAGGAAGATAGCAATGAAAACAAAGGCATTGAGGGTCTAGTATTGATCTGGTTACTGCTGTGGGCAGCTCGGCCTCAATCCTGCTGGGCACCCTCAGAGAGCTGTATAGTTTGTGCCTGCATTGTCCTTCTGAAGGGTGGGAGACTGGGACATTTACCCACCAGCTCTCTTCCCCTACTGATTGAGGGTTTCCCCCAGAAATATAAACTGTTTGACACTTGACACTGCCTTACTGGCTGGCTCAGAGAGCTCTGGAAAATGCCTCAAGGCAACAGAAATGTTGAGGGTGCTTAAGGTGTGACTGTCTTATGTCTATAGGAACTGCCAGCATAGCTACAGCTGAAATCAGAGATGGTCCAAGGGCACGTGGCAAGGGACATGAAAAGCATCTGCTACTTATACACCATCTTGTTTAATCCTCACGACTGGGCTGGGCTCAGTGGCTCATGCCTATAATGCTAGCATTTTGGGAGGCTGAGGTGGGAGGATTGCTTGAGGCCAGGAGTTCAAGACCAGCCTGGGCAATACAATGAGACCCTGTCTCTTAAAAAAAAAAAAATTAGCAGGGTATTGTGGTGCATGCCTATAGTTTCAGCTATTTGGGAGGCTGAGGTGGAAGGATCACTTAAGCCAAGGAGTTCGAGGCTGCAGAGAGATGTGATCATGCCACTGCACTCCTGGGTGGCAGAGTGAGACCCTATCTCTAAATTAAAAAGAAAAAATGCTTATGGCTGTCTTGTGGAAGAAGACTTATCTTCCTTTCAAAGAATTGCAGAGGTAGAATTTGGAGCCATTTTTATTTGCCTTCAAAGCAGTGCCCTTTTTACTGTGTTTGTATACCAGCTTCCCTTCATTAACATCTATTTTATGAGCATACATTGTGTGCTATGATGGATCAGGTCATCGATGGACCAGCCAGATTGGTCAGATTCATCTAAAGCTATACTTGCTCCTGGATGTAGGAATGGGACCATAGTCATAGTGGGGCTGGAGGACCAATAATTGTCATGGACACCCTTTGATTCTGCTTGCTCCTACCCAGGCCCAGCCTGCATTCACAGATCCACGCTGCTCACTCACTAGCTGTGTGCCTCTTGTCTTCTTGCCCATGAAAAAGACAAGGTAGTACCTGCCTTCTTTGGTTGTCATGAGGTTACATGGGATAAAATACTTAGTGCTATTGCTGGCATGTTGTGGTTACACACTGTGTTTAGTTTGGGTGGAATGTGAGCAAGGGGACAAGGCTGTGGCAGACAGCTTAATTCTCCCACCTCTTTCCTTTTGGAAAAACAGACCAGACCTTCTGAAAATGCTTCGTGAACTGCTTCTGGACCGAATACGCTTGACAGAGCAGGAAGTTTCCGGAGATCGTCTTGATGGTAAAACTGAGAAGACACTTAAGCAAATAGCTGTTCAGCTAAAAGGTGAACTTGGACAATTTGTCCAAGCCAACTCATTTTCCAAGTCACATAATGAACTGAAGCCACTAGCTTGGGAGGCCCAGCTAGTAAAAGCGGGTGAAGCATCCAAGAGGAAGCTGAAAGACGCCTCATCGCAGACTGCAGCCGTGGAGGGCGACCTGCTGGGATTCAGACACCAAGGAAAGAGAGAGGCTCGGGAAGAGAAACCAACCAACGCCGTGCTGAGCGCCGAGCATCAGCCAGAGAACTGGTGCAGGGAGCCTGGGTGGCAGGCCACTTCCCGCTCCTTCCCCAGTGGGACTGACAGAGTAAGTTTTTCTAGATATTAATTATGCACATATTTTATACAAACAAAAAACTTTAAGAATTACCCCTAATCCCATCACTTTTTTCCATTTATATGAAGAGAAACTCCGGTGTGTCCCTTGGCCTGCACTTACCTTGGCCTCCGCCTGGAGGTGTTGTCCCCTTGAATCTTCCCCTCACTCTCAGCCCCCTCTTTTCCCTCCCCCACCTAGTCCTATCTAATTTATCTATATATTATGATATTTATGTGTTTTCCTTAGAAAATACACACGTGGGATCCTGTTTATATGTCCACCTGTAGCTTTCTTTTTCACATTATGAGGAGCATCTTTCCTTGTAATGGCTGCGTAAAAGTCCATTGTGGCAACGTGCCAAAATTTATACTGCTTTCATCTATTGGTGGACATTCGCTTTCGCAGGTTGCAGGAAAATTGTAATAACCTGACTTTAGAGGTAGGGATGAGAACCTCAGTTTTATTTTGTGCAGACTTTGTGTAGGAGAGGTACTTTTCTGAGGGCTTTGTCTATATTTTCTTATCTTACAACACAATGAGGAAAGCTGGATGAGGAAGGCAGATCCCGCAGGCTCATGGTTGGCCAGCAGCTAAGGGGCTGCACTGGGACTCCCACTGTGCTCCCCATGGCCACACCCTTTCCCTAGGTCAAGCTACCTCCCAGCTGTGGTAGCAACAAAATGACAGAGTCTGGTTTTGTTGGGTGAATGTCTGCATGTTGATTTTTGGTTGGTCTAGGTGTTGTATCTGAGGTTCTTCACATATACCATTAAATATGCCAGAGTGTCAAAAGCCAGACTCTCTTAGCAATGTTTAATCGGACCTTTACTAAAATCCTCTTGGGGACAAGGCATGGGGTTGAGAATCCCCACAGCAGGGAGATTTGTTCTAGTAGAGAAAAAAATGGGTCATGTTTCTGACACAGCTCCAGTGTCGGCTGTTCGTGTGCTCATTTCTGATGGGTGTTTTGTATCTGAGAAATCAACTGTACACATTGCTTTATAGCATCAGAATGGAGAATTAAGTTTATTTTCTGACCACTAAATTACTGCTTTTGTGCATACCAAAGAGAGTTAGATGTATCATTAGCAAAATTGCTTTTGATTGTTTTAAATTATGCACCAAAACTGTAATTTCTAGAAAAGGGTTTTCTAAAGATATCAGAGAAAAAAAAAAAAAGACACTGTCATTATATTAATGGTACTCGAAATGCAAATATGTGCAGTTTGGCTAGAATAGAAATGCTCTCATCTGCCCAGGCTCCTTCAGTTTATACCTATATATTAGGAAAACTAGATTTTTTTGTCTGATTTTTTTGTTTGTGTTTTTCTATTGTGTGGGAGATACCATTCTATGTTTAGGATAATTGGAGAATTGAACAGACTTAATCTCTCCAAATATATTTAAAATTTTTTTTTTAGTTTGAAATTATCCTTCTTGCTTGTGTCTTCAACAGGAAGGAAACTGTATTTATTTATTTATTATTATTTTTAGTATCTGCTATATGTGCCAGGGATTGTGCTAGATACTCTCTATATCATCTCATTTAACCATCCTAAGAGTATGAGTTTGCTAGGTATCACCTACATTTTACTTATGAAAAAATATAAGCTCTAAATGGCTCAGAAAACTGTCATGAGTGACTCAGGTGGTAGTTGGAATGACGGTCCTAAAGTCTGGTTTGGGAGGCAGACAGAGATATTATAAACCTACTTTTCTCAGGAAGGAAAGAGCCATCTTATCACAGCTATAGCCTCCAATCTATGCAAAGTAGATGAAATTTAATGATATTCTTTGTGGTCTTTGGTAGTCAAGAAGTCAGTATTCCTATGGCTTACCTTACCTCTTTTAAAAGGATACTCTGGTATCTTGTTAAAAGGACTGTCAGTGCAGCCTGAAGGTGAGACAGGGAGACCAGATATCCTTCCAGTTGTTTAGTTATGAGGCAAGAGGATAGACGTTACACATTAATGTGTGTTTGTATCAGACCTGGCCAAATGTCTGCTTTGAGTCCTTGGGTAGTAAGTCACCTGACCTTTCTCAGCGGCTCCTCCAGTGGGATCAGTGTGACCTAGAACCTGAGGCTGGCATGATGGCTAAATGAGGTAATGTGTGGCAAGCACCTATTGCAGTACCTTGTATGAGCAGGAGTGTGTGAGTTCTTGTCCCCTTCCATTCCCAAGTGGGAAGATCCAATATAATATCTTTTAATAAGGTGGTAGGTGGGACTCTGTTCAGAGTCCATAAGGTAGCATTTTGTCTAGTGTTATTTTAGAACCAGCATTAAATTAACTGACAGCAGACTTCCAGCTTGAAATTGGTATTTGTGCACTTGCAGATATCTTTTCTACTGCTGTATGAGACACAGATTTTGATCCAAGAGTAAAGGTTGGTGGAGACTGAGGACCAGGCAGATGATTGTTATTTTCCAGCCCTCTTTGATGATGCACCCACCTCCTCCCAAGTGGTCCACATCGCCACCTCAAACTGTTCTTGTCCTTGAACCTTCTTACTCCTCTTCCCTGCATTTTCAGGCCTGAAAGTATCTTGCCTTTCTTAACTGAGCACTGGAGTCTGAAGAGCTAGTCTGAGGTCTGACTATTGAACCTTCTTGCTGTGTGACATTGGACAAGTTGTTTGACGTCTCAGTTCTTGCTCCGGAAGATAGGCATGATAACTGCGATTATCCTGTGATCTCCGGGAATGCAGAGTTTACTTTAAGATTATGGGAGAATGTGCTTGAAAGCATTTTACATTCTAGAATATGCAAGAAGAGGCCCTTCATCTCCTTACCTTCTTGAGAGACCTTGGTGATTTCCTCAGTCCTTGGGACCCAAATGTTTCCTGTTCTTGGGTTCCTTCTCCTCTACTGTTTTTTTAAAAAAAATGTTAATAACAGCTTTATTGAGATATAATTCACATATCATTCAATTCATCCATTTAAAGTCTATAATTCAGTGTTTTCTTAGTATATTCACAGAGTTGTACAACCATTATCACAATCAATTTAGAATATTTCCATCATCCCAAAAAGAAACCCTGTACTCATTTGCCATTCCTCCAGCTACCCACCCCCAGCCCTAGGCAACCACTAACCCACTTTCTGTCTCTTTAGATTTACCTATTGCAGATATTTCATATTAATGGAATCAAACAATATGTGGTCTTTGGTGACTGGCTTCTTCCACTTATCATAATCTTATCAAAGTTCATTCATATTGTAACATGTATCAATACTTGATTTATTTTTATTGCCAAACAGTATTCCATGGGATGGATATACCACATTTTATTTATCCATTTATTAGTTGATGTACATTTGAACGATTTTGATGGGTTGATTATTAGGAACAATGTTGCTTTTCATGTGCAGATTTTTGTGTGGACATGTTTTCATTTCTCTTGAGTGTATACTTAGGGGCGGAATTGATGGGTCATATGGTAACTCTTTGTTTAACCCTTTTGAGGAACTGCCTGACAGTTTTCTAAAGTGCATCCATTTTACATTCCTACCAGCAGTGTATGATGGTTCCAATTTCTCCACATCCTCACCAACACTTACTATTGTCCTTTTGATTATAGCTTTTTCCTAACAAGGATGAAGTGGTGGTATTTTATTGTGATTAGATTTACATTTCCCTGATGACTAATGATGTTAAACGTCTTTTCATGTGCTTATTGGCAATATGTCTATTTCCTTTGGAGAAATGTCTATCAGATCTTTTGTTCATCTTTTAATTGGATTGTTTGTGTTTTTATTATTGAGTTGTAATAGTTCCTTATCTATTCTAGATTCAAGTCCCTCTCCTCAGCTTTTAAATATATAATTCCCCACTTGAGAGACACCCCCATTTGGCCTCTTAAGTTATTATTTGCATGTTCATTCTGCAAAGAGTTGTCCAATACTTACTGTGCACAACTTCTTGTGCTGGAAACTGTGGATAGAGTCTGGCCAAGATACGCAGAGGCTCTGAACCTTGGAGTTTACAGGCTGGTGCTGAAGATAGGCAGTGAATAAGTAAGTGCACAGGCATTTAATTATAGTATTATTAATATTCTCTGTGGAGAATTGTAGGGGACAGTGAGTGTATAACTGGGAGACCTGACCTAGTCTTGGAAATCAAGGCCCAGTCTCCTGAGGAAGCACAATTGAGCTAAGTCCTAATGAATGAATTGGAGTTAGCATGGGAAATGGGGGTGGGAGGTGGAAAATGAGCATTCTAGGCAGAAGAGTAAGCATATGTCAGGGTCCTGAGGTACAAGGAATGTGGCATTTGAAGAACCAATAGGAGGTCAGTGTGGTTGGAGGCTGCAGGTGGTCTCAGGCTGCAGGTGGTCTCGGGCTGCAGGTCACGCAGGACTTTGTAGGCTGTGCTATGGGCTTTGACCTTTGTCATAAGGGAGTTGGGAAGCACTTAAAGGAGTTCTAATCAGTAAAGAGGAATAGTAGGTCTGCCTTACTGCTGCAGCATGGACAGTGGATAAGAGAGGGCAAAAGTGAGTGTGTGGAGACCACTCGAGTCTGTTGCCATGGCCTAGGTGAGAGCTGACAATGTCTTGTAGTGTGGCGGTGGCAGTGCAGGATGAGAAGACCTGAAAGAATTGAGAGACAACAGGGGAGTTGGAATTAATGGAACCTAAGGAATGAGGAAAGTGAGTGATGAGAATAAAGGGAAGTTTAAAAATGATTCCCAGGGTTCTGGATTGTATAGTAAGCGATGGTCATATGATTCACCAAAACAGAGACTGTTGAAGTGGCATAGATTTTCGGGTGGGGACATGGGGGGAAAGGAATCAAAGAGTTTTCAGAGGACTTTGGAGTGCCTGTGAACTACCATAGTTGAAGATGTCTGGGATGGTCGGCAGGTTGGGAGTTCTGAGCCTGGAAGATGCATAGGGGGTTAGTGACCCACTAGCCACTGAAGGAAGGTTCTAGTAGACTAGCAGGGGTGGGAGGCAGATTGGCTTAGACTGAAGAATCGTTGGGAAACAAGGAAATAAAAATGTTTCTCAAAAGATTGTATTGGAGGGACTGCCGTAAGTGGAACATCTGGATTGCCAAGGCTGTCGGGAGAAGCCTGGACCTTGATGGTCAGAGGTGGGGGGCCTGCCAAGGTGCAAACTCTGGCTGGTGGTTAAACATACATGTTTGGGTGGGCAGTTTGAATCCCATTTTGTGAGGTTGGCATGAGAATGTTGACTGTGCAACCAAAGTGTGTTCAGTGTGTATTCATTGTTTATATGTGTGTGTTTTCAGGATGCTAAGAAGTCCCGCTTGCCAATCCTAGTAAAGCCATCCCGATCATTAGGAAGTGCGTATTATCTCCCTGGCACGCAGGAGGTGGTGGCCCAGCTGCAGGGCCAGATCTTGAAGTTGCAGGGGGAGCTGAAGGAGTTTAAAACTCGCAATAAGCAACTTCACCGAAAGTTAATTCTGGCTGAAGCATTGATGGAGGGGAGGCCGACGTCCGACACAACGTTACTGAATGGTAAGCACCAAGAAAAATGTTTTCTCCAGGAGCTAGACAAACGGCCTGATAGAACTGCTTGAAATGTCAACCTTGTTGTTTAGAATTGCAATAAGTTTGAGTATAAATTTCATGAATTGCAGTGATTAATCTTGACTCTTGACAAATGTACAACTGAGGGAACGCAATAAGGAAAATGAATCTGTTGCTTTCATTTTATTCTGGAGTCTGGATCCGGGGACTTGTAGTGCTCACAAGTCTTGCAGGGTTGCTGCTGCTTTCCCTTGGGGTTGTCTGTAGGTGCCCCAGTGGTGGGATCACTTGAATCTGGGCTTTTTTGCCTGGCTTCATCTGTGGAAGCCTCAGGCACATGGCGTCAGAGGTGTGCAAGTGAGATTCTCTTTGCAAGGTTCTCAAGGCTAATTCTAAATCCTGCTGACTTTGTGCCTTTCTCTAGAAGTGACCTTCCTCACCACTCATGTTGAATCTGCTGTCTCTGCTCTCCTGGGGGCCAAGACAATAGAGAGTCCCTGGGTTAAAATATATTTAAGTAGTTAGGATCCAGAGACTTTGGAGGAAGCACCTCTGGGGGTGTCCTCTAGTCTAGGACAGTTGTGCTTAGAGTTTGGACCACCAGTTCTTTGAGAATCTGAAGCAAGCCGAAGGCTTTCTCACAGAATAATGCTGGTGAGCACATACATGTAGCATTTTACATAATTTTCTCAGGATTCATGAATCCACAAAAGTACATATGTTGACCCTAATTTTGAACTGTTGCTGTACACTAATAGCAGCATCACAATAACAAGGACAACAGTAATCCTTTATTTAAAAAATATTTATTAATTTCTTCTGTATGCCAAGCACTACTCTAGGCACTGGAGGGATAGGAATGAACAAAACAGATGAAGTTTGTGTCTAGCTTATTACATCCTTGTCGGCAACGGGGCATGGTGGTGGTGGTCATAAGCTGATAAGCATATATGTAAAATATGTGAGAAGTGCTGTGGAGAAGAATGCAGCAGGGTGAGAGCGTGGGGAATGTGGAGTGGGTGGGGTTTGCTGGTGTTCATGAGTGGTAGGATGAGCTTCTGATGGTGGCATCTGAACAGAACCAGGTGTTGAGTAGGGGAAGTGAGTGTACTAGTCATCTTGGGAAGAAGGAACAAGGCAAAGGGCCTGGTGTTGCTGTGAACTTGGGAAGTTGGATGAATAGTAAGGAGAGGCCAGTTATGAAGCTGGAGTGGAGTGAGAAAGCGGGAGAGTTCTCAAAGATGGGATCAAGGAGGGAGCAGGTCTAAGACTTTGTATTTTACTCTCCGTAAGATTGGAACTGTTGGAGAGTTCTGAACACCTGCGATATGATCTGACTTAAGTCTTAAAGCAGGAGTTGACAAATGACAGCCTGTGGGCCAAATTCAGCCCAAGGCAAATAACGTTCTGTGGAAACAGCCACACCCATTCATTTGCATATTGTCTATGTCTGCCATGATGGCAGAGTTGAGTAGTTGGCACAGTGACCCTAGGACCTGCAAAGCCTAAAATGTTTATTATTTGACCTTTAAGAAAGGTGGTCTGACCTCTGCTTTAAAGGATCACTTTGGATGTGATCTGTTGGAAGGATGGAAAAACTGCAGGAGAGGCAAGCTTAGGGGGATGTTATGTATTTGGTTTAGACTATTTTGGGATGCCTGTGGACCATCCCAGGGGAGATGTCGGGTAAGCAGTTGGAGATAGATCAGCCTGCAGTCAAGGGGAGAAGTCTGGGTAGAAATACAAACTTAGGAAACAGCAACACATTGCTAATATTTGAAGCCACATGACTTGGAGCCACAGGGCGCAGGTCCAAGAATTGAAACCGGGGCTCTCTCGTGATTAAAGGTTGGACTGAGAAGAGCAGCCAGTGAAGTAGGAGGGGAGCCAAGAGAGGATGAAATTCCAGAAGCTGAGTGAGGAACAGATTAGCTGTGTCAGTCGTTGCTAGTATGACAAATAAGACAAGGACTGAGGATTGGGCTTGGGATTTAGCAAAGTGGAAGTCATTGGTGGCTTTGAAGGGAGCCGTGTCCATATAGTGGGCAGGGCCTGATTGGCATGGGTTCAAGAGAGAGGATGGAGGAGACTGGTGACACCAGGAACAGACAACTCTGAGGAATTGTACTGTAAAGGCTTGTAGAGACAGAGGATAGTTGAGAGCCAAACTGTTGATGAATCTCAAGGAATTCAATGAATCAGGACATGGATGACTGCAGTAAATGTGGGATAGTCGATGTATAGTCTGGCAGCATGAGCTGCAGAGCTGGCGCTGTAGGGAAGAGGGAGAATGATCTGGAAGTGGCAGTGAGGAGCAAAGGCACTTACACATTTCCAGGCTCATGATACAAGAAACATGGGAAAGAAATGATCACGACCAGGAAGGCTGCCGGAGAAGCATTGTCCTCGGGGCACAGCCCGGGTTCACTGAGAACGAGGGGGCGAGATGAATGTTCAGAGAGGTTGATGTTCTTTGGGATTTGCTAGTGAAGGGTATGAGTACCAGGAAAGAGTATCAGAGTAGGGGATTTCAGAGTGGGTTCAGGGATCTGAGATGACTCTGGACATGGACTTCCTGTGGTATTATTAATTTTTTTTAATGAAGTAAAATATACATATGGAATTCACCATCTTTACCATTTTTAAGTGTACAGTTCAGTGGTAATAAATACATTTATATTCTTTTATCCCCACCCCACTTCCTGGCCTCTGGTAACCACCAGTATAGTCTCTGTCTTCATGAGATCTACTTCTTTAGCTCCCACCTGGGAATGAGAGCATATGGTAGTGGTCATTCTGTGCTTGGCTTATTTCATTTAACATTTCATCCATGTTGCTGCAAATGACAGGATTTCATTCTTTTTATGGTCAAATAATATTCCATTGTGTATATGTACCACATTTTCTTTATCCATTCATCCATTGATGGACACTTAGGTCCATTCTGAATTTTGACTATTGTGAACAGTGCTGTAATAAACCTGGGAGTGTAGATTTTTTTTGATATATTGATTTCTTTCCTTTTGGATATATACCCAGTAGTGGAATTGCTGGATCATATGGTAGTTCTATTTTTAGTTTTTTGCAGAATCTCCATACTGTTTTCCATAGTGGCTATACTAATTTACATTCCCACCAAGAGTATGCAAGCAGTCCCCTTTTTCCACAATCACTAGCATCTGTTATTGTTTGTGTTTTTGATACAAGCCATTTTAACTGGGGTGAGATGGTATCTCACTGTGGTTTTGATTTACATTTCTCTGATAATTAGTGATGTAGAGATTTTCATATACCTGTCGGCCATTTTGTCTTTTTTCCCCCTAATCTCCTTGTTTCTCAGGTATATATGTCTTCTTTTAAGAAATGTCTGTTCAGATCTTTTGCCCATTGTTATCATTCATAAAATATAAATGTATATATATATTGGCTATTGAGTTGTTTGAACTCCTTATGTATTCTGGTTATTAATCCCTTGTCAGATGGATAGTTTGTAAAAATTTTCTCCCATTCTGTGGGTTGTCCCTTTACTTTGTTGATTGTTTCCTTTGCTGTGCAGAAGCTTTTCAGCTTGATGTAATGGTCCTGTCTATTTTTACTTTTGTTGCCTGTGCTTTTGAGGTCTTACACACAAAAAAATACTTGCCCAGACCAATGTCCTGGAGCATTTCCCCAGTGTTTTCTTCTAGTAGTTTCACAGTATCAGGTCTTAGGTTTTTAAGTCTTTATTCCATTTTGATTTAATTTTTATGTTATATTGAGAGCTAAGGGACTAATTTCATTCTTTTGCATATGAATATCCAGTTTTCTCCACACCACTTGTTGAAAAGATTCTCATTTCCCCTTTGTATGTTCTTGTTACCTTTGTCGAAGATGAGTTGGTTGTAAATGTGTGGATTTATTTTTGGGTTCTGTCTTCTGTTCCCTTGGTCTGTGTGTCTGTTTTTATGCCAGTACCATGCTATTTTGGTTACTGTAGCTTTGTGGTAAATTTTCAGCACTTCTGTGGTATAAATAAATTGAGCACCTATTATTTATTGAGTCTTATACTCTTTAAGTATATGATCTAATTGAATTGTCTCAACAGTCCTTTGAGGCAGGTATAGTAATTTTCCCTATCTTAGAGTTGAAGCAGCAGTTTCAGAGATAAAGTGACTTGGCCGTAGTCACACTGTTACCCACTTCCTGAGATAGGTGTGAACTGGCCTGCCTGATTTCAAAGCTTGCATTCTTTACTATTTCATATAGCTTAGTATATGATACTTCTCATATGGATTTTATGATGCTGTATACCAGCGGTGTCTTCTCTTTACTCTTAGGTTCTCCCTTAGGTTTAACATATTTGAGGTTTCAAGGTAAGTGGGCCTTTGGCAGAATTGCCTTCCTCCTTTCCCTTGTTTCCCTCCTTCTGTTTATCTGTTTATCCATCCATCCAGGCATCTATTAATGCACCCAGTGAATATTCCCTGAGCATGTGCTGTGTTTGCAGCCACATAGACTGGGTTGGGTATAGGAGAGAGATAAACAGAATATAGTCTCTGCCTTCTGAGAGCTCCCTGTCTAGCTGGGAGTTGGGGAGGTGGCAGGTAATTAAATTAGTGTATGGTTGTGGGGGCTTCAGAGAGGAAAGATTTTTTTTTTTTTTATTTTTTTTTTGAGACAGAGTCTCGCTTTGTTGTCCAGGCTAGAGTGAGTGCCGTGGCATCAGCCTAGCTCACAGCAACCTCAAACTCCTGGGCTCCAGCGATCCTTCTGCCTCAGCCTCCCGAGTAGCTGGGACTACAGGCATGCACCACCATGCCCGGCTAATTTTTTCGATATATATCAGTTGGCCAATTAATTTCTTTCTATTTATAGTAGAGACGGGGTCTTGCTCTTGCTCAGGCTGGTTTTGAACTCCTGACCTTGAGCAATCCGCCCGCCTCGGCCTCCCAGAGAGCTAGGATTACAGGCGTGAGCCACCTCGCCCGGCCGAGAGGAAAGATTTTATGGCAAAGGTGACTCAGCCCTACAGAGGCCCCGGCACTTTGCCCAGGGCTTGCCATTTGTACTCAACATTGTTTTTATTTTTTGCTGAGACACTCAGGTGGCTCAACCAGGTGCTACTTCCACAGTTGCCCAGAAGACCCTGGGGCCTCTCTCTTCTTGGGAAAGTGGGCACAAGTTGATAGAATTTATTTTCTCACTCAGCTTTTTGAGAGCCTGAACTTAAACCATTTCAGACAAGCTGCTGTGTATTTATGCTTTTTATGTCCTGTTATGGCAGCTCGATAGATTAATTTTATCTTATAAATTGCATTTTGCCTCCCCAGTGTTTTTATTTTCCCTGTTGTATCTTTGTGTTCTTCTCAGTTGCTTGGCTAAGTTTCAAGTCCATGGTTTTATTTATTTTTCTTTCTCTTTGCGATTGCCTGTAGCTCAGCCTCTTGTGGGAGAAGCCAACCAGGACAGCCCAGAAGAGCATAAAGGAGTTAAAACCACACCCTCTGTCGGGAGAGCCAAGGAAATGGACAATGATCAGCAAACAAGCTGTGAGATTGGTCAGAATTCAGCCCCAATGAGTATTGAATAGCTACCATGTACCAGACACTGTTTGGGATATTTTATGTAAAAATTATTACCAAGCCCATGACAGCCATCTCAGGGCATCATTATCATTCCCATCTAACACATGGGGAAACTGGGATTTTTAAAAATAATTGATCCAGGGTCACCCTGCTGGCAAGTAGGTAGAAGAGTCAAGGCATGGTAGGATGCCTGTTAGAGCTTAGCAGTCCATGTGTTAAAACACTTTTCTGCAAGGCAGTGGGCTGGGTTCTGGTTCAGCATGATATGGGCCCAGTAGCTCGGAGAAGACAGCCATCCCAACCATCCATTCATCTTCAGCATGGTGCTGGCTGTCGTGGAAGTGTGCAGAGTTGGCCTCTGTGTGCCCGGGAGGAATGGGGTCAGAGGACAGCCTGCAGCTGAGACCAGGGTCGTGGGGTTTGCCAGGAAGGTCAGTAGGAAAGGTGCAGAGATATGAGTGAGGTCACAGGCAAGTTGTATTTCTTTCTTTTTAAAATTATAAAGCATTATAAGCATACAGATAAGCACAAAGGATAATATAACAAATACCCATGTTCTTATTCAACCAGAATGAACAAATGCTTACACATCTTCATCTTACCTTAGATCTTTTTTTTTCCTTTCCATAAAAAAAAAATAATAATAATCATGGTTAATCCAGATCTGATTCACTCTGTAAGAAGTAATTATTATCCTCAGGAATCCTAAATTTGTCATGGAATGGCCATGGGAACACCAGTCTCTGGGGAAATACTGAGTTATGGGCCCTGTTCCCAGTGGTGTATACCCCCAGCCAAGGCCTGAAGTCACTGCAGTGAGTGAATACATGACCACATGCTTATGAGTGTTCCAGGCTTCGAGGAGAAAGCTACTCTATCAAGCAATAAAGTAGCCCTCAGCTGAATTATGGAAAGTTCTAGGATTACAATATTTCTTATAATGCAAATAAATGGTCCTGGGACATCTTTTAATTTCTTGTTCATGGTGATTAATAAAGACTTCTGGACTAATTGACAGCTTCCCTTTAGCTCTCAGTACTCCCCTTCATTACTGAACATCCTTCATTCTTCCCAGTATGCTTCAGAACTTTGCACATGCTGTTGTGCATGAACTTCCACCTTTAACTGTTGCGTGGCTGAGGCTGGGTGCTACGTGTGACTGCTTTTTCTTCTTCAGGAACCCCTTGATAGATATTTGGGAAATGAGTGAAGGGGATTTCACAGGTGTTATTGGCCTTCAGTTGAGGGTCAAGAGCTCGCTGTCTCTGCTTGTGCACCCCTGGTATAGCAGATCTTGATTGTAGGAGGGTTATGGCAAAAGGCAGCATTCAGAGTATTAGGGGAAGGTCGCCAGGCTTCAGTGAAGTGCCCTGCTGCTTACTCACCCTGAACCTTTGGCAAATTCTTTAGCCTCTAATCCTCAGTCACCTCTCTGTACAATGGGGATGCTAGTTATGCCTCATGATTTCTCAAGGAAAGTCATCAGATCTAATCTTTATTCCCATGAGTGATCATTGCTTCTTGCCATGAAGTACAGACCAAATTCCATTGTCATAAGGTTGTTAAAGCAAACCTATTTCCTTGTCTTAGAGGGTGATTAGGGTGATTCACTGGAACAAAGCCTTATTGCGATCCCCACCCCTCCCATAGTTTTTCAGCTGAAGTACTTACTGAGTACATTTTCTGTCCCAGGCCCTGTACCAGACACTGGAGAGACAGACATGGATGACAAGATCTCCTCCCTTAAGGCCCTCATCAGCTAGTGATCATGACAAATTATGTACAGTAAGAATGCTGTATTAGGAACGCTTCCTTTAGGTCATGTGGCAGCCACTTTTTAAAACAAAAAGGTGTTTTTATGGTATTTGCATTGTGAGTAGGGAGGCAAGAGTGTACCTAAAGTCATAAGGAGCAGTTTGCGGAACCAGAAATGGGAACATGCAGTCTGATGAGGATTTTTGTGTGATTTTCTTTCTGAGAGATCTCCCAGGTCATCTGGTCCAACCCATATTGTCACTTTTGCAGTATTTTCCCAGGCCAGCCTTTGTGTGCAAGCTTCTACTCCTTCTATCTTTGAACAGTTAAAGGATGTTCATGTTACTTTGGTTCCTTCACTACTGTGTGCCAGATACCATGTTAACTTTTTTGCAGATATTGTTCCATACAATCCTTAAAAAAAAAGAAAAATAACAAAAACCCCAAAGACAACTTTTCACAGTGAATGATATTCTTTCCATTTTATAGATAAAGCTACTGAAGCTCATAGAGGCCAGGTCACTTATGATCATGCACCTAGTGGCAGAGCCAGACTTTGAAACCATGTCTGTTGGATTTCAAAGATAGGTTTTTCTACTACATTCTGCTGCCTGTTAAGTATTCAAACAACTCTCTATATTGAGCTGGGCTTTCCCTGAATGGCAGACAATGTGATACAGTGGTTAAGTGGTGATATAGTGGTTAATAACATAAGCTCTGGAATCAAGCCTGAGCTCATTGCAACCACATTAGGCATCTCTTTCCTCATTTTATATACAGGGGAAACTTAGGGTCTAGGATAGTAAGTTACTTGCCTAAGGCTATACAGCCTTCAAAGCATATATTCTTTCTGCTGCACCACTCTGCCTCTCAAACAAGTTTGGCTGCATCTCTAAGGATTTAGCTAGCTATAAGGAAGTATTTCCTGGCAGAGTTGTGAGACAGTGAAACAACTCACTAAAGGACACATAGCATCTCCTGGAAACCAGTAGACGTGGCAGTGAGAAGATTTTCACCTGTCATGAATGTTTAGAATTACTTCTCTTTAATGTTGCTTCATGGAGTCTGTCAATATTTCTCAGGCTGTCCCTGACCTCTGGTCTGGGTTTGGTACTGTTCTAAGCACAGAGAATGTGAAGATGAAAGGCTACATCCTTGCTGTGAAAGAACTTGCAGTCTGGTGAGGGAGGGGTGAGGGAGAGAGGAATCTGAATGTCGAATTGGTATGTAAATAAATAAGCCAGTGGTGCTTCTTACACAGCACCCAGCACATAGTATATTTATCTTGAGTAATATATATGAGGTGCTGTGGAAGCACAGAGGGGAGTGACTCTTGCATAGTTTGGAGGTGGGCTTGCAGAGGAAGGAAAATTAGATCTGAGTATTAAAGTTCATTGAGTAGGAGTAGAGTAGAGGGCCAAGGGTAATTCAGACAGAGGGCGTAGCACCTGAAAGGCATGAAACAGCATGGTACATGCAGGGAATCATGGTTAATTTAGTAGGAAATCTTCATAGGTGGTGCCAGGGATATTCCCAGAAAGGTTGCCAGGAACTAGATCATGGAATTTTTTGGGTAGATAGTGGGAATATTGATGAGTTTTAGGTGAGTGTGTGATTTATCATGGTTAAATTTACTTTTTAGAACAGTCATTCTGAGGAAGAGGATGACTGAGAGGTAAGAGGGAAAGACTAGAGTCAGGGATGCTGGTTAGGAGGCTGTTGCAGTAGCCTTGGCTCAACTATGGTTACGAGGAAGGAGAAGAGGGGTGGATTTTGGCAAAGGAGATACTGACATAAGTGTGTTTGGTTTTCAGACTCTGAAATTTACCCATCTGATGACCTTGCCATCTTGCCAGCATGCAAAGAGAATCCTGAAGATTGTCTAGGCCTGACATCAGTAGCTACTTACATGAGTTCTAAGAGTCAGCCTTCCATTAAAGTCAGCATGATTGGGACTGATCAGTGTGAGGACATCAATACCTCAAATGATACAGAATGCTTAAAACAGAAAATCCATGACTTGGAAACTGAGCTGGAGGGCTACCGGAATTTCATATTTCAGCTTCAGAAGCACTCCCAGTGCAGTGAGGCCATTATCACAGTTTTGTGTGGGACAGAAGGGGCCCAGGATGGCTTGGGAAAGCCCAAGGTCAGTACTGATGAAGAAGAAATGACCTTTTCACGTTTGCGCCAAGTACGATATGTGAAGCACACGAAAATCCTCCATCCGCTGGCCCCAGAGATGATTGATGGCGGGATGCTGGAGAGCCTCCAACAGCAGCTAGTGGAACAGGAATATGAGCTGCAAAAGGAGCAGAATTTGAACATGGAACTTTTCAGTGAAATCCATAACCTGCAGAATAAGTTCAGAGATCTCTCACCCTCAAGGTACATCCCGCTTCTGCCTTCTCCCCCAACTAAGCCTGCAGTCCCCTAACACTGCCACTAGGTGTGAGCCCTTGAGCCAAAAGGAAATGCTGCCCCATGCTGGGGTGGAGTATGTTCTGGGGAAGGCTTTGATGGTGGGGTTCAGGCAGCCAGGTCCTGGGGGAAGTGAGATAGGAAGCCACAAAGAATAGGAATAGTACCTGCACATGTGAACGTCAGCTGTGAGTCTCGAGTCTTCTAAAATTGACAGGGCAGATTTTGCCCTCCCCAGGCTGGGTACTCAGGTTGGGAACACCAGTCATTTGGTGGGTGCTAGTGCTGTTGCCAAACTGCAGTGTTTACTCCTGGACTCCATAATTGGCTTTGGTGTGCTGTGAAACTAAAACTGATGTCGCAGTCATGGTGGAAGGAATATAAATATTTTCTACATCTTTACCCTTTAAGGGCATCTCAGAGAAATAAGCTTGTGTTGAAAGAGAAGAATTCTTAGGTCATGAGGATAATGCTTTATGGGTATAGATATATACAGTTTTGCTCCATGAGATATAGCAAAAATAAGATCATTTGTAAAGTTGAACTTCATTTGTCACTAATTTGAGACAAATACGTTGTCTGAATTGTCAGGATCCAGAGTAAATTTTTCAAGATTTCCCAAGCAACGAGATTGAAGGAAGCTTATAGTTATTGATAGGCTGTTGTCTCAGGCTCCTGGTTAGTCACTTATCTAATTTAATTCTCAAAATCATATGAGAAGAATGTGTTATTAAGCTTATTTTTATAGGTAAGGAAACAGCCTCAAAGAGATTGCTGTGACTTGTCTGAGAACATTCACAAAGCTGGGGAAAACTGTTGCCCATATTATCCCACTCCAATATCCATGTTCCTTCTCTTCCATTAAACTGGCTGCCACCTTTAATACCAGTGCCATGTGATGTGCACACTCAGTGGCAAAAGTGATTGCCAGGCCCATGCACTGTCATTTCAGGAAAGGGGAAACAGTTGAACTGAAGTGTCAGCACCTGTGCTAAGCCATTCTTTGGAGCCAGGTCACTGTGGCCACAGTTTATATGCAAGCCATGTTTCCCCTAATCTGTGGTTTTCTCAGTGGCTACTAATATTGTGGGCTCACATAGGAAAAGACGGCAGGCACATGGTAGTAAGGAGGTGGTATTGCATAATACAGCTTTGAAGTCAGAATTGTGTGTAAATGCTAAATTTTCACCACTTAACTAACTTTCCAATCAGTTTCCTCTTCTATAAAAGGGGACATTTATACATTTGTTGGAAAACTGGGAGGATCAGATAACTTATATAAAATACCAAATTCAGTGACTGACTGATAGGCTCTCACTAAATGGTAGTTTAGGATCATGATTATTCCCTGACCTTTCAGTTGGAAGGAGAGAGTCCTATCTTTTTTCCTTGCTTTACACTCTCTTTTTTTGTACTTCATGAGAATTTTTGATGGATTCCCTGACCCTTGGAGCACTTGTTTCTACAATTCAGAATAGTATTTTTGAAGAGTGTATGGAAACTAATTGTTTGCTTGAGTCCTTGTCAATCTGTACTTTAATTGGGGGCTTTATAAGGTTAAAAATGTTGCAGAAGAATCTTTGTTCCAGCATTTATTGGCTGTTTGAAATCGAAGAAGTGACCTTGTACAGTTTCAATTTTTCTAAAAGTATATATACTTGTACAGCTGCAGGCTTTTAAAAATTGTGCTCTGTCATTTTTCCAATTAGTGTTAAGGTCACAAAAATTCAATTCTGAAATGGTCCATGCATTTTCTCCCCTCCCTTTTATCAGATACAATTCATTAGTTCAGTCCCAAGCCAGAGAGCTCTCCCTTCAACGGCAGCAGATTAAGGATAGCCATGGCATCTGTGTCATTTACCGTCAACACATGGACACCATGATTAAGGCGTTTGAAGAGTTGCTGCAGGCCAGCGACGTGGATTACTGTGTGGCCCAGGGTTTCCAGGAGCAGCTAAATCAATGTGCTGAACTGCTGGGGAAATTGGAAAAGCTATTTCTCAACGGTAAGTGGGGTGCAGTATGCAAGTCATAAGACATCAATAGTTGACCCAGGACTTCTTAGAGGAGCACAGGAGGAACTGACTCCTTAGCCTTGCTTATCTGCTGCCCCTCTGCCTTGATGAGGTGACAGAACCACACTTGCTGCTGCTTCCCTCCAGTGACCACTTCCAAGTGGCTTGTGGTCTGCACTGTTCCAAACCAGGAGTCCAGGTTGGATGCCTCAGGTGCCTGGCTGGCGAGGTACATGAGTGAAGTCAGTTGGAAGGTGCCCCATAGCACTGGCCACATGGTTGCCTGCTCTTGCAAATTATCCAGAGAAGATGGAAATTGGGATTTTTGGTGAAAATTCATGAGTTTTAAATGTTGGTAACCAAAAAAACCCAACCAACTGAACAAAACTTTTATTAGTTAAAAAATATATGCAAGGATTAGAAGTGGCCAGAGGAAGGATGAAGGAAAACCTTTGCTAAAACTTTGCAATGTCCTTCCTGGGTGCTTTAATAAATGTCATTGCGTTAAAATGTTTTTAAATAATTTTTTTCAAAGACTACAGCAAAGAACTCCCATTCACCCTTCACCCAGCCTCATCAGTTGTTAGCAATTTTGCCACATTTGTTTTGTCATTCTCTTTCTTGTACATGCACACACGCATACGCACTCGTTATTGTCTCGTGAACCCTATAAGAGTGGATTGACAGTATCATGTTCCTTTCCTCAGACCAAAGACGTTCTCTTATATAACCACAGTACAGTTATTAAAATCATAAATGGTGGTGTCTAATATACTATTATCTAATACATAGTCTGTATTTGAATGTTTATCATTGATTCAATGTCTCTTATGACAATTTTATTCTGGATCCTGATGCTGATCCAGGGTCTAGTCCCCATGTTACATGTTGTTGTTGTGTCTCTTTGGTCTCCTTTAACCTGGAGTCGTTCCTCACCCCTTTTCTTCATGACATTAACATCCTTGAATAGTTCTAGTCAGTCCCTTGCCTTGGGATTTCTTACTGTTTCTGATTGGATTCATGATTAGATTAGATTGTTATGCAGTTTTGGCAGGAATAATACATAAGTGATTTTTTATTCTCATGGTATTGTTACCTTAAGAAGGCACATGGTTTCAGTTTATCCCATTTGGGGCAATACTCACTTTGATGTCTTGGTTAAGGTGATGTCCATCAGGTTTCTCTGCTGTAAATTATGTTTTCTCCCTGTGTAATGAATAAGGAATTAGGGGAGGATACTTCATAACTCTGTGAATATTCTGTTCCTCTTCACCTTTTGCCATGAGTTTTACCATCCATTGATGATTCTTGCCTGAGTCAAAATTACCATGATGGTGGAAACATGGTGGTTTTTTTTCTAATACCATCATTCCTCCTTCATTTATTATTAGGTGGCATTCTCTGTTATACTTCTCTGTTAAACTTCTTTTATTTATATATTGGTTATTTGTTATCAATGTGGATTTATAGATTCTTATTTTATTCAATGGACAGTTATCCATTTTGTCATTTATGTTGTCCCAGATTTGGTAAGTGGCAGTTCCTTTCCCATGTCCCCATCTTTTGGGGAGCAAAGTCCTCATGTTCTGGCACAAAAAAAAGATGTTCCATGCTCAACTTGTACTGTCCCTGCCCCTGAATGAACCATTTCTTCAAGTAGTCTTGGGTCCTTTTTGAGGGCTAAGTTTTTTCTATTTTTTGTATTTTTGTAGAGATGGGGTCTTGCTCTTGCTTTTGCTCAGGTTGGTCTTGAACTTCTGGCCTCAAGTGATCCTGCCACCTCAGCCTCCCAGAGTGTTAGGATTACAGGTGTGAGCCACCACGCCTGGCTCCTAAAGTCATTATTTTTGCCTTCTCCTTTATATGCAATAATGTCACTTTCTAGTCCCCCTTTCTTAGACCATTGGAATTGGTTTCCAGTCATTGCAGCCTCTTCACTGAGAGGGTTTGCTGAAGTCACCAACAGCTTCCCCTTTGCCAGATCTAAAGATCCATCTCAGTCTTCATCTTGCTTGGAATTCTTTGCTCACTTGGCCTCCTGCTTGGCCCGTGGGCTTCCACCCTTGTGTCATGACAGTGCATTTTCCACACAGTAGTGAGAGTGAGCTTTTAAAAATGTAAGTCAGATCATGTCCCTTCTCTGCCTTCAAATCAAAGCCTTTCCTTTTCCTCAGTGTAAAAGTCCAGATTAGGGCCTGCAAAGCCCTGCTCTGTCACCCTGCCCCACTCTGGCCTCATCTCCTGCCACCCTGCCCCGCCGTCTCCCCTTCCCCAGCTACTGACCTTGCAGTTTTTCCATCTTGCCCAGGCAGGCTGCTTCTTGAGGGCCTCTCTTTTTCTCTGGTATCCTTGGTCCCTTAGGCCTTTTCCCAAATGTTGTCTTATCAGCAGGGCCCTCTTCGACAAGTCTGTGTAAAATAGCAAGGCAGCCCTGCGTCACCCCTGGCACCCCTCTCCCCGTACCCTGCTTTGTTTGCCTCTGCCCTCCTCATCGTCATCTTGCATGTTTAACGTGAACTCATTTGTCATTCTGCCTTCCCTGTTAGAAAGGAATCCCTGCAAGGGTGCAGGAACATTATCTGTTGTGTTGTTGCTATAATGCTAGGAAATAGACAACATCTGGCATATAGTAGCTACTCAATACATAGTTTTTCAGAGAATTAATAAATGAGTGAATGAATCCTAGTTTAACAGTTGTAGAGAGTGTTTCCCAGAGAAAGTAAGCAACTCATCTGTGATCATTTATGGAATGAATGGCAGAGTTGAAATTTCAGATTGGCTCTCTGGACAAAAAACCTCTTTCCACTACTTGATCTACTTGTATTCTACTTGGTATCATATATGTTATTTGATTTAAACTTTGCAATGACCTTGGAAGCACAAGTTATTAACCCAGTTTTACAGATGGGACACAGAACTATTACCTTATATATCTAAATAAGTGGGCCTTATTAGTGGTGAAGAATGCAATCACTGGTTTTAGGCTGGCCAGGTTAGAGCTCTGGCTCCCCACTTGTAAATGTGCACTTTGGGAAACTTACTTAATTCCTTGCCTCAGTTTCTTTACCTGTAAACTCAGCATTCTAATACCTAATTTATAGAGTCATCATTAAGGGTTAAATTAAATAATGGATGTGAAGTCTTCCTTGGCTCAAATCTTGGTGCATGGCTTTTATGTACTGAGTATTTACTAGTATCTGTATTTATTGTGAGTTGGAGCTTAATCTTCAGAACAACCTGCATTACAGGTGAGGAACTTAGCCTTAACAAAGGTATGTTGTTTAAAGTCATTAACTGCCTGGGTGGAACCAGGATTTGCCTCTTGTTCCTCTGTCTTCATATATACAAAACAGGTGGTTTGTGAGGGACCACATAATTCAGTTAATTATAGGATAGCACATGAGATAGTTTGCCCATCTGGGCCCAGTGAATATTTTTTCCCGACTTTTCCAAAAGGCCCAACAGCTTAGATCTATTGTAGACTAATTTTCCTAGTACCAGTTTCCCAGGACTTGTGAGGACCAGGGTATAGGAGCACTAGACTCTTTCCAGCTTTATAAAAATCTGTTTTCTTCTGGCTAAGGTTTTCCAAATAAGCTAATTTTAATTTTATTAATAGAGAAATAACCGGGTCCTCATGATAAAGCTGAATCTTCTAGGCCCAAGGCACTTTCCATCTTCCTCTTCTTCCTGCAAGTCCTCACCCGAGGCCCTAGGAAGTGGGAGGCTGAGAGAGAGTGCCTGTGGTCCCAGCTGCCCTCCCTCCCTCACCCAGCCACTCCCCTTGATTTATTTTTCAGTTATTTACCTTGGAAAGCCCAAGGAGATCCCACTTGTTTTCCTGTGGGTTCTGGAGGCAGAGCATTTCAGGCTTAATAGACAACACACACACAGAACATTATTTTCTTCTATAAAAGAATAAAAGTCCCAGGAACCTTACTATACCTCCTTTTCTTAGAGCATAAAATAGAACACAGAGGTAGGTCTTTCTTGGATGGCATGTAAGGGATCTGGCTCCTGAATTATGAAGTGAGCTTATTATGAAGTAGTTTTATATTTGAGGCAGTTGCATAGCATGAGTTCTTAAAAATTTAAATATAGCCTTTTTGTTATTAATACAAAGCAATGCATGTTTAATGTGGAATAACAGATAAGCAAATATTCTTAAAATTACATCATTTGCACAGCAAAACCCCCTGGAGTTTATATGCCTAGACCTATGTTATACCTGTGTGTATTTTTTATGGAAATGGGTCTGTTTGCAACTTCTCCTTTTGTTCAGTTGTGGATAATATTCATATACATTGAAAGCGCTAGTGGCTCTAGAACATTCTTTTGTGTAAATGTACCATAATTTATTTAATCATTCCCCATTAGATGGACATTTAGGTTGTTTCCAGTTTGGGGCTATTATAAAGAACACTGTATTGGAATCATTATCCATATCCTTGATATTTCTTTAATAATATTTGATGGATAGGATCCAAGAAGAAGGATTCTAGTGTGGTTTCTTAATGCTTGTAATGGGCCTCTTACTTAGCTTCATTAAACTAGGGATTCTGGTAGGGCTCTGGAACTCTGAAAATTTTGGTAGCTTATGTATATTTTTCTGGAGTAAGAATCTATAGCTTTTGGATTCGCAAAGAGGGCTGGGACACTGTAGATCAGGAACTGGTGTTGCAGCCAGATTTTCCTTGTTCATGGTGCTTTTCAAAGACCAGTTGCATAAATAAGGAAGGCAATGTTTTGTCTTCAGGTATTTTTGAGTAAGCTGGGTTCGGCAGTGGGAAAGGTACTAAGAAGATAGTTCTTTCTTCACGGAGCTTACTATGTGTGTCAGGGTTTAACCACATGAACAGAAGACAGCTGCTGGGATCCCTTGCCTTGGCGCTCCTTTGTTGATAGAGATGAACCTAAAACATCCATTTCTTTTCAGTGCCTTCTACAGTCTGCCTTTTCTAGCCCACTGCCCTCTAATGATGATGATGGTGGTGATAATGGTGATGATGATGATGAAGGATGAACAATGAGGAAATGAAGAAGTCTGGTCTTTATTGAATGTCTGCTGTATGCCAGATGTTGTTCTCAGCCTATAAGGAAGTATTATTTATTATCCTCATTTAATACATGAGGAACAGGGAGGCTAATGCACTTGCTCATGGTTGCACAAGAAGTGGCAACCAAGTCTGAATTTAAGCCCAGGCAACTGAATTCCATGGCCCGTCCTTCTAACCACGATGTGTTGTGCTTCTCACATTGCTGTCAAATTGGGTGCAGTGGTCAAATGTTTCTGTGGGCCAGGCCTTGTATTTCCTCACTTTCGTGACTCTGTTCAAACCACCCTCTTTTCTGTAAGGCTTTTACTTCCTCTTCACTTAGAGAAATTCTGCGTATCCTCCAGAATGGTTTCTTTGTTCACCCCATATAGAAGCAAAATCTATTTCTTTTTTTTACTTCTAGGCTGTTTGTAGCTGACAGCTGACGTTCACTTCTGACCTTGTGATGGAGGCAATCCCAAAGGTGTTGGGTTGGGAAGAACAGGACCTTTGGAGTCAGAGACAGAATTGAGTTCAAATCCCATCTTTATGGGTCATTTGCCCCTTAAAGGGTCAGATTTCTTCTATGGGGATAGTAACACCTGTCTTTTTTTTTTTTTTCTTTTTTTCTTTTTTTCTTTTTTTTTTTTTACTTCTTTTTTTTATTTTGGTATATTATGGGGGTACAGATTTTAAGGTTTCAATAAATGCCCATTTCCCCCCCTCCCCCCAAAAGTCTGAGTCTCCATCATGACCATCCCCCAGAGTAACACCTGTCTTGCAGAGATGTTTGTAAGGATTAGATGAGATTATTTCAAGAATGTCCTGCTTGACAAATAGTGGGAGCTCAGCAGGTGATAACAGTGATAATGGGGTATGCAAGTTAAAGTGAGCATAGTGATCCAGCTTTCAGGTAAAACGGAGAGTTTCCTCCTAAGTATCCCTGGAATTGCCCTTCCTAGAGCCCCCTTAGCTTCTTTTTACCTTTATAAATGTTTTCTTTCTCAAAGATATAACTCCATTGCCACCTCTAAATTTTCCCCAATAGTCCAGGCTGGGTTTCATTTGTGTCCTCTGTGTGCCCCTCACCCCCAGCAGTATCCATGCTGCCCCTATCACAGCACTGCAGTTTGTTGTCTTTGGGTCCACTATTCCCACTCAGATATGAACTCACTGAGGGCAGGACGGCTCCTCATTCATCTCTGTATCCTCATGGTCTGGCACAGGCACCTGGGAAGAGCACTGTGAATACATATTACCAATTACTAGCAATTACAGAAAGGAAGAAACATTTAGGTCATGTAGGAAATTCCAGGTTATGGTATTTGAACTTAACTGTAGGATTGATAGAGTTTGAACTAGGGACTACTATTTCAAAAGAGGCTTCTTAATGGAAGTCTATCCTGCATAATAGTCCTCTTTTGCTTGTTCAGTTATAAGTAGGATAACTAGATTTTTTTTTTTTAATTTGAAAAGATGAAGTCCCCTCACTGCCTCATACTACACAACTCTCAGGTATAGCAACAAGATTTGCCTGAGAGATGGGAGTAGCATTTTCATGACATGCATCCTAAGCTTTTGAAATGGCCCGACAGATGGTACCCTGTCACCTGTGCAAAGGCAGTTTCCACCAAGAAATTCAATGCATCAGTTGTTATGATATCTCTGTGAATCCTGCATAACCATTTGTCATTTGGTTTCAAAGAACTCTATTATGATAGGGGAATGGGTAGAATGTGATTGTTGTTGAATTACTGCACGCTCCCCAAAGGGTCTGTTATCTGAATACGGGGAAACCCATGCTGCTGGTGGCATTAGGGCACTTCCTTCTGTGGTTGTGGGCTTTGTTAGGAACGGAGGAGAGGTTTTTGATGAGTTCATGGTTGGGAGACCTGGAATGCTTAAAGCCTGCCCCAAACCAAGGGTACCCACTCTGTGACATTTCTGAGGGAGATATACTCCTTAAGAACAATGTGATTGTGAAGCAGAATGTCATGTTACTGGTTACCTGGCTAGTACATGTATAGTCCTCAGCTCTTTGGAAGCCTGGGCTGCAGCAGGTGGCCCATCCTCAGGGTCTGTAGGTCCAAGTCTTATTGCAGCTGACTGTTGGTAAGCAGCCCCAGTGCAGGCGTGAGATGAAAAGTGCCAACTGAGCTGCTCTTTTAATGTACAGTTGTCCCCACCTATTAGGGATGGTCTTGGAAGCGACAGCTTCCACTCATGGTCTTGAAGTCTGACCCCATCACATGTGGATTGTCCCCCCTTGAAGAGGCATGCAGAGGACAGAAAGGTGGAGACCTTGAGAACAACCACTGTGACAGAGGCCTGTCAACCTCTACCTCCCTTTCAAGACATCAGAACATCACACCATTTTGGGCCAGGATGTAACCAAGAGGACAAGGCATAGATTTGTGATTTAGCTGTTGGATATCGCCATCTCTCTTACTTCACTATAAAATGAAGTAAAGTAAGAGAGAGTGAACTGGGCAAGGTGAAAGAGTCGAAACATGAAACCTCCTCAATTTTCTGCTTCTTTGCTGTAAGATGGAGATACTAACACTGTGCTTGTAGGATTGTTGTGGGGCCTAAAGGAGACAGTGGATATGAAAGAACCACACTCAGGGCCTGGTGCCTGGTCAGTCAGGCCCCTTTGACTCATTCCTGATGGTGACAGTGCCCTGCAGTGGTAGATGACTTTCCATCACTTGGCACGTAGCACTGACTGTCGATGCCCAGGTGGCCAGCCTGGCGGGGCGAGGAAGAGTCTGGACGGCCATGCCATGTAGGCGGAAACTGCCAGACATGAAGCAAATGTGCAAGGCTCCAGTGATCTTTTCCTCTACACTGTGGTGTTTGAGAACTTTTCGTTTTAAGAGTAGTTTTGAAAATTGTATGTGTGGGTGCAGTTTAATTATAGTCTCATTTTTCAAGCACAGCTACAGAAGAGTTTGTTTTTTTCTTTAGCCATGCGTTAGTTTCTTCAAAGAGCACATCCCAGTCTGCAATTTCCAGGGTTCTGAAGTATTTTAAAAATAAAGTTGTTAGTCTCTTTGAAATCTGGGCTCATGTGCTTCCTTTCAAACAGCAAATGATGACATGCAGGAAGAGAGCAGAGCATCTTTTGCCCAACTACATTCTGAGCTTTATTTTGTTTTCTTTTAGTCATTTCCCCTGCTGTAGACAGTGGCTTTTTCAACTGTCCTCATGTACTCCTTTCCCTAGTAGTTCCACTTCTGAGAGTCTTCCTAAGGAGATAATTTAAATGCAGATAAAGCGGTGTGCACAGAGATGTTTATTTCATGTATTTATAAAAGTAAACATTTGGAAATGACCTAAGTGTCAAATAGGGAACTGGCAAAAACTGTGGTACATGCATGCTTACAATGGAATATTAGTGTAGGTATTAAAAATGATGTTTCTAAAGCAAATTTCATAAAATAAATGCTTATAATGAAGTACTAAGTGAAAAAATTAAGTCACAGTACAGCATCATGTGTGCCAAAATGCATGGAAAAAACAATGGAAGGAAATCCAGCAACATGTCTGCAGGGGGTACCTGGAGGATAGTGATCTATTTTTATTCTGTTGCCATTTCCTATAATGAGCATATATTCTGTTAGTATCACAGTTTTGGAGAAGGAAAAAGAACCTGAACCAGCAATGCCTTTGTAATTGCTTTTTAGATTCAGTGCTGTCACCTAGAACTAGTGTCCGTGCAGTGATAAAGGAGGAGTCTATAGTCTGAATCGGATGTCTGGTATTGCTATTTTAAATATCTGGGTGGCTGTAAAGGGTGTTTAAGCAAATGGAATAGTGCCTCTGCAAATGTATGAACAAGAAATCATTAGGGAACACTTAAAAAATTTATTTCTTTCTCTCTTGTTATTATTTCTGCTTCCAGGAAAATCAGGTGGAGTAGAAATGAGCACCGAGAACGAACTGATGGAGAGGTGAGTATGTGGCATTTGTTAAGAAGACTTTCTGGGACTTTCTAGGTTTGGTTTGCCTGTCTGCTTTTTAAATATTTTGGCTCCCTCCCATTCTGTTTGTTTCCTGCTTCTTGTAAATATGGCATAAACATTTTGGAACATTTTTGGTGGCCATAAAAAACCAAGAGTTCACACTGTATGTCCTTTAGCCTTCATTCAGTCGTTTCATTTCCATCAGGTGATTTGAACCAGTTGATATATTCCATCTGTTGGCTCCCAGATAACGTGCAGGATAAATTCCAGACTCCTTAACCTGGCATTTGAGGTCTTTCTCAGTCTGACTCACTTTCCCTTCCCATCATGTCCCTCTTGGCTTTGTATATTATTCTCCAGACATGGCGGTGCACAAGTTGCATGCTCTACCTTTTTCCTTTTGTAGTTTGAAAGTCTTCTTCAGAGTGAGTTCAAATGGAAATGAACCTGGTTCTCCCCAATCACTACATCTCCGCCACATCCCAGGATCAGTTATTCTTGCTGTAGCATGTGGCACGTGATTACATTACAGCACTTACTAATATCACGTGGTGTTGTAATGTTCTCTGCATTTATCTTTCTATTCCTAGTATTCCTCAAAAGAGGAAAGGAGCTAGCTAGTGTTAACTGGGTGTTGGTGTGTGCCAGCAGCTGCCCAGGCATTTCACAGTTACTACTTCTTACCCTACAAGGTTATTTTAGGATGAGGAGACTGTGAGTCAGAATTGCATGCTTAACCATTAGAGGCAGAGCTGGAATTTGAACTTGAATCTATCATACTCTAATGCCTGTGCTCTTACTATTATCCCATGTTGTTTTGAAGGGCAAAGATTATGTCTTGAATATCTATCTGTTCCAGCTCCAAGTATCAGGCATGTAGTTGGAACTCAGAAAATGCTGATGAAATAAATGAACTGTCCATGTTCTTAGGTTGCCGTTATGACCAACTGAAGATGCCAGGGTCTTGTCCTCCTCTATTTACTGGTTATAGGTTCTGAATGCTTTTAATGCTGCTGGGTACTTTCTTCCTCTTTGGAGATGTGGCCCTTTGGGCTTCTGGAGATAAAATAAAGAAACGGAGACCAGTCTGGGGTGCAGAATTTGAGATTTTATTGGCTTTGCAAAGGGCATCAGCATCATTAGAGTGGGCTGGCAGGGGTATCACAGCTCACTGGAGGTCATTTTAATCAGGGCTTCTATAAATGTAAAAGAAACTTAAATTCCTCTCTCACTGCAGTATTGTCAAAGATCCCTCCCCGCCCAGTTCAACTCTCCACTTCCATCCTTATAATAATAGATCACATCCCCCTGGCTGACTATGGAGATGGCAAGGAAGGCTTCCCAGAGTGGGGGCATTCTTAGCTGAGATTTAAAGGGTGGGAGTTGAAGGGGCCAGGGGTTCTTGGGAGAATGTCCTTGTCTGAGATGGAGACATGGCCCGTTTGAGCAGTGTGGCTGGTGCATAGAGGGTTGACGCTGGAGAGGCAGGCCAGGCCCCGTTGGCTTGGTCCTCAGATGCTGTGTTAAAAGTTCAGGAAGAGGGGAGTCTTTGAAAGAGGGTAGGCTAGGACTAGACACGATCAGATTTGCCACTTTGGAAGACTTCTGTGGTTGCTTAGAGAATGGGTTGGAGGGAGGCAGGAAACCTCTTTTAGCTCTCCTCAACCAATGTGTCACCCTCTCCATTTCTGACAGATTTGTTTCTTTTCCTTCAGTTCTGCCTTTTTCAGCTATAGGCTTAGCACTCACATGGGTCACTCCTAAGCTAATTAAATGGGTGCCCTTGGCCCATTCTGTGCTTTTGCAAGCCAGCAGCGAGCCTGTGCATCCATCACGCTGTCTGGGCGAAGTTGCATCTGGTGTTTACCTGTTAATGAATGCATTGCAGCTTTGGAGTCCTTTGCTCTTGTCTGAGATCATGAATAATGTGAATAATGAGACTGTGGCCACTGACAAGATGTAATAGGAAAAAGTGGGAGTAAAAAGCTTAAATTAAGGAGCTTATCTATAATGGAGATTCACATGGGTTTTCATAGCATTCAGTTTGTTTTTTTTTTTCCAGGGCTTAGGTGTTCCTTGGGAAATATAGGTTAATAACTAGATGATTACCACAATGATGATATTGGGACTTCTTTGGGGACAATGAGGGTTTTAAGATTTTTAAATCCATAAGGCCACCTCATGGTTTGGGGCTGGGCTCCATGTTCTCCTGGGGCCTTGGAGCCAGATAGGCCTGGTTCAAATCTGAACCATGCCACTTACGAGCTGTGAGATAGGGACTAGTTTATGATGAGCTTCGGTCATTCTAACTCTAAATGGATAGTGATCCCTACCTCATGGGGTTCTGTGAGGCTGAGTAAGATCTCAAATGCCTGGTACAGAGGAGGCACCTGGTAAACAGCTGCCATTGATGCAGGCCTTCTCCCGTGGCCTCGCCCCTATAAGCCAGACTGTGGGACAGGCACAATCCCTCACTCCCCTTCATTGGCCCCAAACTCAAGCCACTGAGCCCTTTTTGTTTTTAGAATGTCATTGCTTAATGCTATAGAGAAACACACGGGCTGACTGAACTTGCAAGCATGGGGAAGTTACAAAACGCAAAGTAATATTAAGTGTTCCTAGGTGATGGTCCTGGCTTAGGATTTTAGCATGGGAAATGATTTGTCTTTCAATCCCAATGGTTAAGGATTGAGGAAGACAATTTAACCTACCAACATATTCTACCTGAATCTCCTGAGCCTTCAGCCTCTCATGCATTGTCTGATAATGAAACATCCGAAAAGTCTTTCTTCTCACGAGAGCAGAAGCAAGATAGCGAGACCGAGAAGACTTCAGTTGTGGCAAACAAATTTTCTCAAGGTAAGCTGAGCTTTAAGCTTTACTAAACATTTTATACATGGCCCAATTTAAACAACAGTTTGCCCTCTTGCCTTAGGAAGCAGAGTGTGGTGACAATTGAACATTTCCCTGATGAAAAGAGATCTCATTAGGGCCCAAACTGGTCATTCAGAGTATTGTTTATCACTGGAGAAAGCTGTGGTTGTTGAAAGTGATGGTGCTTTGGGAGAGTTATTTTTATGTTAAAAATGACCACTTAATTATATGACTTGCCATTTCCTGCAGACTGTGTGTCACTGCAGTTGTGTGTCAGTGCAAGTTAGGTTTAAATTTACTTTTGTTTCTTTTAAACTCAGTCCTGAAGGCAGGACCACTTCAAAGACTCTTCTGCTTTGAGTTCTACATAGGCCTAAGAGCACCTAACCCCCTATTCTGATATTTTTGTATAAGTACAAAATTTGCGATTGTGTAAGTCTGCTTTGTTTCCCTTGGCCCATTGTGTCAGGCTTTTTGTCTTAATCCATTTGGGCTGCTATACAGAATGCCATAGAAATGGGTGGCAAATAGCAGAAATTTATTTCTTATAGTTCTGGAGGCTGGGAAGTTCAGGATCAGGGAACCAGCCAGCAAGGTTGGCCCTCTTCTCAGCTGCGACTGCTGTTTTCTTACTGTATCCTCACACGGAGGAAGGAAGACGGGAGAGCTCTCTGGAGTCTGTTTTATGAGGGTGCTGCTCTCATTCATGAGGGTTCTACCCTCATGACCTAATCACCTCCCAAAAACCCCCACCTCCTAATACTATGACATTGGGGCTTTAGGGCTTTAAAATGTGAATTTTGGAGACACAAACATTCAGTCCAAATGCCTTTGTTCTGCCTCTGACCATGGACTGAGTTGGCAGAATCAGCCTCTCAAGGAAACTGCTCCTGATCTCCCCTTCACCTTTTCTGTACTTACAGTCTTGATTTCTCCTTTCGGGGTAATGTATAGGCCTTAGTGTTTGTAATTCAGTATATTTCAAAGGTTCAAGGGATTGTGTAGACTAAACTATATAGATCAGGGATCAGTAAACTTTTCCTTTAAAGTGACAGATAGTAAATATTTCAGACTTTGCAGGGTATGTGTTCTTTGCTGCAATTACTCAACTGTGCTTTTGCAGCACGAAAGCAGCTATAGACAGTGTAAATGAATGGGCATGGCCATGTTCCAATAAAACTTTATTCACAAAAATACACTGTACCTCCTTGGTAAAAGCTCTTTGTTGATACTTGATCGCATAGATCATTGTTTAAAAAAATTTGAAATCTTTTTTTAGCAGCAGAACCCCCCTTTTTAGGTGAAAGTTTATACAGAGGCCCCATGCAAAATGTTAAAGAGATATGAGTGGAGCCTTTGTTGCCCATGGTGGCCTCTGAGGCTCCTCTAGGACACTCAAGCCCCAGAAGAGCACTAACCACTGGGGTTCCAGCAGCCAGTCACGTAGACCTAGTTTCTTTGGGTTTTTGGCTGTATCCGTCTGTAATTTTTGTGGGTTTCTGAGCACTTGATTTTTCTTAGTTGTTTATGGTTCTACATTCTGCCTTCTCCTAATTTAGGTCAGACCATGAATTGTTTCTCTGTCTCTAGCACCGGCTCTTGCATTGATTGTATCAGTTCAGTCTGAAAGTCAGTCCCTTTCCAAGACCCTCCAGAGACCACTCCCACGACACCTTTGTGTATAGAGGTGACTGAGGATTTGAGGAACCAGCAGGATGGTAGTAGTTACGATGCAGCAGCCCAAATGATGTAAACATCAATATTTGAGATCCCTATTCTTAATCCTCTGCTTCCTCTTGCCTGCACCTCTGATTCTACCCTTCACCCTGTCTGCCACCCCAACCTTGTTTTATTTATAATGTAGAAGCCTTTAGAATAATGCTCACATTATTCCTCTGGGGACCCATGACCTTGGGCTTATTACGCCCTCTTAGTGGATTACCTGAACGGGGACAGTGCTCCCTGGAGCCGCCCTAGTACTCCCATTGCTGTCCTTTTTCATTTGTTTCTGTTTAGCCTTTGTTCTCTGCATGGGGTTTTTCTTTTGTCATATTTCTAGTTTATGTAGAGAGATAATTTAGTATTTTTCCTTTTCTCACTTAACATTATATCATGAGCTTTCTGACATGTTGTTACATAACATCATTTTTAGTGGATTTAGAGTAGTCAGTCGAATGGCTGAACTACTATTTTCCTCGTGTTCCCCTGTTGCTGAACATTTGAGTCGTTTCAGATTTCACAATTGTGCACAATGCTGCAAGGAATATCTTTAAACATGTAGCCTTTTGCCTATTTGGGGGCATTTTCTTAACATAGATTCTATAAATTGGAACTACTAGGCAAAAGAGATATACTTTTTTGGGGGGGGCGTTGCTTTTTATAGGATTTATGGTTTTAAAGAGTTAGCATTTGTCAGAAAGGGTATTATAGTAAGAGACGGATATTTTTCTCCCCTTTTATAAAGGCCAGTATAGTGTTTCCTTCTGGAAACACTTGGTATGGCTGCATAATTAATAAGCAGTGTCCAATTCAGCTGCGAATGTTTCCTTAAGCCCAAGTGATGGTTCCAGCTCCTGGCCACAGACTCAGTGGAAACTGGCTTATATCGATGGCAGCTGAGCTTTTAGTATCCTAAAACCAGCAATGTGTGACTTGGAAAGACCAGCAAAGAAGGTGCCATCAAAACAGATAAGTTCCCGACAGACTCGGACCTGACTAGCCGCTGGAAGATTTGCAGGGCAGCAGGGCAGGAACGGGGAGGTACAGTGCCGGGTTGTGCCAAGAGTGTATCGCAGGCCGAGTCCTTCAGTGCTGTGCTGCAGCGAGAGCCGCAGACGTTCCACCAAATTACTTGCCACACTTCTGGCATTAATAGGAGATAGCTGAAGGTCTGGGAATTAAGTCATCTCATAAACATTCAAATTCATGGCAAAATTACTATTTAATTAGGAAAAGATCTGTAACATTGTGCTACTTTTAAATGAAAGTCATTTTGGAGGAATTAAAACTGGGTCATAACATTAGTATAATGTTTTAAAACAAACATTACTAAGACATACTGAGTATACCCTAATTGATGAATTAAAGACATTAGTTTTGCCTTTGGATACTTAATGTGATTATGTTTTAAACACTGACTCTAGAAGCCTACCTCTAGATTAGAATCGTGCTTCCTTCTTTCTTTGTTAAAGTGAGATGTGGCAAAGGCTCGAAAAATACATTCATTTTAGAAAATTTGGAAAATTTAAAATTGTATATATTATTAAATATTATAATATAACAGAGAATTTTTGAAAAATCTAAAACCTGCCACTCCAAGGCAACTGCTATTAATATTTAGATGTATCTCCTTATTTTGTATATTTGTGTCTTTCCTGTCTGTACAAATTTTTAAATAGAGTTGTGTGATATAGTAAAATATGTATTTGGTCTTCCTGGCATACCACTCCTAAAATCTTTGGAATCTCTGAAGTGATATGCCTCCTTTTGTATGCCATTGAGCTGGCTGTTGGCTGTGGGCTCCTGAGTAGTCTCTGGATGGGGGCTGATTGCCAAGGGAGCCAGCCATGTGATAATAGGTTTGGAACTTTCAGGACCTCCACAGTCTCTACCCCTAAAATGTCTGGGGAGAGGATAGGGGCTGAAGATCAGTCATGCTCGTATAATAAAGCTTCCATTAAAAATCAAAAGGCCTGGGTTCGGAGAGTTTCTGGATAGCTTAAAACTGAGATTACATCTCTCCCAAAAGAAAGGAAAAATTAAAAGAAAAGATAAAAGAAAATAAAGTTAAGAAAAAAAAAAAGACTGAGAGATTTGTACAGGGTGGCACCCCCAGAGAGGGCATTGAAGCTCCATGCCCCTTCCCACATACCTTGCTTTATCCATCTCTTCATCTGGTGTCCATCAGTGTACTTCATAATGTCCTTTATTATAAACCAGTAAACATAAGCAAGTGTTTTCCTGAGTTCTGTGAGTCATTCTAGCAAATTAATTAAACTCAAGGAGAGTGTCCTGGGAACCCCAGTTTATAGTCAGAAGCACACGTAAAACAACCTGAGGCTTGCTGTTGGCATCTGTAGTTGGGGGCAGTCTTACGGGGCTGAGACCTCAACCTGTGAATCTGACACCATATCCAGGTAGATAGTATCAGAATTGAACTGAACAAGAGTACACCTAGCTGGTATCCACTGCACATTGCTTGCTTGCTTGATGTGTATGGGAAAAACAACCCCCCTCCTCCAACATTTGGTCAGAGAAGTCTTCTGTGTTGAGTGAGAATATAGGAGAAACTGAGTTTGTTGTTTTTTCTACAAGTTGTGATTATATGGAATATTTAACTTTGTGTCTATTTTAAAATTTAACATAATAACATAATTTTCCCATGATATTATATATGGTCTTCATAACCTTTATTTTTTTCTAAGACAGAGTTTCACTCTGTTTGCCCTGGGTAGAGTGCAGTGGAGTCATCATAGCTCACTGCAACTTCAAACTCCTGAGCTTAAGTGATTCTCCTGCCTGAGCCTCCCAAGTAGCTGGGACTACAGGCATGTGCCTCAGTACCCAGCTAATTTTTCTCTTTTTAGTAGAGACGGGGTCTCGCTCTTGCTCAGGCTGGTCTTGAACTCCTGAGCTCAAGTGATCCTCTTGCCTCAGCCTCCCAGAGTACTAGGATTATAGGCGTGAGCCACCATGCCTGGCCTTCATAACAGTTTTTAACAGCTCTATAATACTGCATTATAATGGATGTGCAGCAGTTCATTTAACAATTTGAGCTACTTCAGTTTTTGCTGTTACATACAATACTAAGATGAACATTTTCCTGCATTCTGGCAAATGCTTGTTGGCATATCTGGTGATCTCTTTAAATAGAGTCCTAGAAGTAGAATTATTTGGTAAAAGACATTGGAAGAGAGCTTTTCTCAGTCTAATGATAGAAGTATCCCCCAAAGGTTATATGCATTTGTACTCAACTAACAGGATATACTCTTGAGATTATACTTCTTATTACCATTCTCACTAGCATTGTTTTGCTTTATTTTTTTTCAAGTCTTAAATTAGTAAGTGATAAATGGAGAACATTTTTCTTTCAAAAAATGGGTCTTGAAAATCAACTCTCAGGCAATTCAAGCAGACTTGAAAGTGATCTGTTAGTTTCACCATAAGGAAGATTTTAAATTAATATTTGATATTTAGAAGAATAAAAGGCTACATTAGAGTTAGCATTAAAATTGTATGGAATATAATTTTTCCATGTGATATAAAATATCTTCCTCATGGAAGGTTGCAGAAAATCATTATAGAACTATGTCTGTGGGCTGTGGGAAACTCAACCTCCCCATGCCAGGAAAGAATTGCCGGTTGCTAACTATGTTAATACATCTAATACTGTTTGGAATTTCAGCATCCCTGCATAATCTATGAATTATTCAATTTGTTGGGGGCTTCAGACTTTGAATTAAAAATGCCCTTTCCTCCTGTAGACTTACTAATGGAACATATACAGGAAATTCGAACTTTGAGAAAACGTTTAGAAGAATCTATTAAAACAAATGAGAAGCTACGGAAACAGCTGGAACGGCAAGAATCTGAATTTGATCAAGGTAAGGAAGGACCTTCCCACAGGGCGGTATAAGCCTGTAAGTACTGTATTGTGACACCTCTGCCTGAATAAGCAGTCTGTGTACAAAGCAGGTGCTTGATAAATGTTAATTTCTTCATCATTGGAGAAGTCTGTCAGCCTCTGGCATCCTAAATTGTGGTTGGCACCTCATTTGACTTTGGAAGCTATAGAAAAATAGATATTTTAAAATAAAACAAAGCATTATTTTGTCTTTTAATCAATAATGGATTATAAAAATATCAGCATTTTAGCAGTCTAGTAAAGCTCACATTCCAATGAAAAGGTTACCAATATTTCTGCATAACCACAGTTAGCTCCAAAGGGAATGATCTTCTACAAACCACTTAAAAGTATCTTTCTCCCCATAGGTAAGACATTTACATGCTTCAAAAATTAGAACCTCCATTCTTTGCCCATTAACCCTGTATTCCTGTCCCTCTCCCTCCTTTTGTTCATTTTCTTTTGTATCCTTACAGTGATTTAAAAAAAAATGCAAATATACGTTTATATTCTTATTCTCCCCCTCACTTACCCAAAAGGTAGTATACTCTATATCCACTATTCTGTCCCATTTTTCATTGCACAGTGTATTGTGGGCATCTTTCCTTATTGTTCCAGAGACGGTGTCCTCATTCCATGAAGAATGTATCTTGAGAGCCATCTTGGTGCACTTGGAAAAGCCTGAGTTTGTTTGGGAGTTGGATTGACCTGGGTGTCTTTTAGCTTTGTGACTTTGGGCAATTCATCCCATCTTCCCCAGTCTTAATTGTTTCTTAAAACAAGGTCATTGTGAGATTAAATGAGTCAGTGTTATGAAGAGAGCCTTGCTCAGTGCCTCACTCAATAAATGGTTGCTTTCTTCATCATCATCAGTTTTATCTTACTATTTTATTTTGTATAACTTTATCTGTTTAACATTGCAAAGCTCTACAGTGGTCAGAGACCCTAATTTCATTCCCATCTTTAGAGATGAGGGAACTGAGTTCTAGAAAGGTAGTACTGGCTGGCAGCACCTGAGTCCTTGGACCCTTGTCCTGTGCTCATTCCTTTCTAGCCCATCATAGCCACCAGCCTAGAAGGACCTCTCTCCAAAGTACTGTATGTGCTGCCGTGTGCCAGGTAAACGGAATGGTCCCCTTCCACGCTCGCCCTCCCTCTCTCACTCATCCACCCTCATCCTGCATCCTCCCGCTCTCACCCTCAGGGAAATTGATTAATCTGAGTTATTAGTCGTATCAAACACAGAAAAAGAAATACACGCCTGGGCCCTTCACATTCACTCTTGGTAATGCCTGAATTAGATTCATTCTGTTTTACATTTTCCCTGGCAAATCCAATTATAGAATTATTTGGGGGCTCAAATGGCCACCAGCTACAATGGAGCAGGCAGTCGCCCTGGAGAGTAATTCACTCTGACGGGAAGGTTTACAGAAAGGCATTCATAAAGTATTTACACTGGTGGAAAGACACACTGTTCTCACCATGTTGTCACAGTGTCTGAAAAGACAAAGAAATAAAAGTGGCTCCACCTCCCCCTGCTGTGAAATGTTCACCTTGGGAGTAGGCTTGAGAGAGGTCCGGCTCCTTAGAACATTGAGGTGGAGTATTGTTTACAGCCATCATCTCGTCTCAGGGCTTCCAGCAAATCCCCAGTTACACGAGCGTGGAGTGCTGACGTTGTCGGGAGTGGACCTCACTAGCCCCTGTTTGGCTGCTTAGGGTTAGGCTATGTTAGGAACTGTTCTTTGGCCTAATTATTTCTTCGAAAAGAAATACTACTTCCAAAGCTGCTTTGGTTTTGACCAGAACTTTAGTTTTGGTCATTGTCAACTTCTGTAGAATTATTCCTGCCCATTCAGATAACTCTCTAGTACTGTTTTGGCTCCAGGCTGACATCATTGGTGATGTTAATACGAATGGTAGCAGCAGTAACAACACCATATCAGTCATTTTATTGAGCTACTGGACACTTAGGGAAGTTATATGACTCGCTGAGGTCAAGCAGCTCTTAAGAAGCCAGAGCCATGGTTCAAACCAGGTGTCTCTGAAAAGATACCAGAGTTCACAGTAGGGAGCGGAGGAAGATGGTGGAGAGAGACATCTGTGAGTAAAAAAAAAAATGTATGACACTGTGGTAATTGAATTGTTAACATGAGAACAAGGTAGTGCAGTGGAGTGGAAAGAGTATGAACTGAGAGAACTGATGTCGTACCTTCCTTACAAGGAGTTTGAATGCACAGGTATTCATGCCAGGATGTGTACCAGGGTGCTTTCAGCTGCAGGTAACAGTATGAGTGGAAACTAATGTTAACAACAGGGGTTTGTGTTTTCTTACGTAGCAAGAAATCCAGAAGCAGGTAGTTCCAAGGCATGTTTTATGGCTCAGTGATTGCAGAGTTTGAGATTAGTATCTGTGATGACTGCAGTAATTATAAGCAAGCCATCCTTTCAGGACAGTGTCCAAAGCACGGGAAAGAAGTGGGGAAGGCTTCTCCCTGTCCTTCTCTTTGCATCCAGGGGAAAATCTGTCCCAGCAGCCCGCAGCAGACTTTCCATCAGGTCCTACTGGCTAGAAATGGCATATGCCCATGTCCTTGCGGCAAGGGGGCTGGGAAAGCAGGGTTCTGGCATTTTGGCTCTGTGGTGTAGTAGGTGGACTCAATCAGTGTGGAGGAGAAGAAGATGCCTGCCAGCGTAGAAGGCACCTTGCACACAATAGGCACTCTCCTGAGGGTAACTGTGAACATGAACATTGTCTGTGGTGCAGATATAGAAAGCTCAGAGGGTGGGGAGTGCTGGGGTTGAGTGTCAAGGGAGGCGTCCATCAAGAGGTATCATCCGAGCTGGATTTAAAGGAAGGGCAGGGTTTCAGGAGACAGACAAGAGCATGGTGAGGTATTTATAGATGAGGACATTACCTCCAGCCCAGTCTGGAGCTCTAGACCCTGATCTTTAGGATATGCATTTAAAGGCAGTAAATTTGAGCTAAGAGTTGAAGGAGTGTGATTTTGATAGGTAAAGAGAGTAGTGGGCATTCTAGGCAAAGGGAATTAATACCTCCTTCTGCAAAGTCAGGGAAATGTGTGACCACATGTGTGTCTGGGGCACAGAAGTGGTCCATTTCGACTGCCTTAAGGGCATGGCGGCCCAGGGTGGAGAGGTAGTAGAGCCTGCATTGAGACTGGAGCTAAGTAATGGAGATCCTCAGATTCTAGACGGAGAAGTTGGACCTTGTGTTGTGTTTGTTTGATTGTCTTTTGCCATGGTGGGCCATCAGATGTTATTTGAGCAGAAAGTAACAAGAACGGACTGTGTTTAAGACAATAACCCTGTTGGCAGAAGAGCAGGGAGGCAAGTTTAGAGCAAAGTGATAAGGTCTGAACTGTAGGGACAGAAAAGAGTAGGCCAGTGTTTTGGAGAAAGAAACAGCATTTGTGACAGCTTGATTGGGCAGTGGAAGAGAGAGGCGTGTATGATGGCTCCCAGGATTCTAGCTGGGGTTGGGGGTTATGGTGATACCATCTCCCGAGGCAGAGGGTGAGGAGTTCAGCTTTGTCTCTGTGGACTGTGCTGCCTCAGTGGTGAGGGCCAGCAGGTGGCTAGGTGCCTGAGTTTCGACCTCGGGAGAGACATCTGTGAAGGTTAAGACTGTCACTCACTCACCCCACTCCTGGCCCAGTTCTCCTGCTTTGCTCACCCTTCGGACCTTCCCTTAGGACAGGGAAGATGTGGGGGAGCCTCACTTTCCCCTCTCTTTGAAGCTCACTCATTTCCCTTTGGCCTCTGGTATTATATAATACCTAATATAGTACACAGAGGTGATTTTCATTGCATGTTGTGTTAACTCATTGTTTAAAACTATTTTCTAGAAAGTTCCAACCATACTGACTGACCTGGAGATTATTTATAAATCACTCTTTTTTTTTTTTTTTTTTTTTTGAGACAGAGTCTCACTTTGTTGTCCAGGCTAGAGTGAGTGCCGTGGCGTCAGCCTAGCTCACAGCAACCTCAAACTCCTGGGCTCGAGCGATCCTCCTGCCTCAGCCTCCCGAGTAGCTGGGACTACAGGCATGCGCCACCATGCCCGGCTAATTTTTTATATATATATCAGTTGGCCAATTAATTTCTTTCTATTTATAGTAGAGACGGGGTCTCGCTCTTGCTCAGGCTGGTTTTGAACTCCTGACCTTGAGCAATCCGCCCGCCTCGGCCTCCCAAGAGCTAGGATTACAGGCGTGAGCCACAGCGCCCGGCCATAAATCACTCTTTATGTGTGTTTTTGTAGGTTCTACAAACATTTGTGCTTCTGGTTCAGAGCTGCATAATTCTCTAACATCGGAAATTCATTTCTTGAGAAAGCAAAACCAGGCCCTCAATACAATGCTCATGAAAGGATCCAGAGGTAAGAATTAAAGGAGTCACTTGCAGTCTGGAACCCCCAAGCCTTCTGTGTCATGGAAAGAATGTAGGCATTGGAGTCTGACCAGCCTAAGTTTGAATCCTGCGGCTCTGTGACAGCTTTATACCGTTTAATTGTCACAACAACCCTATGAGGTATTCCTGTTTTACAGCTGAGAAAACTGGAACCAGAGAGGTTAAGGAATACCTCATAGGGCTGTTGCGACAATTAAACAGTGTAAAGCTCTCCGCACAGTGTCTCTAATAGGCACTCAGTAAGTGTTACTTTATTTACTTGTCACTCACCCCCTCTCTACAGCCACCTCTCTGTCATCCCTGTTCACAGTGCAAGAGAGAAGAGTTGGAACTACATTACTGCCCAAATCTCAACCCGAGATTTCCTATTATCAGCAAGGTTTATCCAGTATTTCTTATAGAAAGATCCCTTCTCTTAATTTCTTATATTTAGAGCTTAGCTACCAAGGGGCTTTCACTAACATTATCTTTTAATACTTAAAGCAGTTCTGGAATGTGGTATGATTAGTGGTATTTTACAGATAAGAAACCTAGGCCTAGGGAATTGACTAGCCTATGGTCATAGAGCTAAAAGGGGGTGGAGCTGGAACTTGGGGCAGCTTATTCTACTTTTTCTAGAGAATATTGATGCTGATTTTGGCTTAAGAGATGAAATTGGGACTTCTGCAGGTCATTCATTCACTCAGCAAACATTTCCTATCTCCTGTTCTATATCAGGGCCTGTTCAGAGTCTGATACAGAAATGAATGAGACCTGGTCCCTTCCCTCAGGGGGCTCATAGTTGGATGGGAGAGACAGCCCGACAGCCCACGGTAGGCCAGTGTGGTATCAGCCACGATAAAGGCAGGCTCAGGGCACTGCAGGACCCCAGGAAGGCATCTCGCCCCAAGAAAGGCTAGTCTTCAAGAGCTGAGTCTAGAAGGATAAGGAGGGATTAGCCAAGGCACCTAAGGTTTAGAGGAGCCAGGGCCTTATAAATAGAAGGAAGAGAGCAGATAGCATCTAGGGGTTAGTGGTGAGAAGAGTACAGACCAATCAGGAATTATATGCAGCTTGGTGTGTCTAGAACAGGCATCCTCAAACTACGGCCCGTGGGCCACATGGAGGTGTTTTTGCCCGTTTGTTTTTTTACTTCAAAATAAGATATGTGCAGTGTGCATAGGAATTTGTTCATAGCTTTTTTAAAACTATAGTCTGGTTCTCCAATGGTCTGAGGGACAGTGAACTGGCCCCCTGTTTAAAAAGTTTGAGGACCCCTGGTCTAGAGTCTGAGGGAGGAGGTGAGAGCTTGCTTAGGATTGTCGTGGAGTCAGAAAACCTCAGTCTGAATCCTGGCTCTGCCACTAGTTGGCTGCATGGTCTTAGGGAAGTCTTAACCTCATCAGTCCTTAGTTTTCTATCTAGGAAATGGAGAGAATAATCGTACCTACCTTGGAAGTTTATTGTGAAGATTAAATAAGATGGTAAGTGTGTAGGTCTCAATGTAAAGCCTGCACAGTAGTGCTGGTATGTGTTAGTTCTTAACCACTGTGAGCACTGCTAACAACTTGTCGTTATGGAGTGCTTCCAGCCCCCAATGTGCTTGTGAAGCCCTGCGCTAAGCCCTTTATAGAAGGTAACTCAGTTAATCCTCACAACACATGGGGAAACTTAGGCACAGAGAAATGAAGAACCACATTCAAGCTTATGAGGTTAGTAAACTGAGAAGCTGCACTTAAACATGTCCATGCTGCCTCCAGCACCCTGCTCTTGACCACATCTCTTGTGCCTCTGGGTATATTTTATTCTTCAGGAGAGGGGGTGTCCTCATGGCTTGAGGAGTGAACGGGCCCCAGGCACCATCTGCACAGCCCTGCTGGCCCCCTGGTTGGAGACTTGAGGAAGGCTTGTGGATTTCTCAGCACCCCTTGCCTGAGTTTTGGGCCCTATTTCTTGCCTGTGTTGGTAGTTTCTACTCATTGTTTGCTCCGTGAAGGCAAAGTAACTAGGCTTGCATGGCTTATTATTTAATAGAAAATTAAACAGGCCCATTTTGTTCCAGTGACGTTTAATCTGCAGCCTTCATGTTGACAGATTTATCTGCCCAAAATGTATAAGATAATTGGAATGCCAAGATCATAAATGCCAGATTAAATCTCATTCTTTTTTGTATTCTTGGAGTGCTCGAGCTGAAGTGCTGTATTTGCGTAATAAGGTTGGAAAAAACAAATGGTGTCCATTCTCAGTGGCACTTTTTTGTGTTTGCAGATAAACAGAAGGAGAATGAAAAATTACGGGAGTCCCTCTCCAGGAAGACTGCGAGCCTTGAGCACCTTCAGCAGGAGTATGCCAGTGTGAGGGAGGAAAATGAAAGGCTGCAGAAGGAAGTCAGTGAGAAGGAGAGACACAACCAGCAGCTGATCCAGGAGGTCTGCAGCACCGGCAAGGAGCTGAGCAGGTAGGGGCTGTGATTCACCTGTCCCCTGTTGGCCACACCATGCATCCAGGCACTGGGCTGCAATCGTAGAATGAGGCACAAGGCACACAAGCCCGTGGCCTAGGGGACAGACAGTAAACACAAACACATCATATGTCTGGTGGGCATAAAATACAGGGAGAAAAACCATGAAAGTAAGGAGGAGAGGGCTTGGGGAGCAGGTTGCTATTTTTTGTCTAGGTTGGGTCAGGGAAGGCATCTCTGAAAAGATGACACTTGAACAGAGAGCTGAGCACACTGAAGGGGTGAATGCTGCAGCTGTCTGGGGATGATCATTGTGGCAGAAGGGGCACGGACCCTAAAGCAGAGTGGCCTTGGTCTGTGCCTGACAGAGCAGGGAGGCCAGCACATCTGGAGAGAGGGCCACGGTGGCAGCTGGCCGGATGCTGAATCGTGTTGGGCCTCGTAGCCGGCGAAAGGACTTTGGTTTTTGCTCTGAGCGGCATAGGAAGCCCCTGGGAGATAGAGCAGAGGAATGACATGATCCTGCCTTAGATATCATAAGGCTCACGCTGATCACTCTTTGGCAATTTCCCCCTTAGACTCTGTCTTGTTCCACACTTCAGTTGTTCTTGTCAGCACTCTTGAATGCGCTGCTCTTGTAGAGTTATCGTCGTCACCCTTGTCACCCGGGGGCATGATGTAGCATGATCGTCGTCTTTGCCGTCAGACAGTCCTGGGGTTGAGTCCAGGCTCCTCTCCCAAGCTGTGCACACCTTTGTAAGAGATAGAACCTCTTTAAGTTTCATATCCTCACATCTCTGAACCAAGGAGTAAGAGAACTTCTACCTACCTTTTAGGGTGTCTGTGAAGATGACGTGTGATTACACACGTAAAGGGCTAGACACGGGGCACTTGGGAAATTGTGGCTGACCAGAATTCTTTTTGTTTCTGTTTATCTTTTAACCCACTTCTCTTCATTCCCCGCCCCACATACCCTTCGCTGGTGTTTGGTGTCTGTTATTCTACTCTCCAACTCTGTGGGATCAAATTTTTTTAACTCCCACTTATGAGTGGCAGCAGGGGCTATTTGTCTTTCTGTGCTTTTGCTTATTTCATTTAACATAATGACCTCCAGTTTCATCCATGTTACTGCAAATGACAGGATTTCATTCTTTTCTATGGCTGAATAGTATTCCACCATGTATATGCACCACATTTTCTTCATCCATTCATTGCTGGAGACTTAAGTTGATTCCATGTCTTTGCTATTGTCAATAGTGCTGCAATAAACATATAAGTGCAGGCATCCTTTTGCTATATTGATTTCTTTTACTTTGGGTAGCTACATATAGTGGGATTGCTGGATGGAATGGTAGTTCTATTTTTAGTTTTTTGAGGAATCTCCATACTGATTTTCATAATGGCTGTACTAGTTTACATTCCTACCAACAGTGTGTAAGTTTCCTTTTCACCTCATCTTTGCCAACATCTGGTTTTTTTTTTTGTTTTGTTTTTGTCTTTTTAGTAATAGCCATTCTGGCAGGTGTGAGATAGTATCTAATTGTGTTTTTGATTTACATTTTTGTGACGATTAATGACATTGAGCTTTTTTTCATACACCTGTTGGTTGTTTCTATGTCTCTTGAGAAATGTCTATTTGTGTCCTTTGCCTACTTTTTAATGGAATTATTATTCTTTTTTCCTATTGAGTTGAATTCCTCATATATCCTGGATATTAGTCCCCTGTTGGATGAATAGTTTGAAAATATTTTCTCCCTGTGACTGGAAGAAAAAAGTTTTGTGTAAATATGAATAAAGCCTCTACAAACATTTGATTATAATGTCTTTGTGAACCTAAGCCTCCATTTCATTACGGTAAATACTCATGAGTAGGAATTCTGGGTTAAAACTTAGAAACAATCCAAATGTCCTTCAGTAGGGTAATGAATAAAAAACTGCAGCACATCCATGCGATGGAATACTACTTCACAATAAAAAGGAACTATTGATACAAGTTATAACTTAGAAAAATCTCAGGGATGTTAATGCTGAGTAAGCCAGTTTCAAAAAAGCAACATACTGTAGGATTTCATTGGTATGATATACTTGAAAAGACAAAACTATAGTAGAGTTGAACAGATAAGTGGTTGCCAAAGTTAGGGGGCTGTGGAGGGTGGTATGCAAAGGAAAGCAAGAGGGAGTTTTATGGGGGATGGCGGGATTTCACTGCATTCTGGTTGTGGTGGTTACATAGATCTATACATGTGTTAAACTTTGTAAAACTATCCAACAAAGAAGCCAATGTTGATATATGTTAAACTTTTTTTAATTATACAAGTATTAAAACTTAGTTTTATAAGTCAGGGTTCTCCAGAGAAACAGGATCAATAAGATTCTCTTCCCCTTCCCCCACTATATAGGAATAGATACTCTGTTGGTACTGTATGGATAGTTAGAGAGATTTCCTGTAAGGTACTGGTTCACAAGAGTAGGAAACTGAGAAGTCCCATGATCTGCTGTCTGCAAGCTAGAGACCCAGGAAAGCCCATAGTGTAGCCAAAGGCCTGAGAGTGGGAGAGCCGATTTTGTAGGTTTCTGTTTGAGTCTAATGGAATCTAACTAGGAGCACCTAGGACAGGAGAAGACAGGTGTTCGAGCTCAAACAATCAGCAGAGGGAGAATGACTGGAATTCTTTCATGCTTGTCACTTTTTTGTCTACACTCTGTGGCTGAGAATGGAACTGGCCTGTCCTGGAGGGGTTTGGATAAGTCACCTATAGTAGAGTTAACTCTCCTGCCCACGCTCGTGGGCCTGTTTCAGGGTGCAGGAGGAGATGAGGTTGAGGCAACAGCAGCTCTCCCAGAACGACAAGCTACTCCAGTCCCTCCGAGTGGAGCTGAAAGTGTATGAGAAGCTGGATGAGGAGCACAAGAGACTGAGAGGTATGGGGCGCTCTGGTCCATGGCTTTTCTCATTCTGGGGTTGCTGCATATTGGGCTGTGAGCATCCCCCGGCGGCTGGGGAAACAGGAAGGATTTAGGCTCAGGAGTCAGGCCAGCTGAAGTCTGGAATCTCACTCTCTCCTTCCTGCCTCTGGGACCTGCAGCAGGCCACTTCACCCATTAGGCCTGTTTCTGCCTCTATAAAACATGTCTATCATAATACCCATTGTGTAGAGTTGCTGTGAAAGTTGAATGATGTCATTTATTAAAAGTATCCTAGCACTGTACCTGGCACTTAGTAGGCACTCAAGAAATGACTTTCATTAAAATCTTTCCTGCTAGTGTGGATTTCTTTTTGCCCATTCATTCAGCAAATATTTGTGGAGAACTTCACACATGCTGGGCATTGCTCTGGGGATAGTTGTTGGCCCCCGGCCTCTCTGTATATCAAGAAAGATACCAGATTAGAGTGACTCAACTATAAAGTGTAATATTTCAGAATCAATTTTGAGGTGTGGTGTTTTTTTTTAAAACTAATTTTCCAGATGGTTTCTCCCTATTGAAAGTTTATCTAGAAAAGGGTCATCTCACAGCTTTCATTTTCTCTTCAAGTTGCTTTTCTTATTCTTGCTGTTGTATCTTTTTAATATACTGTGGCTCTTAAAATCATCCCCTTTCATTCTATAATTCCAGCCCAAATAGATTTTATTACTATTAGACATAATTTCGGGATTTGGTGTGCAATTTGCTAGGCTTTTATGGCCAGAAGGGAAAATTAATTTCCAGCCCTGATTTAGCCTATGGAATAGCAGCAATTAAGTCTGCCAGGTTTTTTTTGTTTCTAAAGTCAAGTTGTTATTTTAAATTGTACCTAGTTCTTAGGCAGGGGGAGGGTGAAGGTGGTGGGTTTGAAACGCTATGGAGTTCCTTTGATGCCTGACCTTTTGATTGTGGAAGAGATCAAACCTTCCCTTTGCACATGTTTGCAGAGGCGAGAGCAGAGGCATCCGGAGAAGGCTGGAAGGGGCAGGATCCTTTCGGTGACCTGCACGGCCTCCTGACGGAAATCCAGGCTCTGCGGGCACAGCTGGAAAGGAGCATTGAAACCAACAGCATCCTAAAGAGCAAGCTGGAGGAGCAGCTGGCACAGGGGGCAGAGAAGGCACAGGAAGGAGCCCTCACTCTGGCTGTCCAAGCCCTGGCCATCCCCCAGCGTCCCTGTCAGCTAGGCACACTCGGTACTGCACCTGCTTCTCGCTTTCTGAAAATGCAGCTGAGTATCTGTGTGTGGAGTGTGAGCTTCTGAATGATGTCTTTGCCCCACGGAGGTGTCTTTCCATTGACAGCAGACATGCGAGCCCGGGGACCTGACCGCTAATTAGCTGTCACCTTTGGCAAAATGGTGTAATCTCTGTGTGGGGCATCGTGGTTCTCAAGGAAGTGGAGTTTGGGCTTCCAGCTGCCCGCAATCCCCCGGTCTTCCTCCCTCCCACCCATTTAGTCCTGTCCACATCACTCTGGTGCTGAAAATCCTTTTCAGTTCCTCTTACTGCCTTTAAACGAAAATCCAAACCTCTTACTCTGGTTTTCAGTGTCTTCAGGATCTGGAAAGTATCCTGGTAGGTTTAAAAATCTGTTTTGTGTTTGCCTGTGTGTTGTTTTGCCACCCTGGAGAGGCAGTGTCGGGCAGCAGCAAGAAGACAAGACACCTCTGCCACCTGCCCTGCACAGGGCCCGGAGCAAACCAGCAAATGGCCAGGCTTAAAGCAAGCAGCCAGAGTGTCCTCTGCTCTAGGGACGAAGGAACTAAGGCCCAGAGGGTGGATGGGGCTTGCCCAAAGTGACACAGCAAGTAGGTGGCAGAGGTGGAGCTAGAAACCATTTCCAGCTTGGAGTCCGGTGCAGTTCTTGACTCCTACCCAGCCTTCCGGAGCCTCGGGTGCCCGGGGATTATCATCCTAATGCCCACAGGGTGAGCGTGCACATCCCGTGGGACCGGATACTAACAGACTTTATAAACAAGCATTGTACTGAAGCTTATCTATACTTGGATTGGGAATAAAGTTTGTTGCCTTTAATTAAACAAATAAAAATCTCTTAAGGAGCATCCAGATTTAGAACTCACAGTGATTAGCTCATTGATTTCTTCTTGATAAGAATTTTAAGACTTTTGCTTTAAAGGTGATGTAACAATATGAAAAAAAAGTAGAGGAGAAAAACCCTTTGTGATTCTACACAATGATCATTTTTAAACTTTGCATATTTCTCTTTATTGTTGAATCGCATATAGGCATGAATTTATATTGTTCAAATTGGTTTTTGTGCCATTCCGTGTCCTTTGTTTTTGCCCAATATTATATCATCCGAGCCCCTGCTGCTTTCACACGGTTTCCTGATGATTGTGTGCAGATTATTGTCAGTCACTGAACCATCACCCTGTTGATTATTAAAGTGGTCTCTGATTTGGAGCTTTAATAAACATCAATGTTAATATGCTTTTTGCTGTTAAACAATATTCTCAGGATAAAATCCTGCTAGGGGACTCTCAAAGGGTTGGAATGCTGCCATATTGCTACCTTCTAAATAGTCTATACAGCGGCAGTGTGCAGAGGTAGTGGTTTTAGCATGACTTCATCAGCGCTGAGCATTGCCATTTTAAATACAGATCTGCCCCTGGCCCATTTTAGGGCTTTGAGGAAATGACTCAGGAGATCATGGGGGTGGGCTAGGGGAGACTGAAGCTAGGAGAACAATTCTGTGCTTGGGGTGCCCAGGAAGGAGGGTTGGGAAGCTGAAGTGAGGAGGCCAATGCACAGCCTTTACTTGCTTTTGAAAGTTGTTCAGAGGCAGCTCTAGGTGTGCCTGACAAGAGGCATCCAGGAAAGTGTTCAAAATTCACAGTGCTGCCTCAGCAGAAAAGTTTTCTAATTTCCTTGAGTCAAGATCAGAATTCTGTCACAGGCAGCAGCATCTCTTCCTTTGCAAAAGACTTTTCAGGGCTATATTTAAGTGCACCTGTTAAAAAGTTTTGTTCTAAAAGCTGCTTTGGCTGAAAGTGATTCCCTCAGGGGCCAGGATCCTTGGCCCTGGGGCTCTCAGTGCACCCTTGGCAGGTGCTGGGGTGCAGTCAGCTCACTGCCTAGTGGTGCAGGGATGGGAAGGAGCTGGGGTAGAGGATCCTGCCACCTGGACACAGTCCCTGCTCCACCACTGACATGCTAGGTTATGACGGGCAGATCACTTCCTGTCTCTGCTGTCCCTTGGTCTCCCCTTGTATGAAACCTGATTTACAGTGCTGTTCTGCCCACCAAGCTATTGAGAGTCCGATAGCTTTTCGGCTGTGAAAGTGCTTTCCTTAAAGCGTCACACAGGTCATCTGTACAGCATCTGTTGATTTTGCCTCCTCGCTGTGTTTCAAGTTCTCACCCCCAGCTTCTGGTGCTGCTCACTCTCCTCTCCAGCTTAGATTATTGGCGTAGCCTCCACACTCACTCCTGCAGTCCAAAACACGGATCTCAGCTCAGCCTCACCCTGCTTACAACCTTTGTGTGGGTCCCACAGTCCTCATTGTTCTGTCCTTGTGGCCCACTGCATCCTTCCCTGGCACCCAGGCCTCAGCCATGTGAGCTACAATTTCTCCCCATTCACTCCTCTCTGCCTTTGCACCTGAGGCCCCCCCCCTTTCTTTCCCTCTTCTTTCCCGTGGGTCAGTCACAAGCTGTCTTAAAACATATCACAGGTGTTATGTGTTTGGGAAGCCAAGTTGGGGCCAACACCTCTCACCTGAGCTCCCATGGCCCCTGTGTTTCCCTCCCTAATCCCTGATCACACTGAAGTGAAACCACCTGTTCCCTTGTCTGACAAGAGGGTTCTTGTAGGGAAGGGTCGGGGCCTGGTCAGTCTGTCTCCCTGGTGTCCGCCCAGGGCCTGGCGGGGCGGATGGCCAGTGAAGATTGGAGTGAATGCCTGTGTGTGCCTGAATACGTTAGTGCATATGTGTGAGGTATGTTACCTTATCCTCATTTATGTCTCTCTAAAATGCTGGCCACAGTGAAACTAATGGCTTATTTTCCTTCTCTTGTTTTGCATTTTGTAGATGGTGACAAATGTCCCACGGCAAGTGAAAATTCACTTGATCTGTTTGATTCTACTCAGGCAGTGACACCAAAATCAGGTATAAAGCTGAGGCCTGGATAAACTGGCAGCATCGGGTGTGGGAGTAGGATTTTTAGACTGAAGAATAGGGCTTCCTGGTCCCAACTCAGGAGGGTGTTTGGCAGGGATTTGAGGTTTCAGGTTCTCAGTCTCTCTAGCTGGTGATGTCCTCCAAGCTAGGTAATCTACTTTGGGTGTTACCAACTGTAGCAACTTCAGTGGGTCCCTGTTGCTATAGATTTAAGTGTGATCACCTTAGCGTGGCTTTCAAGGCCCTCCAGGGTCCAGCCCCAGTGCCTCTGTCCAGCCCTATCACTTGGCCCGGTGTAGCCAACACAGAGGGGTCACCATCCTACAGACAGGCCTGCCCTTTCCTTTCGCTGTGACTTTTACACCCTGTCGTCCCAGTCTCTGCCAGTGAAAGTCCTCCTTCCCCAGGACTCACCTCTCCTGCTGTCCCGGGTCTCAGTTATTCATTCGCACTTCTGTTGATCAGAGGTAGAAAGCAACAGGCCTTTACCTCCGTTTAGTGTAATTCTTGCTCCCTGTCCAATCCAGCTCAGCTGTTGCTTCTTCTGTGAAGCCTTCCCTGATCTCTCCCTCCCTGAACAGGTAATTGCTCTTTCTCCGCGCTCTGGCTCTTTATCACTGTGCTGTTGCACCTCCTGCCGTGTGCGTGTTCCCATCAGACTGCGGTGCTGGATTCATTTGTGTGAATCTGGGGTCTTCTGCAGAATAGGTGGTTGTTAAGTGTTGGTTAAATTGACTTGAGCCTCTCCCACAAGATGAATAAGCTCAGTTTGGGGTAATACACAGACTGAAGTCTAGGAGCCAGGCCTGTTTCCTCCCTGGGTTTTGGGTTGAGTGACAGTTGGGTATGAGGGCCTCTCTTGGTCATCCTCCCTGCTAAGTGTCAACATGTTAAGCAACTTGAACACAGGGTGCTGTCCCAACAGATCTGACATCTTCCCTTTTCATTTTGCAGCTTCAGAGACTCCTCTACTCTCTGGGAATGACGTGGACTCCCTCTCCTGTGACAGTATCAGCTCAGCAACCAGCACCCCAAGTGTGTCCCACCTGGTCACTGACCACCGCCTGTGGGCCAGCAAGAGTGGCCACCATGTCCTGGGCCTGATTGAGGACTTTGAGGCTCTGTGCACACAGGTTGGCCAGGGCCAGAGGCTCCTTGCCGAAATGGACATGCAAACCCAAGAGGCTCTCGGCCCTGCAAGGGAAGAGCTGGCAACAAAGGTAACCTGGCCACAGAGCTGCAGGGCAGACGCGCACTGCGGGTAGGGGGAGGAAGGGGGCTGGGAGGCAAGTGGTGCAGTTGTCCTCTGACAGGCCATGAGAAGAGGGACCAGGAATTGTGGCCCATAAGAGCTCAGAGGTCAGGTCCAGTTGGGGGGGACTGTTGGTGGTGGTTGCTTTAGGAGGGGCAGCAGCTTGTTGAGGTTTGTGCCCTGTGTTCCTGCGACAGCTTCTTTGGGCTCCGTGGGCCACTGCTCCCATCTGTCCACCCACTCACCCGTCCTTCTCTCCCCCTACGCCCCAGTGTCTGTCCACGCTTCTGCCCGGTCCCCTGTCCGTCGCCCATCAGGCCGTGTGCTCAGGCTTGGGACCACTTGGTGAAGGTCAGGCCCTGATCCTCGTGAAGCGTCCCGTGCCACACCACGGCATCTGCTGCTGCTGTGACGAGCTTGCCAGTGCGAGGTCTCCCACAGCCGCCTCGAGTTGTTGGCGGCTGCCACCTCTCCTTGAGGAGCAGCTTTTTATATGATATTCTGTTCCCTCCTCAAAGCAACCCTGTGAAGTAGGTGATGTGGTGCCCCTTTCACAGAGGTTGAGGCCAAGTGACTTGGAGTGGTCCGTGTTTGAGCCCAGTTCCCTGTCCTCCAAGGCACTCTCTGCTGCTCATGACTGTGCTTCCACCTCACAGGAGGTGCCAGTCACTGCTTCTCCCCGGGCAGCGGCTGCAAGGTGCTCTGACTTCCACCTGGCTTCTGCCTGCTTCCCAGCATCGTCCCCCGCATCCCCATGTCCCCCCGTGCGTCCTGCTCGGAGCAGGCTGGACCCTGGCTCCCCCGTTCCCTCTGGTGTGGAGCCCACCCCAGCCCCTGCCCCCTCTGAGAGTTGCCTCTTGTCGACCCAGGCGCTTGACACATACTTACCCTTTCACTGCCTCCGAGGCCTGCGGTCAGATTTCTTTTTTCTCTCGAGACCGGACCAGACGTTTGAGCTTCTGTGGGTCACGTTTTCTGATCCCTCTTCTCAGGTCCTCACTGAGGACACTTGAGCCCCCTGCTTCCTGAGACTTGTTTTGACTTTTGTTTTACTATATTGTAAAAATCAATTTTGCATTTTCTGTTCCCCTAGATAATAAGCTCCAGGAGAGCACCGACAGTGTCCATTCGTGTCTAGTATGGTCAGTGTTGTGTAATGTTGTATCTGCTACCTAGCCCAGGGCCTGGCAGGGACCAGGGGCTTACTAAATATTTGTTGAATAAATTAGTAAATATTAATACGAGTATTGTCCTTTTCTGATCATAATCTTTATTGCACAAAAGCTAGAAATTAGAAAAACAGAAACAAAACATCTATAAAAATGCTACCTGGAGATCTGTATTTAAAATTTCAACATATATTCTTTTAGGTCATTTGTGAAGTTTATCAAACTTACTCGTAAATATATGAGTTTCATATATTTCAGTAAATATCATATTAACATTTTCCTGTCTCATTCAATATTTTTCTAGCACTTGATTTTTAATGGCTGCCAAGTAAGCTTACATGTGGGTGTACCATCATTTATTTACTTTTTCACTTGTTTTTTGGCATATAAACTGTGATGAGTGTCCTTATGTGTAAATCTGTGATCATATTTTTCATTACTAGTTCAAAGGTTGTGAACTTTTTAGGGCTTTTGTTGATGGCTATTGCTACATTACTTTCCAAAAAGGTTTTATCTCCGTTAATGAGCATCTGTCTCCTACACCTTTGTCTTCATTGAGTGTTTTTATTTATAATGATTTTTTTTGTCAATTTGATATCTAAAAAGGGTATGTCATTTTATGTTTATATTTATTTTATTACTTATGAAAACAAATGCTCTTTTAATTTTTCTTCTTTTTATTTACCCCCTCTCTGAGTCACATTCTTTGTTTTCTCATGCCTTTGGCATCCCCCAATTTGAGTTTATTTCAGGGTGAGAGAGACCTTACAAGGTCCTGCTGTCATAGTCACAGTAAGCAGCTCTGTTTAACAGGGACAGTTAAAGACAAAAGCATCTATGTGGCTTCAGTTTCAGTTGGTGTCATTTGCTCTGGGGTCCCCATGGGCCATAGAGCAGTGCAAATGGCCCTCCCATGGATCCTCTTCTTGGCGGAGTGACTGTAGTTATTGCCGGAGGTTATTAATCATGGTTATTGATTGGGTTAAAATCACCACTGAAATTCTCTCATAATCTACAATTCACCAGTCTTTAAGAACAATAAATCGGTGTCATGTGGCACCAAGCGCTTGCTCAGCATGTGAAACACAAGCCCTACCGTCTGGAGATTTATGCTGCCTGTTAAAGCTTGCTTGTCCATAATCTCTCTCAAGACTGCATGTGACAACCTTCTCAT